>NC_080783.1:7966460-8266460 GCF_028018385.1 Neofelis nebulosa | reverse complement strand
TGAGCAGAAGTCGGATGCTCAACCGACTGAACCACCCAGGTGCCCCTGTTACTATTATTATTTTTTGTTTGTTTTTACCTAAGACAGTCTGAGTACTATAAAATATGCTCACACCCAGGGAATACGCTTCTGATGAAAAAGAAGTGAGAAAGATGAAATTCAACTTGGCAAAAAAAGCAGAAGTGATACAGAACCTATATTTGCCACCAAAGCGAGGGGGCTACGATTAAATGTGCAGCTTAGTTTAAAATAATTCTGGGCAGGGGCGCTTGGGTGGCCTAGTCCATTAAGTGCTGGACTTGGTTTTGGCTCAGGACGTGATCTCACAGTTCATGAGTTTGAGCCCCCTTCGGGCTCCAAGTTGACCGTGCAGAGCCTGTTGGGATTCTCTCTTTCTCCCTCTCTCTCTGCCCCTCCCTTGCTTGTGCTCTCTCAAAATAAATGTATTTAAGAAATAATAAAGTAAAATGAAATAATCGTGGGCAAATAACATCACTCACTGTAGAAAATCATGGAAATATGTTTCTGTAAAGACAAGGAGAATCTCGGGATTATTTTAACATTTCAATTGGAAAAATGGGATAGCAATTTAATATGATGGATTTTTTTTAATAAATTTTTTAAAATTTATATTTATGAGAGAGAGAGTGCATGCATGTGAGTGGGGGAGGGGCAGAGAAAGAGGGGGGCAGAGGATCTGAAGCGGGCTCTGTGCTAACAGCAGAGAGCCCGACATGGGAACTGAACTCACGAACCATGAGATCTTGACCTGAATCCAAGTCAGATGCTTAACTGACTGAGCCACCCAGATGCCCCAATACAATGGATTTTCTAAGAGCCACTGAAAGATTTTAAATATAGTAGCCCCTCTTATCCGTGGTTGCAGTTATCCACAGTCAATTGTGTGGTCTGGAAGCAGACAATCCTCCTTCTGACCTAGCTTCAAAATGTCAACAGCACTCTAAAGCGAGGTCACAACGCCTATACCACGCACCTCACCGCATCTCATCATGGAGGCATTTCGTCATTTCACAGCATCACAAGAAAGAGGGTGTGCATAGCAGAGTAAAAATATTTTGAGAGAGGCAAACCACATTCATGTAACTTTCATTATAGTATACTGTTACATTTGTTCTATTTTGTTGTATTGTTGTTCATCTCTTAGTGTGGTTAAGTTATAAATTCAACTTTATCACAGTATGTTGTAAAAGAAAAAACATAGTATACGCAGGGTTCAGTACTATCTGTGGTGTCAGGCATCCACTGGGGATCTTAGAATGTTTGCCCCGCAGGGCAACGGGGGCCAGAGACTGATGCGAAACCCCACTAAAGGGTGAACAGCAGGTAACAGAAGGATCCGATGAGACAGAAGTCTGGTAACCCACAATGAAACAGAAAAATACGGGAACTCGTAATTTCTCCAGGGATAATAATGCTGGGCTGATCGACTCAACATTCTTCATCTATCAGTATTTACCTGGACATGCCAACTCTGACATCAACCACTGTGAGATCATTTTTAGCAAAAAACTCACTGAGACCAGTTTTTAGTTCAGCAGCGGTTTTGTTGAAATTCAGGTTTCCAACAAACAGTCTGAAAGTTACAGGTGGTTCAACTGCCATACAAAAAGGTTAAGGAAGGAAGGAAGGAAGGAAGGAAGGAAGGAAGGAAGGAAGGAAGGAAGGAAGGAAAGAACTCAAATAAACAGTTCAGTAACAATGATGCTAAAAGAAAACTCCGTTAAAGTTTCTGGCATATTGTAATGCCAAACTGCAATAAAAATCCCCTTGTTTATCACTTGGGCTTTCGCCTTGTCCACAAACATCAAATCTACACTTAACCAGTATGCAAGTCTCCATGTTTTGTCTTGTGCTTTAAAACACAACAAACAAGTTACCTTCCAATCTCTGTTTTTTGATTTCAGGGAAAGCCTTCTGTTTAGCCATCTCCTTCTTCCATTTATCAGGTGTTTTTTTGATAGGCTCTGTGGGCAAAAGCCAGAATACTATATTTTTAATGATCTGTCTGTACCACTAATGAGTAAACCGGAAGCTTTTACTCTAATCACAAATATCACACCTATGGTATGTCTACTCTTCACAAAACACATAGGTTAGATCTGGTCAGAGTACTTGTGAAAGCATTTATAAACTAATCAGAAAGTTCTTCAAGTTCCTAAAAGAAATCCAACAGCCTCTGCCCAAGGGCTTCCCTTACAACCTGAATTCCTTGATACGGGCCACCCCTCTACTGAACTGATTTAGGTCATTCTGACCTTCCTCTTCCTCTTCTTCCTCACAGCCCTTTTCCTCAGTCACTGTCCCCAACCCCTACAGGAAGAGCTTTCTCCCTCTGACCCATGTAGAATACACATCTTCTTTTTCAGATTCTAAATGAAAATCTACCTAATCAATTAGACAGACTTATTAAGAATGAGAATAACAGGGGCGCCTGGGTGGCTCAGTTGGTTAAGCGGCCGACTTCAGCTCAGGTCACGATCTCGCGGTCCGTGAGTTCGAGCCCCACGTCGGGCTCTGGCCTGATGGCTCAGAGCCTGGAGCCTGCTTCCGATTCTGTGTCTCCCTCTCTCTCTGCCCCTCCCCCGTTCATGCTCTGTCTCTCTCTGTCTCAAAAATAAATAAAAGGTTAAAAAAAAAAAAAAAGTTTA
Source organism: Neofelis nebulosa (assembly GCF_028018385.1). Lineage (NCBI taxonomy): Eukaryota > Metazoa > Chordata > Mammalia > Carnivora > Felidae > Neofelis > Neofelis nebulosa. Next base: position 8,263,791 of record NC_080783.1, on the reverse strand, counting down.
AAAAAAAAAAAAAAGAATGAGAATAACAAATTGTTCTTTCAGAAAAACTTCCCATAAATCTGGCTATAATGCACAAACCAAAAAAAAAAAAAAAATTCACTGCCACTTTAACCTCTTATTTTGAAATAACTTTAAATGCATTGCCATTGTATTTTAATAAAAATATAATAATTACTTATTTGGAAGCAGTATCTTTTTTTTTAATTTTTAAGTAATCTCTACACCCAACATGGGGCTCAATCTCACAACCCTGAGATTCAGAGTCATATGTTCCACTGACTGAGCCAGCCAGGCACTCCTGGAAGCAATACAATTTAAAATGTTACATAGATTCCATCAAGACAAAAACAAAGTCACTGAGAATTAAGTTTGGGGGACTATTAACGCGCGTGGCTCACGGCACCACGACAGAAACAATCAATGTATAATGTTCAGTGAAAACTGATTCTGGTCATGGGGACAGCAGAGGTCAAATGTCCACTGAGATTTCCTCCTCAATGAAGCCAGGCCTGAAAAATCAGCCAGGGATTGCCACGGCAACTTTCTGAAGGGGGGTATCTTCGCAGAACGCCTCTAACAGCAATGTGGAAGGACACAGGGCTGACCCTTGCTATCTTGTAGCCACTAGCCAGGAACGCCTCTGGAAGAGGACTTGTTACCTTTCTCATCTTGGCCCAACTCCGTGTTCTTATCTTCTTCCTCCTCATCGTTCCCACTTCTCTTCTTGGCACTCCTCCTGTCTTTTGGCAATTTGGCCCATGTGGCTGTCTTCCTGTGTGGTGATGTTAGTTTCTCAGCAACCATGGGAGCCAGAGACGTTTTCCCCCTGACTTTATTTTCTAGAGCAGTAGTAACCTTCCCACCATCTTTCTGAGGGACGACAGCCTGGAGGAGAAGTAGCAACAATGAAAGCAGGTCTTCCCCCTGCCCAAGAGGTTACAGCCACATATACAGTGAGCAAGGGCAAGATTTGGTCAGGCACATATGTCAATGTCTATGTTGATCTGAGATGAACTTCTCAATGTGCAGTAAGAGAGCTCCCAGCGCCACCTGACGTGCTCGTCTTAAGAAAAAGGAAAAGAAAAACAAATTCCTAGACTTCACTTAGAGTTATCAAATCAGAATCTTTACAGGGAAGGAACTAGTTTCTAGGAGTATCCAAGCTACTGCCCTAGGAAAATATGCCAAGTCAACTACTGTTTAGATGGCTCCACATGCCTTTAGAGTGCCAAATCTTTGCATACAAATATACATCAGAGTGAAGAGCCTCCCACAACGGACAACTAGAACATACACGGGAATGAGAGCCAAGCCCCAAACATTGAGTCTCATGTTTTCTAATTATACCATCAATTCCCACCCCACGGCTACTAATAACTGGGCATGGTATTATAAAATTAGATACCTAAAGATGACAATTTTAGTAAAGCACTGAATGCAGTTTCACCATACACAAAAGAACAAGATGGGCAATTAAGAGAAGCACTGTCTTTATCTTGCCAGTGCTACCTAGAACCATGTCATAATACAGGGAAGGCATTACTGGTGTTACGGGCTGAACTATATCCCACTAAAATTCATATGTCAAAGTCCTAATCCCCAGCATCTAAACATATTACTGGGGGCGCCTGGGTGGCTCAGTCGGTTAAGCATCCGACTTTGGCTCAGGTCATGATCTCACGGTCTGTGGGTTCGAGTCCTGTGTTGGGCTCTATGCTGACAGCTCAGAGCCTGGAGCCTGCTTCAGATTCTGTGTCTCCCTCTCTCTCTGCCCCACCCCCACTCACGCTCTGTCTCTCAAAAATAAATAAATGTTAAAAAATTAAAAAAAAAAAAAAGAATATTACTGTATCTGGAGACAGGCCTTTAAAGAAGTAATTAAGTTAAAATGGGGTTGTTACACTGGCCCTAATCCAATATGACTGCTGTCCTTATAAGAGATTAGGCCACAGATGACAGACGAATGACTACGTGAATAAACACTGAGAAAGCAGACATTTACAAGCCAAGGAGAGAGGCTTCAGAAGACCAAACCTGCCAACAGCTTGATCTTCAACTTCCAGTTTTCAGAACTGTGAGCAAATAAACTTCTGCTGTTCAGCCACCCAGTCTGTGATATTTTATTAAGGCAACCCCAGCAAACTGGTGTGTATATATATATATAGCCCTCAATCCACATCATAGGAAGAGATAAGTACATGTGATTAGCATTACTGATTATGAACACAATTTATAGGCAAGCAGATGAGGGGGACCAGTGCATCTGGCATGGTAATGATGTGGGATCAGGGAAGTTAGGTGAAAGAGATTAGGGTTTTATTTATTTATTTTTTTAATCTATTCATTTTTAGTAATCTCTATACCCAACGTGGAGCTTGAACTTACAACCCAGAGATCAAGAGTCACATGCTCTACTGAGCCAGCCAGGTGTCCCAAAAGATGAGGGTTTTAATGAAATAATTTCAATGAGCCAGCTTTAGGTTCTGGTTACCTTAAACGTTCATCTAATTGCAACAGTATTACTACATGCTGCACTAATCAAGGATTATAAGAACCACACTTTAATGACCAAGGGTGACCAGTGTGAACAGTCGAGAACCACATCACATGCTTATCAGCCTAAGAAAAATATTATGTGACTACTCCTGTTTTCCTCTAAGCTACCAGAGTCTGAGTTCCAAAGCAAAAGTTGCATTCACCAATGGGAATGCAAGCTGGTGCAGCCACTCTGGAAAACAGTATGGAGGTTCCTCAAAAAACTAAAAACAGAACTACCCTACGACCCGGCAATTGCACTACTAGGCATTTATCCACAGGATACAGGTGTGCTGTTTCGAAGGGACACATGCACCCCATGTTTATAGCAGCACTATCGACAATAGCCAAAGGATGGAAAGAACCCAAATGTCCATTGATGGATGAATGGATAAAGAAGATGTGGTATATATATACAATGGAGTATTACTCGGCAATCAAAAAGAATGAAATCTTGCCATTGGCGACCACGTGGATGGAACTAGAGGGTATTCTGCTAAGCGAAATTAGTCAGAGAAAGACAAAAATCATATGACTTCACTCACATGAGGACTTTAAGAGACAAAACAGATGAACATAAGGGAAGGGAAACAAAGATAATATAAAAACAGGGAGGGGGACAAACCAGAAGAGACTCATAAATATGGAGAACAAACTGAGGGTTACAGGAGGGGTTGAGGGAGGGAGGATGGGCTAAATGGGTAAGGGGCACTAAGGAATCTACTCCTGAAGTCATTGTTGCACTATATGCTAACTAAGTTGGATGTAAATTTTAAAAAACAAAAAATAAAATTAAAAAAATAATAAAATAAAATAAAAAGTTGCATTCACCAAGAACCTTCTGGCTGATCGGTATGGAAAGCTAATGCAATGTATAGTGACCATCATAATACATTAGATGTTCTCTTAACTGTGTCTAACCATCATATAACATATCTATGGCTAGATTAAATGACAGTCTCAATTCCAAACAGGACTTACTAACTTGCCATCCATGAAATGCCAAGCATGTGTGGCTAGCAGGTTCCTCTATGGTACTCAAAATACACCCAGGCATTTCTGTTCCATATGGCTAAAGTATATCCTTAAAAAGCATCAATTGCGTTTGTTCCAAACCTGCAAGCGACCATCGTATTTGCAGTTTCAATTACATAACCAAATCATAGAAACGAATCATGCAAAAAGTAAGTTACTAAATCTATGAAAACCAAGTTGAATGCTTTGGACATATTAGATAAAGCTTAAAAACCTGTAGTCAGGTTAGGTGTGGGTGAGCAGCCATAAAAGGATGGAAAAAATGGTAAATATGTAGGAGTATTCAAATCGCTTTACTAGTAGTCTTTCTGGTTTTCTTTGCTCTAAAGAAACAAACTTGGGGCACCTGGGTGGCTCAGTCGGTTAAACATCCGACTTTGGCTCAGGTCATTATCTCGAGGTTCGTGAGTTTGAGCCCCGTGTCAGGCTCTGTGCTGACAGCTCAGAGCCTGGAGCCTGCTTCAGATTCTGTGTCTCCCTCTCTCTCTGCCCCTTCCCTGCTCATGCTCTGTCTCTCTCTCTCAAAAATAAAATAAGCATTTAAAAAAAAAATTTAATAAAAAAAAGAAACAAACTTCAGGGCGTCTGGGTGGCTCAGTCAGTTAAGTGTCTGACTCTTGATTTCAGCTCAGGTCATGATCTCACAGAGTTCAAGCTCCACATCCGGCTCTGTGCTGACAGTGCAGAGTCTGCTTGGGATTCTGTCTCCCTCTCCCTCTCTCTCTGCCCCTCCCCCACTCACGCTGTCTCTCAAAATAAATAAAAATAAACTTAAAAAAAAACCCTTCAAATTACAGAAGATGCACTTATGGGTGTACTTTGTACAGGGAAGACAAATTATTCCAATGCTGAACCCAAAGTCAAAGACAAAACCTTAGTCCCACATCAAAGGATTGGTAAATGAATATATATTTAATGTTTTAAATTAAAATCAAACGGTATGTATGGATAATTTACTTTTGACTGATTAAAACAACTACTAGACTGAATAGGGCTGAGGAAAGTTTCTTTTATACAACTGGTTGCTCAAAGTGGACAATAAACGATTGTTGACTGCCTCTTACAACGAATGCTTGGGGGGAAGACAAAAAAAAATGAGCTGGGAAGGGGTAAGGGCTTTGGATTCTGCAGAACCATGGAAAATCCTGGCTGTGTCGCTTATTAGTTCTAAAACCATGGGCAAGTTAGTTAATGGCTACATCTGTTTTCCCATCTATAAAATGGGGCTGATGCCGCCTGCCTAATATGGTCACTTAATGCGCTAAGCCCGAGCACAGTGGCTGCAGACAGGAAACATTCACTATTCAGTAGCTGTGTCCTCACTCATCCACCTCAGTTCTTTCAGGACTTAACTTAAACCCGTCCATATTCAAATGCTAATACAGAGGCTCCCAGCCAGAAGCAGAGAATGTAGTAGGGACCTAAACATTTGTCAAAAGAATAGATATGGAAACAGAGATGTTTGGCGGGCATACAAACTAAAGACATTTAATGGGGCAGCCTGACAAATCAAGAGATTTCCTTTCAAGCCAGTATTTCCAGGCAACCAATATCACCTTTTAAAACAAAAAAACACTTTTGCATTCCCCCGAAACAAACCTCACTTCTCACAACGTATCATTATTCTTTTTACAGGACGCGGGTAGTTGACTCGATAAGATTCTGTTTGGAATTTCTGCATCCATGCTCATGGGAGTGGTCTGTAATTTTTTTTTCTAAAAGTGACTGTCAGATTTTAGCACTGAGTCTAGAGGGTGGGCTTGTGAAACTAGTCAGAAAGTGTTCAGGATACCACTTTTGAGATTAAACAAGGCAGTTTAACTGTTTTACTCTGGATTCTGACAGTAGGAAGTCATTATGCCACGTGCTGTATATATAATTACCTCATCTCTACTTCCATCGTCTGACATCTCATCTTCCCCATATTCTATCTCCTTTGGAAAAAAACTCATTTTCTTCAGTTCATCTTGCTTTTTTTCCTGCTTACAATGGACAAGATGATTAGGCTCATCACAGGGCCTTTGACATTCCATGCTAGGTACGTTTTGCCTCTAGTATCTGCAATAAGTTTCAATTTGTAATAAATTCTATTTGTAAGAATTCTACTTGTAATAAATTTAGGCCTTATCCTAAAGTTAGTTATATTTGGAATATTTTGCTCACACTGGGGAGTAACAAAATATATCGAAAAAGATAATTTTTGGTAAATGTCTGTAGGTCAGATGTCCCATACCGTGATTTCTGCCAAAACCTAGAAATGGTAACTCCTCAAGGTATTAGGCAAGCTTCCAAGAATTCCTCCCTTTCCCTCTCATCGGCTCCCTTCACCACGCGTTTTCAAATAATTTCGATGTTTTTAAAAATTAATTCCACTACCAACTGCTCAAATGAAGGCACACCGGGCCAAAATAAAGCCCCCATACAGGTAAAAAAATCAGTACCTACAGTTCAAATGTCTTTACCTTTCCAGACTGAGAACTCAGTGTTAAGTAGAGCAGCGTCCATCTCTACCTCCGTCCAAATTTACAACACAAATGAGGAGTCTCGCACCAGAACCTAGAGCCGCCACTTCTCAAGTTAACCCGCACAGTCTGGTCCCTCCTTTAACAGGCGACTGCGGGGGTGCGGCCCCGCCCACCCAGGGCCCAGCGAGCCACCGCGCACTGCAGAGCCGAGCAGGAAGCCCCTGGCGCCGGCAGATCTGGAGCGCCCTCCCAGCGGCCGCCCAGGACTCTGGACCCGTGCTGAACGCTCTCGGGAAGGAGACGGAGCCCTCGTGCCTCCGCGTCGGCCAATCAGAGCCCGCACAGTCTCTGGGCCAATCCGAGACGCGAGCCCCAGGAGGAGACTGAGAGCGCGAGCCTGGGGGCGGGGTCTCGAGTCAGGGCCACCAATGCTGCGCCTGCGCACAGGGCGGACATCTTGGTTTTCGTCGGTTTTCGTGGTCGGTTCGGTGTTCGGTTCAGGTTGGCGGAGTAGGAGGTGCAAGTCCTGTTAGGTTTGGGGACCTGGCGGGTGGTCCCACGTCCCGGTACACCCTTGTCGGTGGGTCCGGAGAAAGTGAATGGCAGTCATAAAAGCAGCCACTCGTTGCCCGCTCGTGAGCAAGGGTAGATAGGTTCCAGGCGCTCAGTTCACCCGGTGAGGCCGCCACCTGCTCGTAGCCGAGAGGGAGGCGCAGGGCATCAGAGGCTGCGACCCGACAGGAGGGATTGGCGGACGGTCTCTCAACCCCGGGCACCGCCGCCACGCCGCCCGTGACGTTGGTGATGGTTCTAGCCATCAATACCTGTTTTGTGCCCGGCATAGTTACGTTTCACACATTTTATCATGGACTTCTCGAAACTTGTGATTTAGGTGTTATTAATAAAATACCATATCATTTGAAATAATGCCTATGTAAAAGTGAAAGATGTGATGACGGTAAGTAAAAAGCATTCTTATTAAAATCAGGAATAAGAGGGGTGCCTGGGTAGCTCAGTCCGTGCAGCATGAGTCTCTTGATCTTGGGGGTTGTGACTTTCAACACCACATGTGGTAGAGAATTCACTTAAAATTTTGTTTTAAATCAGTAATAAGAGACATATTAATAAAAGACAAAAATGGACAAAGGATACGAAAAGCGATTTTCAGAAGACGTTTAAGTAGCACAAAAGAGTGTGAAACCGTGCTCGACCATACAACCGTCAGGAAAATACAATTTAGTAAGATACCATTTGTATCCGTCAGATTAACAGAATTTAAAACCTCAAACAGTATTTTGGGCAGTATTTTAGGATTGTGGGAAACTGGCAAATTGCTACTGTAGGGAAGAAAATACATTTTTTTTTTGCTCTATCCTCCTAAATTCTGGGTTGGGGGACAAAAGAGATAAACAAGAGAAAAGCATGTAAGTTTCTTCATCGTAAGTTTTATGTAACGCGGGAGCCTTCAAAAGGAAGACCTGAAGTGGTTAAGCCTGAGTGTTTTATGCTGTTTGATGAAGAGTGGAGACTTGTGGGAACACAGAATGGGACAAAGGAGTATGAGCTCAGTGTGGGAAACCAGAGAAAACAGCAAGGCCTGTTGGTTCATATTCCTCATGGTGTCTTGGAGAAAAGGGTGCTCCTTTCCTCCGCATACAGGGAGGGTACCTTTGCCTCAGAGTCCTCTCTGCACCTGCTTTGTTCAAATTCATTTAGCTTAAAATATTCAATATGCCAAGGCGCCATACTTCGGGATAGTGTGCCCTGAACCCCCTCATTACAGTCACTCAGAGAACTTTGTCAATTTCCAATCAAGGTAAAAATTCTCATTCCTTATATTTAATAATTCCACTTATAGGTATCTAAATAATAAAGAAGCAGTCACACTGATAGACGTGAATTTTTTAAAATATTTCTTAATGTTTATTTTTAAGAGAGAGCACAAGAAGGGGAAAAGCAGAGAGGGAGACAGGATCCGAAGCAGGCTCTGTGCTGTGCTGTCAGCAGAGAGCCCGGTGTGTGGCTTGAACTCATGAACTGTGAGATCATGACCTGAGCCGAAGTCGGACACTCAACTGACTGAGCCTCCCAGGTGCCCCCATAATAAAATTCTTTTTAAGTTTGCAGTAAAGACTTCACACATTAGGGAACCTGGGTGGCTCAGTCGGTTAAGCGTCCCAGCTTGGGCTCATGTCGTGATCTTGAGGTTTGTGAGTTCAAACCCTGCATCGGGCTCTGTGCTGAAAGCTCAGAGCCTGGAGCCTGCTTCAGATTCTGTGTCTCCCTCTCTCTCTGCCCCATCCCCACTCATGCTCTGTCTCTCTCTGTCTTAAAAATAAATAAAACATTAAAAAAAATTTTTAATAAATAAACATTAAAGAAAAAGGATTTTATTATGAACATTTCCAAACATACATTAAATAGAATAAAAAATGAATCCACTTTTACCCATCACCCAGGTTCAAAATTTCAATATTTTTGCCAAATTTTTTGCAACTATTCCCTGCCTTACTTTCCCCCCTCTTCCCTTCATTTTTTTTTTACTTGAGTATTTTAATGTGAATCCTAGGCATCCTATCAGTCTACCTATAAACACTTTATTATGTACATTAACATGATATTGGCTTGATACCAGTTAATAGTCTGTGTTCAATTTTCTGTCTCCAAAATGCCTTCTTACTGTTGGTTTGCTTGAATTAAGATTCAAAAGTTTCTACACATTCCATTTGGTTGTTACTGTCTCAAATCATTTAAAATCTTTAATAGAAAACCTCTTTTAAATGCTATCTATTTATTGAAGAAACCAAGTCATTTGTCCTATAGAATTTGACCTCATTCTGGATTTGGATGACACCTTTAAGGTATCTGTTTTTTCTTTAATGTTTATTTTTGAGAGCGAGCACTTGAGAAAGTGGGGAAGTGGCAGAGAGAGGGGAACAGAGGATCTGAAGCAGGCTCTGCGTTGTCAGTGCGAAGCCTAATGTGGGACTCAAACTCAATGAACCATGAGATCATGGCCTGAGTCAAAACCGGATGCTCAACCGACTGAGCCACCCAGGCGCCCCTCTTCATGGTATCTTGAACATATTCGTCCAACCTCAGTGTTCTTTTAAACTGGTAGTTAGATCTGGAGGCTCCGTTACATTAAGGCTCAGGGTTTTTTTGCAGAAGACTTCATGGTTGGTGGCGTGTAATTCTCTTGCCTTCCTCTAGGAGGCACTTAGGGTCTGGTTGTCCCACTTTAGTGAAGTTAAAATCGATCAGACTGTTCCGGGTGTTGTCAGCTTCATCACCCATTGTAACCATTAATCTTCTACCTGATGGTTCTAGGCAGTTTGTTTTGAAAAGCAAATGATTGGAAACAATCTATTATTCGTTATGGGGGGAGGGGATATGTGTGGGGACATGATAGGAATCAAATTGCCAAGAGCCTAACAGTGGTTTATGTAGGTGTTGGGAACAGAAGTATCATTTTCATTCTGTATACTTCATTGTTTAAAATTGACTAAAATAGAAACAAAAGAAATCCTGCCTATGCATGTCTAATGAGGTAAACCAGCCAGGGAAAATGACTGGCAGGAAGATTCCAAATCCAAATTCCAGGAAGGGCAGCCAGGGAAGTGCGCAGAGTGAAAGCCATGAATGTGGAGCGCAGTCTGCTTTGCTGTGTTTTTGCCTCCCGGTGTCCCTTCCTCCTTCTGACAGCCCGCATTCCCTCTAGGGTCCCTCCCTTCCTCCCCTGGATTCAGTTTTGGTGGAATCGTCATAAGAGAAGTTCCGCCTCTCCTGGCCAAAGCTCAGAGGCCAGTCAGACTCCTTCTCCCCCGCCTTTGAGTCTTGAGCAGCATCACTTCCTCCTGGACGCCTTCCCTCTGCTGAGGCAGGTGCCCCCTTCGGTGCCGCCCTGAGTTCCAGCTGTCAGAGCACTTCTAGGCCAGTAGGTTTGTATGCCCTGTCCTACCCCCGTACAATGGCTGGCACGTGGTGCTAGCTGAATGACTGATGCCCACATTGCTTTCATGCTGCTGGAGACACTTGAATAATAGATAAAAAGATCCCGCTCCTCTTATAGATGTTCCAGAGAATGTGGTAGCAGCTTCCGGGCCTTCCGGTCTAGCCCCAGCCTGTGGCCACTTCTCCCGAGCCAGGGGACTCTTCCCCAGCCAGGTACACCCTTCCATGAATCCCTCACCTGGGGGCTATCTACTGTCAGCACAGAGCCTGCTTTGGATCCTCGGTCCCCCCCACCCCGCCCCGCCCCTCCCCAGCTTGTTTTCCTCACGCTAGCTCTCGCTCTCTCGCTCTCTCTCTCTTTCAAAAATAAACATTAAAAAAAATAAATAAAATTTAAAAAATAAACATTAAAAAAAAAAAAAAAAAAAAAAGAATTGGTATGAATCCCTCACCTGGGCCTGGGGCCTCGGTTCCTAAACAGCCCCCTAGCTGTCCTTCCCTGCGCTGCGCAGAAGCTTGAAAGAGGGTGAAGGTTAGGGCGCCGCATTAAAGGAGGTCACACAAAGGGACATTTACCTGAGAGGGCAACTACCATCCTCACACTAAACCTTGTGGATTTAGGAACCTGGACACTGGTTGGAAGGATGCTGGCTTCTGAGCCTGTGAGTTCTCTTATTTGTGTGCAGGCAGGTTGCACATTCTTTGTTTGGAAATATCAATACCTTTCAGTCCAGTCTGACTCTGGCCTAAGGCCATTCTGACTTTGAAGGCTAATGAGCTGCTAAACCGAGATTCAAACCCAGGGGGCCTGACTCCAGAGGCCTTGCTCACCACCTCTGTACCCTACTGCTTTGTCGCACTCAGGTTCTTTTCTTGTGCTGAAGAGGTTTAGGCTGTTAGAAAAATGTACATATGTTTCTAGGATCAAATGCCTTAAATCTGTCCTCGTCTTTTCTTGCCTTGAAAAAAAAAAAAAAGCTAGTTTTAAAAACAGTGAGAGAGAATGATGATTAAGAAGTATTACTGTAGTGGGGCGCCTGGGTGGCGCCGTCGGTTAAGCGTCCGACTTCAGCCAGGTCACGATCTCGCGGTCCGTGAGTTCGAGCCCCGCGTCGGGCTCTGTGCCGACAGCTCAGAGCCTGGAGCCTGCTTCGGATTCTGTGTCTCCCTCTCTCTCTGACCCTCCCCCGTTCATGCTCTGTCTCTCTCTGTCCCAAAAATAAATAAACGTTGAAAAAAAAAAAAAAAAAAAGAAGTATTACTGTAGTTTGGGCTTTTAACAAATAGTGATAATATCTGCTCATCTTAGAAACGTATAAAGATAACCACTAGTAGAACAAACAGAATGCGTCATCTTCAAACCAGTGAACGGATGCACGTGTTAAGGTTCTTCGTTGCAAAAAACAGCCAACGACTCTGGCCGACTCAAGAAGAAAAGGAATTTATTGAAAGGCTCCCAGTAGCTCACAACAGCAACAGGAAGGCCAGAACAGCTGGCAGAGCAAAAAGGGCAGGAACCAAGGAGCCCGGGTGGCGGGAGCTCCAGGAACCAGCCCGGACGGGATGCTGCTGTTGGCACTGTGGGCCTGGACACATCTGCCCCTGTTGTCACGGGTCTTAGGATCACTTGCTCCAGACAGGAGTCCCATGTCAGATCAGCCAAGCTGCCTGAGGGCGAGTCACGGGCCACTTGGTGATGTCAGCGGTAGAGTGTCCGGAACCCTTCCAGTGTCTGCAGTGGGAGCCTGGGTTTGGTCTCTTGACGAGAGTCATACTCTGAGGGACTCCTGGCCCACACACACACCAGGAATGCGGTAAATATGCCAGGCAGCTCCTCTCTACAAGGAAGTCCTGGGACAAAGAAAACTTGGTGGATCCATTAGAAGGGAACATGGGGAAGGAAGAGTCTGAGAAGTATACAACATGAGGTGGGTCCCCACACGTCAGGACTGATTTGGAAATACCATCTGACTATGTAGCAATAGATGTGAAGTGCCGTGTCCCTCACATTTTCTTTCTTCTTTTTTTTTTTCTTAGTTTATTTATTTATTTTGAGAGCGTATGCAGGAGGGGCAGAGAGAGAGTCCCAAGCACTGTGGAGCCTGATGCGGGGCTCGAACTCACCAACCATGAGATCATGGCCTGAGCCAAAATCCAGAGTTGAACACTTAACTGACTGAGCCACCAGGCGGCCCCTGTCCTTTACATTTTCTGAATAGATACTTAAAAGAAGGAAGAGTGGGAAAATGCAGCTTTGTTTGTTGAGACTAGTCTTGGGACTGTGAATTCCCAGAGAAAATAAACCTTCTCGAGAAGGATGATTCCAGCATGCTCACCTTGGCGCTTAGAGATTCTGGCATAGAAGGTTGTGTGTAACCTGGCCGAGAAGGACCATGGGATGTAGGACACATCCGAAGGGAGGTGAAGATGGGAGGAAGCTGACGAAGTGGAGGAAAGCAGAGCAGTCGAGAACGAGGAAGGCTGGCTGAGGTAGAAAAATAAATCTATCATAGGGGAAGAGCAGGAAGGAGGCTGTCATGGTCAAGAGTTCCCCCTTCCAGAAATGGAAAAACTCCTGGAGGTCCTGGGAGTGAGGAGGTCACCAAGGATCCAAGAGGCGGGGTGGAGGAGAGGTCTCCAGAGCTGAAGGAAAGATCGGGAACTGAAACAGGGCAGCAGTGGGACATCCATGTGGACTTCGATGCCTCCCAGGATAATGGCAAGAGTGGAATAGATGGAGGGGCGCCTGGGTGGCTCGGTCGGTTAAGTGTCCGACTTCGGCTCACGTCATGATCTGAAGGTTTGTGAGTTTGAGCCCCGCATCGGGCTCTCTGCTGTCAGCACACAGCCACTTCAGATCCCCTGTCCCCCTCTTTCTCTGGCCTTCCCCCTCACGCATGTGCACTCTCTCTTTTTTGAAAAAGGAGTGGAGTAGATAGGAAGTGGAGAGAGCCCCAGCTCTTGAACACAGAGGAGGAGAGATGTGGGTGACCGTAGCCAGGAGGGGGAGGTGGCTCGAGCCCCAGAAACCCCAGACACTTAAGAAGAGTTGGGGACCCCTGGCCTGGGAGTAGCCCCGGGCGCTCCGGGGAACGCTGCCCCACCCTGACCGGTGCAGAAGGGCCTGCCGCAGGGGACTCACTGCCGGGGAGTGGGATCCTGCTGGCTGGCCTTTCCACCTCCATCCCTTTTGCTCCAGGGCAGAGCCCAGAGTGGTTTTTTTCCACTTTCCATGGTAACTGGTGACCTGTGACAAATGGGACCCAGCCACTGACACGTTGGGGAGACACTTGAGAGACAGGCATCGAGTTTACACTAAGGGGAGCCATGCCTTCTGATAAGTCACATCTCCACCTTCCCCACTCAGCCCAGCACTGCTCTGCAGCAAACCTCCCATAACCGCACACTGGCCCAAGCTCCTCGGGACCATAGGTCATCTCTGACAGTCGCTTGAGAGAGGTCCCTGGGAGCCCACGGTTAGTCTTTGGGAACCGCAGCTCCAGCCTGGAGTCCGGGGCCTGGCTGCTGCCCCTGGCCAGCCCGGAGCCCCGGGAGCTCACTTCAGAGGCGACCTTCTGTGCTGCTTCTTTTCACAAGCCCCTCTCTCTGAAGGCCCCCGTCTGTCTTCCACACAGTGGTTACCTCGGGAGAGTAAAGCTATGGGTGGTCTCTAACTTTCCTCTTTTCCTTTAGACTTAATCCTTCCTCCCTTCCTCCCTTCCTCCCTTCTCCCTTCCTCCCTTCCTCCCTTCCTTCCTGTGCTGAGAGAGAATGTGAGCAGAGGAGGGGCAGAGGGAGAGGGAGAGGGACAGAGAGAATCCCAAGCAGGCTCTACACCCAGTGTTGAGCCCGACGCAGGGCTCCATCTCATGACTTGACCCAAAATCAAGACTCGGATGATTAACTGACTGAGCCACCCAGGCACCCCTAGCCTTAATCCTTTCTTTAAAAAAAAAAAAATTGTGGCAAAATACACATAACATAAAATTTACCACCTTAACCATTTAAGGGTGCAGTTCAGTATTAAGTACAGTCACACTGTTGGGCAACCAATCTCCAGAACGTTCTCATCTTGCAAAACTGAAACCCTGTACCCGTTAAACAACTCCCCGTTTCCCGCTCCTGCCGACCCCAGCAAAGATGGTCTTTAATTACTTAAAATTCATTCATTTTTGCTTATTTGTACTTTCCAATTTTTCTACCAAGAGCATTCGAAATTTTTATAATTGAATTTCAAAACCTCCAGATCATTGTGCACAACCCTGTACAATCTCTCCACGTCACGGGGAGAACCTGGGCAAACAGACCTGCGTCATGCCACCTTCTTCACTCTGGGCACCTGCAGCACCCGCCAGGGAGGCTGGGAGTCCTCCCACAGCAGTCCTGTTTCAGGAAGGGGTTGGGGTCCACAGACTTGTAACAGGTCAAGTTCCAGAAACCGAGTGGGTCCTGACTGAGCACGGCACCAGCCCCCAAGCATTTGGGATGGGGCTCGTTTCAGGACTTACATACTTACCCCTGGTCGCTCTTCCCTCACTGAGCCCCAGGCAAAACTGTCCTCACGGTCACCCCTTGCCCTTGGTTGGCCCATGTCTCTTACCTCCGGAATCCTCTGGTCAGCCAGGCCCGGGTTCTGCCCACCTCAGGCCTCCCAGCCAGCCCACGTGGAGGCGAGGACTGAGGCAGGCAGGGGCCTCGCTCACACGCTGGCCCTCAGTCGCTGTCAGGCAAAGAACATGCCTAGGGTGGCTCTCAGTGCAGTGGCAGGGGCGGGGGGCGGGGGGCGGCGCAGACAGGGAGGTCAGGGAGGGAGTAGGAGCTGGAGGGTGGTGAGGAAATACAGAGTAATTTCTGCCTTGTCGATCCTGGGTTTTCCATCAGTTTTGTTACAAGCAGTGACTTAAGCACACGCACCAAAAAACTGCGGCTAAAGTCAAAGTGTGACACTGTACAATGTCAGGGCCCCTCTTATTTTGCAAACAAGGGACCAAGGCTTGGAAAGGTGATGTCACGCTGCAAGGTGGTGGCAGCAGGGCTGAGACCAGAACCAGGTCCCCCGGATCCCCGGCACCCCTGCCACCCAGCGACTCCACCAGGGGGAGATCCAGAGCAGAACGAGCTGACGGGGGGCCACGGAGGGCCAGGCTGGAGGGGGCCCCGGGTACAGACCAAGAGCTGAGAGGGCCGGAACGGGCCGGAACCTGCAGAATCTCAACGAGAAGTGGGAAGGAAAGGTGGGACCCGATGAAAACATTTCAGAAAATGGGGGTGAGGGGTGGGAGGGAGGGGAGAGTGGGTGATGGGTACTGAGGAGGGCACCTTTTGGGATGAGCACTGGGTGTTGTATGGAAACCAATTTGACAATAAACTTCATATATTGAAAAAAAAATAAAAAATTAAAATTAAAATTAAAAAAAAAATGGGGGTGAGGTTGGGGGAGAGACCAGATGGAGGCTGGCTCCGCCAGTTAACCAGCTGCCATGTTTCTGTAGAAGAAGGGCTTTGCCTGTGGGCCTGGGGCTCTGGAGGGCAGATAGCAACGTTATATTCCTTCCAAAACTTGGGTGGGGGTAGGAATCACTGAGGTGCCAGTCAGAGTTTAGAGGCTGAAGTGGCGACGGGCACAAAGGGGGACAGGGCTCGAAGACACCCCAGCAGAGGAAGGCGAGTGTGGCTCCCAAAACTGCGTGTGGCACTCTGGTCTCTCTGGGTGTAGCTGCTTCGAGGCTCCGCTCAGAAGGGGTCAGTCTCTTGCTGCCCCTCTCGGCCACCATTCTCAGTCAGAGGGTGGGCCCTGGTGCCCGGGGAGCCCAGGTCACACAGGGTGCTGCCCATGGTCACCCTGCTGAGGCTGTGGGAGTTGTGGCAGGGCCTGTGGTAGCGGCGCCGGGCCCCCAAGCACAGGGCTTCCTGGAAAGTCTCCCTGAAACGGCTCGACATGAGGTTGTAAAGCACAGGGTTAATGGCGGAGCTGAGGTAGAAGAAGACACCGGAGATAATATGCACGTACTGGAAGGCCAGGTACACGCCCTCGGTCCAGCTGGACACAAAGCTCCACATGAGGCGATCGACGTGGAAAGGGGCCCAGCAGACTCCAAACACCACGACCAGCACGACTGCAGGGACACAGAGGGGAGACTTTGGTGCCTGCCGGTGTCCTCTCAACTAACCGCCCTCCCTGGGCTTCAGTGTAGGCTGCCCACTCTCACCTTCCCACCCCCGCCCGTCGTCCATATGGAAGTTTCTAGAAGTTTGCCCACCCTGGCCTCATCACCCCTTTCAGAGAGGTTGGTCCCACCGCTGTCACTGACAGGGCAGTGGGCGTGTGCTCTACCCCCCTTCCCCCCACCCCCCAGCCACAGTCAACTGGACCGGGTGTGGACATCTGAGCCAAACTGGCCCGGTCTGGCTCTCTCACCACAGAGTTTGGAACTAGGTGACTCTAAGAGTTCACCCAGCTTCCCAGAGCTTCCCTCCAGCTGTGGTGTTGACCAGCCACGCCCTTCCTGGGGTCTCTTTCATGGCCTTGCCTCGATTTCTGTTTATTTCTTGTGTTTGCTTCTGCGACTGTCTATCTTTCCCCTGCAGTGCCTTCCCCACCACACCCCAGCACGGTTTTCCCTCCTAATCCAGGATTTCAATCAGGATGCTGCTTACAATATCCCCACCAGGCCCTCAGAAAGTAAAGGTGGGGGAAGGAGCCAGGGAGGTGGGGAAAGGAGAAAGCCAGAGCCCCAGGCCAGCAAGCAAGGCAGGCTTAAGGAAGCACCCCAACTTCCCAGGGGGAGAGCCATCCCAGCTGAGCAGACTTGACCCCCATGGGACAAGGAAGTAAGTAGAAAGCAGAGGCAGAATGGGCAGGGAGCAGGTTGTCTGCAGTGCAGGCTTCACAGAGCTGAGGGGCAAGCATGGAACTCTGGGGTCAGCCTCATTTTAGGGAGCAGCACAAGAGGCCTTGGGCTCTGGGACACTTTCTGGAGGACACGATGAGTGGGTCTCTCCCTGGGAATGGGGCAGTCCCCTATATAATCCCATGGCTTTGACCAGGGTCTCACTAGCTCTGTCTTGCCCTGGCTCACCCCACCTACCCGATTCAGACCCTGCTAGGGTAGGGCAGGATGGGGACGAAATCAGTGATTGGCTTAGTGTCATTTTGTCTGGCTTCCCCAGGGCCACTGTTTTTGAAAAAGAGCCAGATCTAGATGACAGTAACACCCAGAGCCTCAACCCAGCTGGGCTTGCCACGGCCTGCCCCAATCCACACTTCTGCCCTGACTTTCACAAATATGCCCCCTGATGAGACTCTTTTAGACAGCAGTGGCCATTCCTGTGGTTCCCTAGGAACCAGAGATATAGCATGGAGGGAATTTATCATCTTGCCTCTCCAACACCTTGCTCCCCTACTTTGGGGAATTTTGCTCCCCCCAGATCCCACCACGTGAATCCATGGGGACTGCAAACCTCAGCATCCTGCACTCTGGGCCAGGGGCGGGCTGTGACCTAAGCCCACCAATCGGAATCCTTCCCTGGGATTTTTCAACAGCCATTAAGGGAAGAGGGCAGTTCCTCAAGAAAGGGGAATTCTGTGCCCATGGCCATGCCTCCCAGGCTGCTATAGGGAAGGACAAAGCCAAGACGTGTTTAGGAGCAAAGATGAGAGACCTGGAGATCCAGCTGCCACAAACAGCTCTGCCGTCCTGGAACCCAGCCACATGCCCTGGCCCTGTCTGTGGTTTGATTCCACGAACCAGCACCAGCTTCTGCACAGGCCTCCAAGCTGAGAAGGACCCTAGGCTTCGTGGCTTAGTTTATGCTCGATTATTGCTGTCTGCACAGTCTTTTTTCCTTTTCATGTTTCTTTATTTATTTTGAGAGAGAGAGATTTAGAGCACGAGTGGGGGGTGGGCAGTGAGAGAAGGAGAGAGGAGAGAGAGAATCCCAAGCAGGCTCCACACCTTCAGCGCAGAGCCCAACGCGGGGCTCAAACCCACGAACTGTGAGATCATGACCTGAGCCAAAACCAAGAGTCAGACGCTTAACCGACTGAGCCACTGAGGTGCCCCGCTTGCCTGGACGGTCTTAATGATTTTTGAACAAGGGACCCCAAATTTTCATTTCACACTGGACCCCACAAATTATGTGGCCCATCCTGCCATTTATCTTTGAGTTTCTTACAGAGTAATCGCACAGGTGCGTGCACACACACAGGGCGGCATGGGCGGCAGCGGTGACGACTCCAAACTTCACACTCAGCCCCCATCTCAAACCCAGACACTCAGCCCCCAGGTCCTGGAAGCTCTAGCCCCTTACCCAGGGCCTGGCTCAGTCCCTCTTCCCCGCCGCAACACTTACACAGCATCTTGGTCACCTGTGTCCGACCCTGATCCTGCGGCCGCTGAAACCTGCGGCTCTCGCTGGACTTGGCCCTGCCCCTGGCCTCCTGCCTGAGCAGCAGCAGTCTCTCCCGCTGCAGCCGAAGCCCGATGAGCAGATAGAGCACGCTGATGGTGGCCATAGGCAAACAGAAGAAGAACAGAGTGGTGATTTGCACCACCAGGTTGTAGAGGGCCCTCGAGCGGACCAAGGTGCACACAGCTGAGTGGGGCACCGTGCCCCGGCAGGGCACCTCCAGATGCTGGATGCCGTGCAGGCTGGCGTTAGGCAGAGAGCACAGCACGGCGAGGCCCCAGATGGCTCCGAGTACGCGGCGCACGTGGACCCGAGTCATCGTGGATCTGGCCTGCAGCGGGTGCACCACGGCCACGTAGCGCTCCACACTCAGGGCGGTGACGTTGAGCACCGAGGCCAGGCAGACCGTCTCGAAGAGCAGCGTGCGGAAGTAGCAGCCACCAGCGCCCAGCAGGAAGGGGTAGTTGTGCCACATCTCATAGAGCTCCAGGGGCAGGCCCACGAGCAGCACCAGCAGGTCCGACACAGCGAGGCTGAGGAGGTAATAGTTGGTGGGCGTGCGCATGGCCTTGTGGCGCAGGATGACCGTGCAGGTCAGCCCGTTGCCCACGGCGCCCACCACGAAGATCAGCAGGTACGTGGCGCAGATGGGCACGAACAGCTCCGTCTGCCGGGGGCCCCGGTACTTGAGTCTCAGTTCCTCATCTGTCAGGTTCAAGTCCTCAGGGCCAAAGACCCCCCAGGCCCTACTGCCATTGCAGGGCACCGGACTCCCTGCCTCCGTCGGGGACATGTCTCCAGGGAGGATGGAGCAGTTGAAGCAGAGAGGAGTCTGTGGAACAGAAGAGAGAGACCCCCCGGAAACACCACTCAGAGATCCCTGGTAATTCATTAAACCAAAGGTGCCGGCGACACTAGGAGGAAGGTTATTTTACGTACCACTGAGAAACAAAAAACCGTCATCCGTTGTAAGGTGTGTAACGATTTCAGAGATGTAAAAATGTACATCTTGGAAACGATAAAAAGCGGGACTCGGTCGGGGCGCCTGGGTGGCTCAGTTGCTTAAACGTCCAACTTTGGCTCAGGTCATGATCTGGCAGTTTGTGGGTTCGGGCCCCGCGTCGGGCGCTGTGCTGACAGCTCAGAGCCTGGAGCCTGCTTCAGATCCTGTGTCTCCCTTTCTCTTGGCCCTTCCCCCACTCACACTCCGTCTCTGTCTTTCAAAAATGAATAAACATTGGGGCGCCTGGGTGGCTCAGTCGGTTAAGCGTCCGACTTCGGCTCAGGTCACGATCTCGCAGTCCGTGAGTTCGAGCCCCGCGTCGGGCCCTGTGCCGACAGCTCAGAGCCTGGAGCCTGTTTCGGATTCTGTGTCTCCCTCTCTCTCTGACCCTCCCCCGTTCATGCTCTGTCTCTCTCTGTCTCAAAAATAAATAAACGTTAAAAAAATTAAAAAAAAAAAAATGAATAAACATTAAGAAAAAATTTTTAAAAAGCAGGACTCAGTTATAAATTTCACAATCCACTGAAGCTTTAAATAAACAATGGATCCTCCGGAGCATGGGCTTTGCGGTCAGCAGTCTCCCCTTGGGTCTGTCCCCTTTCAAGCCCTGGACTTTGGGAGAGAGACTCAGTTTGGGCATCTGTAAAATGGGCACAACATGCAGTATCTTATCAGTACGGTTTTTAAGAACAAGGTCTCTGGAAGCAACCGCCCGGATTCAAATCCAACTCCTCAGTTCTGGGCTGTGTGGCCATTTGTAGGGGAACCTTTCTGACTGTCTCCTTATTACAAGGATGCAGGGAGTTTAAGCTACAAAAGGTATTAGCTCAGGGCCTGCCTGACACACAGAAGGGCCCGGTTATCAGCCATCTCTCAGGGAGGACTGAGTCATTGTGGGGACGAAGCGAGGGGGTCAAAGGCTAAAAACTAGAATGGTAACCCCACAGCTGGTTAGTGTTCCTGTTTCCTATCACCTGCGCTGTTAAACGTTGAAATATTTGACAACCGTGACCCTGCTAGTTCTGGGGCCCCCTCTCCTCTGTTGGGTCCCTATCTCTGCCAGTCCGTGGGATATAGTGGTAAGGACCCAGACCACAGAGCCAAACACGCTGCTTTGGGGTCAGATGCCAACTCTGCTACACTCTAGCTGTGACCTCACCTCACTGTGCCTCAGTCTCCTCATCTGTGAAACGGGGTGTCCACAAAGCTTACCCCCTAATTTCTGTGAAGATTAAGTGAGGGAACACATATCAAGTTGTAAGGGGTGTGCCTGGTACGTTTTAGGTGGTCGAGATCAACGCATAGGAACATTATCCTTACTTCCCACGTGGAAACGGAAGATTAGTCCAAGGGAGGGGCACCTGGCCGGCTCAGTAGGTAGAGGGTGCAGGGTTGCGAGCGTGGGCCCCACACTGAGTGTGGAGATCACTCAAAAATAAAATATTTTAAAAAACAAATGTAAGAAAGAACCGTCCAAGGGAGATGAGACAGGGGCCGAAACAAGATTCGGCTGGGCAGATGGTTTGGTGGGACAGGCCGGGAGCTGGGGACTGTCCTCCTTAGCCTTTTTGCCAAGCCCGCCATCACCACCACCCCTCTCCTCAGGGCAACCTCGGATTTTCAAGCTCTCTTCCTGGATCCTCTCCTTATTCCATCACCTACATTTCCTCTTGCCAACGGGGGCTTGGGGCATCCCCGTTGCCCATGTACCTGCGCGGCCACATTTCAACTTTCTTTCTAGGTCTTTTTCTGTCCCAGACCCCAAGAATTCTTAATCCGGAATGTCTTCCTCCTCACCAGAACCTCCACCCAGAAGTCTCCCCCAGCCTCCCTGCCAGTCCCACACCTGATCCCCGAACCCTGGGATGGAACGCATTTTCACCCATCCAGGCGGTTCACCTGCCCGCCTCCCAGGCTGGGGGCAAGAGCCGAGCAGGCAGCCGCGGGGAGGAGCTGGGGACCCGCAGGCGCCGAGCAGGGTTCGAGGGAGAATCTCTGCGCCACCGGGAACGGTCGCAGCGCCCGTGGCCGGCAAAAAGACAGAAATAACCCGGAGGCTGCGAGTCCTCCGGGAAGGGGGGCGCCTCCGATCCCTACGGCCCTGGGGAGACCCTCTGTGCGCCCTTCCCAGTCCCGCGCCCCAGCCCCAGGCCACCCGCGCGCCCCGTCCAGCCGCCCGCGCCCTTGGCCTCGGCGGTATCGCGTTCACCTACCCTCCCGTAAGCGGCTGGAGACATCGAGGCGCGCGGCGGGCGGCGGAGACCGACGCCCAGACGCGGCGCCAGGAACCAGCCGACTGGAGGCTGGACGGCGACCGGCCCCCGAGTAGCCCTTCCCGTCGCCCCGCCTGTAGTCTGGGTGACCCGAAAGGGACCGCCACCAGGGGGCGGTGCTCCCCCCGCATCGCTGGACCCAGACACCCTCATCTGGGGTCCCCACACCCACCCCTAGTTGTTTCCAGGCGTCTGGCGCGACACTCCCAGGAGCACCATTATCAAACTCCCACGGAACCCTAACGGAACCCTCACAACAACCCCTTTACAAATGAGGAAACCGAGCCTCAGAGACACGAAGTGCGAGTGGTCTGGCTCTCACACCCTTGCCAGGGTCTCCAGCGTGCTCTGACCCTAACTCCTTATTATGGGGTCTCTCCAGCCCCCGCCTCCTCCTGCCGCACATTTCAGACGCACCTGAAAGTCCACGTGCCCCAAAGGGTCTCCTCTCCCTCTCTGGGGCCCCAAGTCCCAGGGCAACAGTCTCCACCCCTCTCCCTAGGGTTCCCGGCCCCTGAGCATCTCCTCCTGCCCTCCCAGGACTTCTGCCTGCTGCGGGAGCCTCCGTCCTCCCTCCAGTCTGTCCTCCCACTGCCCAGTGGGAGCCCCCAACACCTCACTCCTCTGCTGGAAAACCTCCCCAGCCACCCACCTCACTTCCTTCTGAAAAAGAACATACCAAAGTCTAGCTTGGTGTTGGACCCCATGCCCCACTTGCCTTCCTGCCTCCCCCCACTATATTCCCTCACCCCCAAATGCCCTCCCTCTCATCCATTCAAATGTTTCTCCATCCCTCTCACCCCACCGCAGGGTGCCCAAGGGGGAAGGAGGGAACTGTAAGGGAAGATTCATGAGTGCTGGGATCCCAGCCTCCTCCTGCTCCCAGAAGCTGTAGACAGGTGAACTCCAGCAGGGAGCCCCTTCCCTGCTCTGTCCCTTCCTCCAACCAGCTCCTTAGCTGGAAGTTATTTCATTAGGAACTTTCTAGGGAGCTTACATACATGGATCTTGCAGGCCCAAATGCTGGTTCCTGGGCCTCTTCCCAGGGTCTGATTCATTTAGTCTGGGCAGAGTCCAGCAACCTTCATTTTCGAGGAACACCCTCCAGGGAGCCCCAAACCCAAGAATCACACTTTGAGAAGCACCGGAAGGGGTTAAATACCAAGTCCTAGGACCCAGAAGGGCTGCCTGGGCAGTGTGAATGGGAAAGAGATCAGCCCCTCTGTGCCTTGACTCTCCTTCCCGGTGGAATGTGTAACCATGTGTTCCTTGAAACATCAGTGCAAAGATTTAGCACAGGGCTGGCATGCAGCCAGCACTCAAAAAAGTCTATGTAACGACAAGTGGAGGTGTGACCTTCTTCCCCCCAGACTTTCCCTGCCTCCCCTTCCCCCATGAGTCACTGTCTGGCCTTGGGAACTGGGAGTCAGACCCTCTCAGAGCCTCCACAAGCCCTGCCTTCCCAGGAACCCCACGTGTAAACACAACCCCAGGCACAGGGAAATTGTAGGCCAGTGCAGGGGCAGATGTCCTTGGGGAAAAGAATCCTAGGGTGTCCCTGAGAATTAACTACTCCACCCCAGATGAGTGACCCCACCCAGAACCTTCAAGGTCCAAGCTGCTATTATATCAGAGGAGCGTTGAAGGGTAGGCAGCATCACTGGGAAACAGCCCACCATGGGGTCAGGGTGGTACTTAGCATGTGATGAGCATTGTCAACCCCTGCCCCCATCACTGGAATCACACTCCCACCACACACACCACTTTGCATACACTCTGAGCATCCTGAAACCCACTGTGGACTCATTGGAGGTGCTCCGAGCCCAGGAAAGGAAAGGGAAGGACCTATTTCTGCCTGACAGAGACACAATGGTTCCTGCCAATAGGAATTCTTTAGCTGGCTGCATCATTCACAACATTAACTGAAATCAAAGACCATGCCAGGCTAAAATACAGGGGTGGCCCCCCCAAAAGGGGAGGCCCAATGGCCATGATGGCTATAGCCACCCCTGCACTGTTCAGAGGGCCCTGGGTGTCCCAGCCTCAGGCCTGAGCTCAAGACCGCCATGGCAGCATGTCCCATCGGAACTGATGGTAGGTATGCTGCTGCCTCCCTGCTCCGTCCTGAGGGAGCTTCTCCAGGGCCACGTTCGCTGGGGTACTGCAGGGCTGAAGCCTGGAGTAAATGCATCTTAGGTTTTCTGGGTATACATTTCAGTCTCCTGGCCTGGCTGGTGGGCATCTGCCCAGACCAGGGTGTTAAGGGCCCCACTGTGCACAATCGCAAATGCCTCAGGGGTCTACGGGAGGCAGCCGGGAGACCTCTCAGGTCCTGGAGTCTGTGCAGGGCTCGCAGGGCCTGAAGTACATGATTAGCTCCATAGCCTTTCCTCACCCTGCTGAGAGCCACAGAAGGGCAGCTGCCCCAAGCCAAGTCTTCACCGGCACCACCTGAGCAGCTTCTGGAACATTCACCATTCACCCCCACCCCTCCCCCTGCTCTACTGCCTACAGGGACCAGACAAGGAGGATGAGATGAGCTTGGGGACACCAAGGTATTGGATGGGAGAGAGGAATTGTTCTGAAGGCAGTGGGGACAGCCCAGAGTCCACCAGTAATCAGGCTCAGCAAACATGGAGAGCTGGGCATAGCAAACATTTGGAGTGGGGAGAGTGCCCATGCTTACCTAGGAACTTCTCCACGTCAGACACCTGTCACCTGGCTCTGCTGGGCTGGACCCGGGCCAGGCCAGGGCTAAGGGAGAGAGGAGGAAAGGTCTGAGTCCCTTCAGAGTGGGGGAGGGTTCCCCAGTGCAGGGGCTGGGATTGCACCTCAGTAAGCCATGCAGCCTGTGTGTGGCCATCTGCACTCCCCAAGTCCCCCAGCCTGGATCCACTCACAGAAACCAGCACACTTCCCAAGGAGAGAGAAGGCAAAGGAAGGCAAGGAAGAGTGAGGCCTGGATGAGAATCCTTGCTTGTACTGCCACAAACTGGCTGTGTGGCCTTAGACAAGCCTCTGTGCACTCCAGACACCGGCTTCCTGGTCTGTAAAAGAGCAAGAACAGCACTTACTTCTCTAGATGCTAAGTGAGATAATGTGGGTTAAAACACCTAGGGTTGACACACTCAAGAAATGGTAACCGTAACTGTGCTCAGAATTCTCTGAAAGATACTAGAAAGCTGCCAGGAGTCAGGGCTGGGGAGGAAGCTAGAGAACAGAAAAGCTTGCTCAGCAGGGCTTGGAAGGGCAAGGTCCCCAACATCCTAGGGCAGGAAAGCTACTCCCCAGTGAGAAGAAGGAAAACACAAACTTATGGGGAACCTGGCCACAGTGCAGGAGGCCCAGGCCCTGCAGTTGGACCTCGAGGACCAGCGGCCAAGACCTCCAGTTAGCATCGCCTCTGCCTCTCCTGCCCACGGAGAGGGCCACTCGGGACTAATTGTCTGGCTTCTTGCCGTCTGAGGGCCATGCGGCCTGGCTCTGAACCATCCCGGTCTCTCGGGCAGGGTCTGGGCTACAGAGTCAGTCCACTTGTGGCCAAAGGGAGGACAGACTCAGGTCGCACATCGAGAGGGCCAGAAAATGCCTGGGTCTCTCTTGTCCTGAGTCTGTGTGTCCTTCATCCCACCCCGGGGTGGGGCTAGTTGTCACTGGTGCTCCTGGCACCTGCTCGTCCACACATCCTTCTCAGTTAACTGCAGGGAGGCCCCTCCCGGGATCTTCCCTGTTGTGAATGCTCACGGTTAGCTCATAACCAAAGCTCCTGACCTCCTGCCAGTGACTGCTGTCAGAGGGCTTAGGGACTCGTTAGTCACATGGGTTTGCTGTGTCTACCTTAGTGTTTTTGTCTTCCCTTTGAGTTTTTTTATACCGGCATAATCTGAGAGTCAATTGCAGCTATAATGCCCCTTTACCACTAAATACGTCAATTCTGGTTTAGTTTCAGTGTCCCATGAATATCATTAATTCCACCTGGGAGGAGTAATCGCTTCTCATTTAGCACGTCTGATAATAGAAAGCAGACGACTTTTAGTTAGTCTGAGTACTGTTTTATATTTTATCATGGTTATTGCCATTCCCAAGGCCTCCATAGTCAACAGATACAAAAGCAGTAAATATTCGAAGTGCTGGCAAACAGAGGCTCAGGATTCCAAAGGATATAACATGAAATAAATTTCCAAACCTGCAGGTAGTGGAAAAAGGACCGTTGCTCATGCATATGGAATGAATCTTTCTAGAGTTATCATGAGGTAAGTGAAAAATGCCGGGCATATCAACCGGCAACCATGAGACATGGGGCAAGGGACGGAACACAGGGACACTGGGAGTGTGCGGTGGAGGGCTGGACCCCAGTGTGGACACAGCAGGCCCCAAGTAAAAAGAAGGCAGGAAGCTGAGCACTTGAAGGCAGTGGGCCAAGAGATGCCGCTACCGAAATTCTGGTTGCAAACGATAGCAGGCTCCTGTGCACAATGTAACGATCTTGGTTTGCAAATATCCAGACTGGCTGTAATTAAGGCAGAATTTCCTGGAGACTATCAGGTAGCTGGAGGACCAGGGAGGCTGTTCGGTGTGGCCCACCGCCCCAGGCATGTAGCCAAAAGGCCTGGGGTGTGGCCCTACATCTTCCGGATGCTTGCCCTGGGCTGGGACCACATCCCTACTTTTTAAGACACTTGCCTGGATTTCCTGCCCCGGGTGAGACTTGGGATGCCCTGAAGTGAAGTTGGATCTGACCCCGGTGTTCTCACTGCTTGGGACAGGTGAGCCTTCTGGAGTGGAGGAGGGCAGATTCCCACCTTGTGGATCGTTGCTGGCAGACAGCCCGAGTGCCACGCAGCTGAGACAAAGCGCATGGGTCCCTGCCACTCAGAGGTTCAAGGCCTCTTCAAATGCACCAACATCAGAAAAAGGGGCCAGCAGCTCATGTGGGCACAGTGGGACCCAACTTTGGGGGTGGGGGGTGGCTTGTCTAAAAGGCTCACTGAGCCGACAAAACCTTTTTGGAAAACGATGCCCAGGAGAACATGCATCTGCAGGGAAGATAAGAGATTGCAGATTTTAAAACTCGGAAAGACCAGCTCACCCTCCTACTTGAGGAAACCACATCCAAGAACTGAAAGTTTAAACCTTTTCTGATCTTTTTGGACTCAAAAAAAAAAAAAATCAGACTTATAAACAGCCTGTTCTCAAGTAGCAAAATGTCTGTTACTCTTGCCAGCTGCCTTAAGATGGAGGTTATGACAAACTGGCCTTAAACACAAGGAAGCAGTGAGTCTGAAACATTGAATAACTTGTCCAAGGTCCTGTAGCTAACAAGTGCTGGAGGTGGGATTTGGGACTAAGTTTATCCAAATAAAAAACTTTCCACCTTTTACTCTATGGTTCTGACACTACATCCCCCATTTCCAAAGACAATCAAATTTCAAGAGTCTGGACTCAAAAATTTTTTTAATGTTTATTTTTGAGAGAGAGAGACAGAGACAGAGAGACAGAGTGCAAGCAGGAGAGGAGCAGAGAGAGAGACACACACAGAATCCAAAGCAGCCTTGAGGCTCTGAGCTGTCAGCACAGAGCCCAACGCAGGGCTCGAACCCATGAACCGTGAGATCATGACCTGAGCCAAAGTCAGGCGCTTAACTGACTGAGCCACCCAGGTGCCCCTCAAGAGTCTAGACTTAAAAATAAATGTCCACATGCATTATTCATCCCCTCAGAGACTGGATTTTTGTGGCCATGCCTAGCCTGGTTCCCCTTCTCAAGCCCATGTTGCCTCTCCCTCGCTGGGTTATGAGTTGTCTTCAAGAACCGCCCTGCCTGGTTCTTAGTGGCCCTGAACTGCTTAGAAGTGTCACTTTCCATGGGCTGGTCTGTTCCCTCCATGTTCCCAGCCCATGGGCAGCTACTGAGTGCCTTTCCCTGAAGAGCAGCATCGGTACCCATTTGGCTCTGGAACTTTTGGAAAAAATTCAAGAGTTTCCTAGTTAGGGCTTCGTGCCTTCCAAGGGGTTAGGACGTGTGATTGCAGCTCAGAGGCTGTGAGGTGAGTTTCCAAGGATGCAGTTTTATAACCTCTGTTCTGAAGCTCTTGGGGAGGGGTGCATGTTGCTTAGACTTTCTATGCCTCAGTTTCCTCATCCGTAAAGCGGAAATGACAACAGACCTACTCATGAAGTCATGAGAGGATTAAATGAAATAAGGATGTAGAGTGCCCAGAAAGCACTTAGCTGGCACCTGATAACTATTTTTCAAATAAAAGAAAGTAGGTGCATGTCTCAGAAGCTTGGTACCTCTTCTGAGCAAAAATGAAGGGATTTTTAATATTTCTCTTTTGAGGCAGCAAGAGACAATAATGTAGAGGCTTCTCCACCCCCTGGGAGGAGAAGGACGCAGAGAGAGACAGAGGGCCAGAGGAGTTACAGGAAGGAGGCAGGCCCCATCCCCGTGTAGGTGGCCCGGCAGGCCCTGTCCACCCTCAGGCTAGCATCCTGCCTTCCGGCCACTCATGTTCCCACGAACTTCTCAAGTGTGTTTGTGTGCAAACACTGTAAACAAAGATGGAAAGAGCAGGCTGCAACAAGCAGGCCTTTATTAGGGCAGAACCAGTTCAGTCAGGCTGAACCCCTCTCCCTCAGGAAAGGGACCCAGGAGGACCCCAGCCCCCACCTGGCTCCAGGCTGGCTCTTTCCCCGAGCAGAGGTCATTCTGTGGTGAAAGAGGGCGGCTGCAGCAAAAGCAAGGACTTGGATGTGTGACCTTGGACGAGTCCCTTCCCTCCTCTGACCTCAGCTTCCTAGTCTGCAGAAGGGGGACACATAGTCCCCTCCATGGAGTTGAGGACGGGAGAACAGGTCGAGGTTCTCCCGCAGCCCCCCACCCTGCCGTGGACAGCGTGCAACTCACGGGCTGGGGAGTGAAGCAGGGCCTGGCGGGAGGGGCGGCTGTGTTCCGTGTCTCTTCCTGTGTCTGATTCTGAAGTGAACAGTGGTTACCTCTGGGGGTTGGTTAGGGTGGGAGGAGGAGGGGAGTTAGAAATTTGTTTCAACAGTCAAATTTGTTCCTCCTATTTTTTTTTTTTTTTTTTTTTTTCATTTTAAAGTGCAGTTCCTTGGGGGCGCCTGGGTGGCTCAGTCAGTTAAGCGTCCAACTTCAGCTCAGGTCATGATCTCAGGGCTCCTGAGGTGGAGCCCCCCATCGGTCTCTGTGCTGACAGCTCCGAGCCTGGAGCCTGCTTCGGATTCTGTGTCTCCCCCTCTCTCTGCCCCTCCTCCTCTCATTCTGTTTCTCTCTCTCTCTCAAAAATAAACATTTAAATAAATAAAATTAAATAAACAAACGAATAAATAAATAAATAAATAAAATGCAGTTCTTTGGAGCACCTGAGTGGCTCAGTGGGTTGAGCACACAATTCTTGATTTCAGCTCAGGTCATGATCCCAGGGTCATTCCTCCAATTCCAATCTAACCAACAACGGCATTCATCCCCTTTTGTTCATCCCTCCCTGAGAGTGAGAAACGTGCCTTTTGTTATTTTCAGCATATTTATTGGTAGGGTCGACCCCCCCCGCCCCCGGAGTGTGTAACCAGTCTTCCACGCTGCCACCCTTTGCGGACCCCTCCTCCCCCTCTCTAAGCCTCTAAATTGTCCCCGCTTCTCCCCACGTTTATCTGGGAGGCATACAGGACACCCTCCTCGCCGCACGCAGCCTCTCAGATAGAGAGGAACAGGCTTCCTCGCCAAGGATGAGAATTACAGCATTACCGGAGACAAACCTGGCAGCAGGTACCAAAATATAGAGATGTCTCTCTCTCTCTGGCCCTGCAACTCTACCTCTAAAAATGTATGAAAAAGAGTCCACCTGCGGTCTTGACGGCTCCAGGTGCGTTCACCCTGCCCAGCTCCTGCCCATGACCGCCACGGCCGAAACTGCCCAGGGGTCCCCACCCCGCTGCTGAGATGGCCACGTGCTCCTGCCATGAGGAGGCTCAGAGGCTGAACAACAGCGCCAGCTCTTCCTGTCCAAGGTGCTGAGGGAGGAAGACAGCACACAGTGCGTGAACCGCAAGCTCAAAGGTCCTCCATGGGCTTCCTGGAATATTGGTGTGTTTATTTGCATCAGATGTGCTGGAATCCATAGAAATCTTGGGGTTCATTTATCCAAGGTCAAGTCAGTCAACCTAGACGCAGTGGACACCAGGACAGATACAGGGCATGCGAGATATGGGAAATAGTAAAGCAAGACTATTCTATAAAGCCAATCTTCCAGAGAACTTTCGAAGACCACGGGTAGATCAAGCAGTGGAATTTTTTTTTTTTTTTTGTCAGAGACGAATATGAAAAGAAGAAATACTACGATAAAATGCAATATTGGGGGGGCGCCTGGGTGGCTCGGTCGGTTAAGCGTCCGACTTCGGCTCAGGTCATGATCTCACGGTCCGTGAGTTCGAGCCCCGCGTCGGGCTCTGTGCTGACAGCTTGGAGCCTGGAGCCTATTTTGGATTCTGTGTCTCACTCTCTCTGACCCTCCCCTGTTCATGCTCTGTCTCTCTCTGTCTCAAAAATAAATAAACGTTAAAAAAAAATTTTTTTTTAAATGCAATATTGGGGCGCCTGGGTGTCTCAGTCGGTTGAACATCCAACTTCAGCTCAGGTCACGATCTCACAGATTGTGGGTTCGGGCCCCGTGTCGGGCTCTGTGCTGACAGCTCAGAGCCTGGAGCCTGCTTCAGATTCTCTGTCCCCTTCTCTCCCTGCCCCTCACCAGCTCATACTCTGTCTCTCTCTCTCTGTCTCTCAAAAATAAATTAAAAATATTAAAAACATTAAAAATTTTTGAAAATAAAAGTACCAGCGCTAAAAAAGTCGCAGAGCCCACTGCCAACCTTTTAGGACCTGATGGCGCTGCTGAGGCACCAGTGACCAATGGGAACACAACCGCGCTGCCAGCCCTGAGTGATGATCTGGACACCTTTGGACCAAAGACTTCGAATCCCTTACCTCCAACCGTCTACACCCCCAGCTCCGGGGACGTCCTCTATACCTGCTGCTGCCACTCTGTCTACATTAATATCTGGCGTGCTCGATCTGTTCACTCAGCAAGCTACAAAGTCAGAAGAGGTGGGGAAGAAGCGACGCTCCAAAGACTCCATCTTCTCTCTGTGTGGTACAGGAACCGTTCGGCAGAAGAGTACTCCTGGTGTGCTTATGGGACCCACAAATATGCCATTTGCCTCCGGAGCACCGTCTGTCTTTCAAGGCTTTCCATCGACGGGCACGCCTGTGCCTCCGCCTGCAGCTCCTGGTCTTCTAGGAAATGTGATGGGACAGAGCGCCAGCCTGATGGTGGGCATGCCCAGGCCCAGCGGGTCTATGGGAAACACATGAACCAGTGTGATGTCACTTCCTTCAAATGTGGTCGGCCCCCAAGGAGGAACCGTAGGACAGAGGGGCACACCCTCGGGTGAGCTTGGCCTGCCGCAAGCTCAACGGCCCCAGTAGAACCTCTTGCAGATGAATCAGCAAATGACTGGCACGGGTATCAGTAGCACGAACCCTGCAGTGGGTTTTGGCCAGCCCCCAACCCAACAGCAGGCTGGCCCGGAAGCTCATCCGTTCAGACTCTCGGCACACAGCTGTGGAAATGAAAACTGCGGGGCAAGTTACATCCAGAACCTGACATTCTTTGCTAAAACACATCTCGTTCCCATGTTTACTTATGTACTTTTTTTTTCTTTTTCCCCATTTGTTCATATTAAGAATTATCTGACTGGGGCACCTGGGTGGCTCAATTGGTTGAGCGTCCAGGTCATGCGCGTCGGCTCAGGTCATGATCCCCAGGGTCATGGGATCGAACCCCGCACCGGGCTCCGTGCTGAGCGTGGAACCTGATGAAGATTCTCTCTCTCTCTCTCTCTCTCTCTCTCTCTCTCTCTCTCCCTCTCTCTCTCTCTCACACACACAAATAAAAAAAATTAAAAAGAATTATCTGATTGACCATGTTGGTCTGTACTGATTAAATGTGATGTGGGGGCACCTGGGTGGCTCAGTCCGTTAACCTCCTGACTCTCGACTTGGGCTCAGATCATGATCTCACAGATTGTGACTGTGAGCCCCGCAATGGCCTCTGCACTGACAGTGCAGGGTCTGCTTGGGATTCTCTCTCTCACCCTCTCTCTTTGCTCTTCCCCCACTCGCACATGCACTCTCTCCCTCTCTTAAAATAAATAAAGTTTAAAACATTGAGGGGCACCTGGGTGGCTCAGTCAGTTAAGCATCCAACTTCGGCTCAGGTCATGATCTCACGGTTCATGAGTTCGAGCCCCACATCAGGCTGTGTGCTGACAGCTCGGAGCCTGGAGCCTGCTTCGGATTCTGTGTCTCCCTCTCTCTCTGCCCCTCCCCCTGCTCTTGCTCTGTCTCTCTCTCTTTCAAAAATAAATAAACATTAAAAAAATTTTTTTAATTAAAAACATTGATGTGAAAAAAAAAAAAAAAAAAGAAGAAGAATTGTAGCTCAAATACAGAGATGAGGTAAGAGGATACCAGGCACAGCCTTTCTGTAAAATAATGAATAATTGGAGACAAGCTCAGTTTTCTTTGCCTTAGCTCCTGAAGCAGAGCAGCTTACATGCCTCCCAAACCCATCTGCCTGGAGGACCAGATAATTGGTTGTTAATTGGCTTCCTCCCAGGGCTCTTAGCATCCCTGCATTTTCTGGTTGTGTATGTACGAGAATCCAGAGGGCTGTTGTGTGTCAGAGAAAGTCCCGGGGCAGAAAGTGGAGGGAGCAAGGCAGGCACTTGAGTCGGCACCCTTCCTCCGTAGGCACAGCTGAAATCAGAGTTAGGCCAAAGGGAGGCCGGTCTTCAGCATGATGTGTCTTCAGCATGTTCTGGTTTAGGCCAAAAGTTCCAGGGACTTAACACCCCAGGAGCAACCCTCCCACTGAGGGATGGGAGTGGGTGAGAAAATGTCTCATGTGGTAGGTGACTTCTAAGATGGCCTCCGATGACCCCTGTTTCCCAGGACTCACACCGTGTGTATTTCCTTTCCACACTGAAAATGGCTGAACTGTGTGATAGGATGTTACAGAAATGACAGTGTATGATATCCAAGGCTAGATCATAAAAGAATTGTAGCTCCTGCCTTTTTCCCTTTTGGATCTCTTGTTCTTGGCGGAAGCCAGCTGCCATGTTATGAGGATGCTCAAGCAATCCAGGGGAAGGTACACATAGGAAAGGTGCATAAGGACCCCTGTCAACAACCAACACTCCCTTGTCAGGCAAGTGAGACAGCCATGTGGCCATGTTGGAAGTGGATTCCCCGACACAGTCAAACCTTTTGATGATTCCAGCCTCATGAGAGACCCTAAACAGAACCCTGAGCTAGAACCACCTAGTTGAGCTGCTCCTGGATTCCTGACCCTCGAAAACTGTGATATAGCAAACATTTATTGGTTTTTTAAATGTTTATTTATTTTTGAGAGAGACAGAGAGCACGAGAAGGGGAGAGGCAGAGAGAGAGGGAGATACAGAATCGGAAGCAGGCTCCAGGCTCTGAGCTGTCAGCACAGAGCCCAACGCGGGGCTTGAACTCAAGCACCGCGAGATCATGACCTGAGCTGAAGTTGGACACTTAATGGACTGAGCCACCCAGGCACCCCAAATGTTTATTGTTTTAACCTGCTAAGTTTTGGAGTGATTTGTTGTGCATTAATAGCTAACTATATTCTCATACAGCCCTGTAGGAATGGAAAATGGTGTAGTGACTTTGGAAAACAGTTTGCTGGTTCCTCAAATGATTAAACAGAGAGGTACCATATAACCCAGCAATTCTACCCCTAAATATACACCCAAAAGAAATGAAAACATATATCCACAGAAAAAGTTGTGCATGAATGTTTACAGCAGGATGTATTCAGGATAGTCAAAAGGTGGGAACAACCCAAATGTCCATCAATGGACACATGGAAAAGTAAAATGTGATACATTCATACAATGGAATATCATTTGGCCGTAAAACGGAATGAAGTAGAGATACATCCTGTAGCTTGAATGAGCCTTGGAAAGTGAAAGAAGTCAGTCACAAAAATCCACATGTTCTGTGACTCCGCTCATACGAAATGTCCAGAAGGCAAGTCTATAAAGACAGAAAGTAGGTTAGTAGTTGCCTAGGCTGAGGTGGGGGATCGGGGTGATAGCTAAAGGGTATGAGATTTCTCCTTAAGGTTATGAAAATATTCTAAAATTGACTATGGGAATGGCTAACACACATTTGTGAGTAAACTAAAAATTACTGAATTGTCTACTTTTAATGGATCAGTTATATGTATATGAGTTACATTTTAATAAAACTGTTTAAAAAGCTGGTAATGAAGGGGTGCCTGGCTGCCTCAGCTGACAGACCATGCAACTCTTGATCTCAGGGTTGTGAGTTCAAGCCCCACGTTGGGCGTGGAGCCTACTTTTTTTTTTAAAAAATGCTGATAAGGAATACACCCCAGCTTCTTCCCCACTGGTGAGACAACTCTGAGGCGTGTTCCACACAGTCTCTCAGAAGATGCCCTGTAGGACTGATCCCATTTCCCACAGCCGTATCATGCCTGTTAATATGCACTTTCTTTTCTCTCCTTTCTTCCCGGTCTCATTTCTCCACCCCGTGATTTCTGGGACCACATCTCAAATACACTTCTTCGCCCAGTTCTTGTCTCAAGGTTTGCTTCTGAGGGAATGAAACTAAAGCAATCATGTTCTTCAGGTTGGAGGTCAGGATGCCCTGGCATGGGGCTCATTCTGCACCCATCCATAGAGAACCCAGATGGGAGGGCGGTGCCCACTGGCAGACTGTCCAGGGTGAAGGCTTGAACCAAAGTCCAGAACTGTCACAGAGCTGGCCCCCATCCTCCCCAGCACGCCTGGCATGAGCCTGGCACAATTTGCACGCACACACACTTTTAGGCATGGGAGAATTAAACAACCCAGCCTGTCACCGCCCTTTACCCCAGAGTCAGGCTGTGTGGGACATGTTCATTTCCCTTTGGCTTATTTTGCTTGTCTCTGTGGCTGGGCGTCATCTGACCACACAAACTACCAAGACAGAGAAACAGGAGGCTCTGAAGGGTTGTGTGGAACTCAGTCAGGCAGTCAGACCCTCTAATGGTGAACCAGAGGTATCTGATTGAGGGGAAAAAAGATTGCACAGCTAAGACTTGACATTAAAGATACAGGAACATCCCTGGAGGCCCCCCGCCCCAGGCAGAGGGGCCGGCATGGTAAGGCACCTCCCTCACAGGTCACTCTGGCTGCAAACCTCACCAACTGTCGCCAAGCACAGGCTGACTGTCCAACAGGAGAAGGAAGACGCTTGGGCTCGACTCAGCTTCTCACAGCAGCCTCCAGGTCCAGACTGGGAAACGGGTGCCTGGAGTTTTATGCTTTCCCTGATTTAGGCCTGTTCAGCCGTGGTCAAATGCCATCATCTTCAACCAAAAGACAGCTGGTGGATGTTAATGCTTCCAGCATTCACACACAGGGTTACCCAGAGCAACAGAACTAAAGAGCTCCGATTGGCCCAAAGATTTCATAAGTTGGTCCTAGAACAAGGACTTTGATTTCACTTTTTATATATTTTACTGTGATGCTGAATTTCATGTGTCAGATTGGCTAGGCTATAGTACCCAGTTACTTATTCAAATGCTAATCTATGTGTCGCTGTAAAGGTATTTTGTACATATGGTGAACATCTACAAGGAGTTGACTTTATTACTTTCCATAATGGGGGTGGGCTTTGCCCAATCAGTTGAAGGCAGCAGCTGCAAAAGCCGAGGCTTCCCAGAGAAGAAATTCTGCCTCGCGATGGCACCATCAACCCCTACCTGAGTTTTCAGACTGCCAGCCTGCCCTACGGATTTCAGAGTTGCCAGCCCTCCAGTCACATTAGCCAATTTCTTCAAAAGAGGGATAGAAAAGGTATATACCTATCACCTATTGGTTTCGGTTTTCTGGAGAGCTATGACTGATACATCTACCTCTAGAGGAAGGTAAGCCTGAGAGGCCCTGTGTTGTGGGTCATCACAAACAAAGAGTCCACCTTTCAGGGGGCATGAGCGTCTGTCCTGGGGGAGACAATGCCAAGGTCACAAGGAAGCAGGTAGGGGATTTGCAAAAACACGTCCTGTGGCTCTGCACCCATAAAATGCATTCTGCTGTTGGTTTAACCAAATTGGCTAGAAAACATAACTCCCACAAAGCT
This sequence comes from Neofelis nebulosa, assembly GCF_028018385.1. Lineage (NCBI taxonomy): Eukaryota > Metazoa > Chordata > Mammalia > Carnivora > Felidae > Neofelis > Neofelis nebulosa. The sequence continues at coordinate 8,227,864 of NC_080783.1, read as the reverse complement.
ATCCCAAGATAGTGCTGCAAACGGAAAATTACAGAAACCACTCAAAGGTCTCACAAAACCCAGGTCCCATAAGCCGGCTGCCACATAAATCAGAGCAGGTCACAGCACTGCCCTGATGAAAATCCTCCCGAGGATCTTACAATAAACCCGAGTTTAGCTCAGCCTGTAGCCCAGCCTTGCCCACTCCTGCTCCCCTTCTCCTTCCCTTTGCTTTGCTGGTCCACTCTCTGCCACCTCAGGATCTTTGCATGTGCTATGAAACTCCTTTCTCCTGGCTCCTTGTTTGGTGCCTTCTCCTCCTTGAGGGCTCTGAGGTGGCCTTCCTGACCACACATTCTGACGTACCCCCCTCCACCCCTAAAACCATCTTCTGCACCCCCTGTTCATGCCCTTCATAGAACTTTCCACAGTCTGGGGGCACCTGGGTGGCTCAGTCGGTTGGGCATCCGACTTCGGCTCAGGTCACGATCTCACGGTCCGTGAGTTCGAGCCCCGCGTCGGGCTCTGCGCTGACGGCTCAGAGCCTGGAGCCCGTTTCAGATTCTGTGTCTCCCTCTCTCTCTGCCCCTCCCCTGTTCATGCTCTGTCTCTCTCTGTCTCAAAAATAAATAAACGTTAAAAAAAATTAAAAAAAAAAAAAAGAACTTACCACAGTCTGGAATGATTTTGTTTGTTTTCGTGCTTATTGTCTGTGTCTGAAAGTTCCAGAAGAATGTGCCGCACCATCTCATTCTCTTGTGCCTTCCCCACACCGGGTCATAGGAGGCAGTGCCCGATACATATTGAGTGAATAAATGATTCCTCAGCTCCTAAGCTCATCCACATTCAGGTCAGGGCCGCTTCCTGCCTTCCTACAGTGCCCTGGGCTGACCCATCATGTCTCTCGGTGATCCACAGTAGAGCCGTGGCATCTAGCTATCCAGAAGGCTGGCCCCCATGCCTGGAGGGTGGAGGACTTGGATACTTGCACAGGGTTACAGGGTTGAGCCTAAAGAGAAAGTCGTGTTGTTTAACAAGGTGGAAATGAACTGAGCCCTGAAGAGTGTTCCTGGCAGAGAGAACAGCAAGGGGGGGAAGGCCTCAGGGCAGCATTTCCAAGGACTGCCGGGAAGCCAGAGAACCAACCTCTAAGAGCCAGGAGGAAAGTGGCAGGAGCAGAGGGAGGGCAGGGCCTGAGGGCAGACTGAGATCCACAGGGGGATTTTCAGTAGGGAAATGATACGGCCTGATACACACACACACACACACACACACACACACACACACACACGCTGAAAATCCAGATAATTCCTGGGCTGAGGGAATAAAGAGTAGGGGTGAGAAGGAGACTTTTTTAAAAAACATTTTTTTAATGTTTATTTATTTTTCAGAGAAAGATCATGCAAGCAGGGCAGAGAGAGGCAGACAGAGGATCCAAAGTAGGCTCTGAGCTGTCAGCACAGAGCTGGATGCGGGGCTTAAACTCACGAGCGGCAGATCATGACCTGAACCTAAGTCGGAGGCTCAACTGACAGAGCCACCCAGGCCTTCCGAGGCATTTTTTTAAACTATGGTATTAGCTAGACTGCTAGCTATTTCTTTTTTCACTATGTACACGTATTGCCTTAAAATTTAAGCACACGATCACTCTGGCTGATAGGTAGAGGCTGGACCGTAAGAGGCAGAGGAGATTGTGGTGGGGGCCTATGTCAGACTGCAAGCTGCCTGCCTGATAGCCATTCTCTTCCCCCTCCTTTCCTCACTGACCGACCCGACTGTCTGCTCTCCCAAGTGACCATTCACACAGCGTGCGTCCGCCTAAAAGACTAAGTTTCCCAAAGAGCGGATGCCACTGAGTACAAGTTGCTGAGTGGAACTTTTGAGGGAATTGTTAAAAGAGGGACAGGCAACTGATAAGGGCCCTCTTCTGCTTTCCTTGGCTTTGACCCTTTATGACCTCCACTTCAGTGGAGTTACTTTCCACGGGGGTCCCTCATTCCTGAGTCATAGAAGCCAACCTACAGCTTTGCTTTTGCCGCTCAAGCCCCTGAGATTCATTGGTTACGATGATTTCTAGGCTTTCTGTGTAACTTCAGAACCCCTGCCCTTGGCTTTGAAGGTCAACAGCTGTCTCCCGATCTCCATGAGCCATTTCTGCTTCTCCTCCTGCTAACTTCACTGGTTTTATGTTCCCTCTGCATTCCTGGCACCTGGGAGTTTCCCTCTTTGAGTTTAAACCTGGCTAGGTATTCAAAAAATCATTTTACTGTATTTGAAAAAAATTTTTTTTAATGTTTATGTATTTTTGAGAAACAGAGAGGGACAGAGCACGAGTGGGGGTGGGGGGTGGGCAGAGAGAGAGGGAGACACAGAATCCGAAGCAGGTTCCAGGCTCCAAGCTGTCAGCACAGGGCTCGATGCGGGGCTCGAACCCACGAACTGTAAGATCATGACCTGAGCCGAAGTCAGACGCTTAACCAACTGAGTCACCCAGGTGCCCCTATTTTACTGTATATATAATCATTTCTTGCATCCTGTCTTATCTTCTTGTTCATCTATAGCACACAATTTGACAATTAATTACTTCAGCGTGTATATTGTCTCCCTAACTAAATGTAGACGCTCCCGGTTACATTCCTGCAAAATTCATACTGAAGTTGAAGTCCTAACCCCCCAGTTAGTGTGATTATATTTGGAGATAAGGTCTCTGAAGACATAGTCAAGGTTAGGGGTGCCTGGGTGGCTCGGCCGGTTAAGTGCCTGTCTTCAGCTCAGGTCATGACCTCAAGGTTCTTGAGTTCGAGCCCCACGTCAGGCTCTGTGCTGACAGGTTGGAGCCTGGAACCTGCTTTGGATTCTGTGTCTTCCTCTCTCTCTCTCTGCCCCTCACACACTTGCACTCTCTCTCTCCCTCTCTCTCTCTCTCTCTCTCTCTCAGAAATAAGTAGACGAGAACAAAATGAAATGAAGGAAGACACTATAGACGGACAGGCACTGTTACCAAGTGCAGTGACAGCCCGGACACGTGGCCGAAGTCTAGATTGGATGGAGTCTAGAGCAGCACCCCTCAGGCTCTCTGCCATCTTGGTTTGCCCCTCCTCTGTGACCTCCTGAGTGACCCAGCTCCAAATCCAGTCCCTGGGGGGCTTCACCAGGCCCTGGGTGTCCATCTCGGTGGGTCCTAGACTTCCTAGGAGGCCACAGTCATCGTCATCTCCTAGGAACGCACGCCCAACAGGGCGCCCCAGCAAACATCCAAGCACCCACAAAGCAAGCGCAGAGAGCAGGGGAGGCCACCTGGCTTCAAGCTGTGAGGTGCAGGGAGGTCACCTCCCAATGTATTTCTGAGGTGCTTCACTTAGGACACAAGTGGTTTTCCCAGAAACTTCCCTTAAAAACACAGTTCTGGGGGTTCCCATCTGACCCTGGGTGCTCTTGCCTCCCCTTGACCTGGAATCCCTTCCCTAAATCGTCAGATTCCAGAATCCTCCCCTCCCAACGCAGAAGCGCCCTTCTGACTTGGGGCCTTCCCTTCTCTGACTCACATTCTTCCTCCTCCTCCTTCTGACCCCGGATTCTCCAACACATACAGCTCCCCAGCCGTGGACGAGGGTCCCCCACTCGCTGTGACCAAGAGGGCTCCTGCCCTTGCACCCAGCACCCACAGGCTGTCCTGCGGCCTGGTGGCACTGGCAGTCTGTGGGCAGGGGCAGGAAAGGGAAGCTGGGAGGGACAGGGGAGGGACAGGGGAGCATCTCCGTGGGCATTCCCCAACCAGGGCAGTCACTGGACCAGCAGGGGAAGGGGGCTCGGCCAGATACCAGGAGGAGGACACAACTCTGTCTAGTGGAGCCCAGGTGTCAATCTTTGGTGTCCATCAGAGTCACCTCATTGGTGACCGCAACAATTCTGTTGACTCAGAATTTCTGAGCCAGCGGGGCCGAGGCGAGGCCCGGGAACGTGCATTTCTAACAAGGTCCCTGGTGAGGCGGTTGCTGTCTGTTAGGACTGGACTTTGAGAACCGCTGATGCCCATGGTCTGCTCCTCAGTTTCTGGCGTCCATTAACCTGGGTTCCAGTCACAGCTCTGCCCCCTGCTGGCAAGCGGCCTCTTAGACAAAGAAATTCTTCCACCCAAGTTTGTCTCCATCAGAGAGATAAATGGAATATTTACTTCCTGCTGTGGTTTTAAGGATTAAGTTGAAATAACTTGGGTAAATTATTTAGCACAGTTCCTGGCATAGAATATGACTGGGGACAAATCAATCCTTTTTCAGTTGGTTGTGGTGTGGGAATTTGGCTGGAAGGAAGCTGCTGTTTGGAAGGTTTTGTTTTTTTGTAAGCCTTAATGAATTATTTTACTTTAAGAAAAAAAAATTTTTAAGTCGTCTCTACGCCCAACGTGGGGCGAAACTCACGACCCCAAGATCAAGAGTTCCAGGCTCCACTGACTGAGCCAGACAGCTCCCCTGTCCGTGAATTATTTGACTTTTAAGAAGATGGGGTGCTTGAGTGGCTCAGCCCCACTGACTTTGGCCTTGAACTCCTGATGGGGTGTATGTGACATGACCTGCAGCGGAGATCTGAAGAGCCATTGCTCATTTTTACCTGTTCCCTAGCTCCTGTCCTCTGCCAGAAGTCTGATGTGTCCCTGGTGGGGGTTGGTCCTTCCCTTGTATTCCAGAATGAAGAAGAATCACAGCCACAGCTGACCCACAGCCAAAAGGAGCCAAGCCACAACCAAACCGTGAAGGAAATGTATGACAGGCATGGCTGCGAGCTGCTGAGATGTTAGGACACGTTACTGCAGCTAAACTTAGTGACAACCGAGTAAAACTATCCTAAGAGAGACATCTGGCTAAATAAAGCATGATGCGTCTATATGATGGGAATGTAGCTAGTAAATTTAAACATTTTTTAATGTTTATTTATTTTTGAGAGAGACAGAGACAGAGACAGAACGTGAGTGGGGGAGGGGCAGAGAGAGATGGAGACACAGAATCGGAAGCAGGCTCCAGGCTCCCAGCTGTCAGCACAGAGCCTGTCACAGGGTTCGAGCCCACAAGCCAAGAGATCATGACCTGAACCGGACTGACGTCCAGCCGTCCAACCGACTGAGCCACCTAGGCGCCCCGCAGCTAGTAAATTTAAAGTTACATTTAATTTATTTTTTTAATGTTTATTTATTTTTGAGAAAGAGAGGTGGGGGCAGAGAGAGGGGGACAGAGGCTCCGAAGCCGGTTCTGCACTCACAGCACAGAGCCGGATATGGGGCTCAAACTCACAAGCCATGAGATCGGGACTTGAGCTGAAGTCGGACACTTAACGGACTGAGCCACCCAGGCGCCCCTAAAAGTCACATTTTAAGTTACATTAAATTTATATTTAAATGCATGCAGCTATTGACATTACATGTAAGGATATAGGAAATAGCTAAAAGTATCATTTTTTAGTAAGTAAACAAAAGGCAAAATTTCAAACTGAAAGTACGGAGGGATCCCAATTTTGTAAATAAAAACATATCTTTTAAAATATATATCTTGGGGGCGCCTGGGTGGCGCCGTCGGTTAAGCGTCCGACTTCAGCCGGGTCACGATCTCGCGGTCCGTGAGTTCGAGCCCCGCGTCGGGCTCTGGGCCGACGGCTCGGAGCCTGGAGCCTGTTTCCGATTCTGTGTCTCCCTCTCTCTCTGCCCCTCCCCCGTTCATGCTCTGTCTCTCTCTGTCCCAAAAATAAATAAAAAACGTTGAAAAAAAAATTAAAAAAAAAATAAAATAAAATAAAATATATATCTTGTATATATTGTATATGTTGGTTGAAGTAAGTTGGGTAGAAACTTTTCCTAGAGAAAAAGAATTGGGGTGAGGGGAAGACACCTAAATATTTTAACCATAGTTATCTCACAATGGTGGATTAGGGGGCTGCCTGTTCTCCTTTTTACTTATCTAAACTTTCAACTTGTCTGTAATAAACATGTCATGCTTTTATACTTTAGAAAAATAGTTATACTATACAGGTATGTTTAAAAGAATCAATAACCTAGAGGCGCCTGGCTGGCTCAGTCGTAGAGTACAGGACTCTTGATCTTGGAGTTGTAAGTTCCCATGTTGGGCGTAGAGATTACTTAAAAATAAAATCTTGGGGCGCCTGGGTGGCTCAGGTGGTTAAGTGTCCCACTTCAGCTCAGGTCATGATCTCGCAGTTTGTGAGTTCGAGCCCCGCGTCGGGCTCTGTGCTGACAACTCAGAGCCTGGAGCCTGCTTCGGATTCTGTGTCTCCCTCTCTCTCTCTCTGCCCATCCCCTGCTCTCTCTCTCTCTCTCTCTCAAAAATAAATGTTAATAAATGTAAAAATAAATCAATAAAATAAAAATAAAAATAAGTCAATTGAGGTGCCTGGTGGCTCAGTCAGTTGAGCATCCAACTCTTGATTTCTGCTCAGGTCATGATCCTAGGGTCATGGGATCAAGCCCTGCATTGGGCTCCTCATTGAGTGTGGAGACAGCTTAAGATTCTCTCTCTCTTGGGGCACCTGGGTGGCTCAGTAGGTTGAGTGTCCGAATTTGGTTCAGGTCATGATCTCACAGTTCATGAGATCTGCCCTGGCAGCATATAGCCTGATTGGGATTCTCTCTCCCCTCCTCTCTTTGCCCCTCCTCCACAATCTCTCTCTCTCTCTCTCTCTCCCTCTTAAAATAAATAAATAAACATTAAAAAAAAAAAAAGAAAGAAAGAAACAGTCACATGTTGTACCGATGGAGCCAGGCAGACGCCCAATAAATTTTGTGTTGTATGTATTTGACCATCAAAAACAAGTTGTGTCTAGAGACACAACTGCAATGCAAGTCAATTCTTACGTAATTATATGGAACTCTAACTTAAGGTAGGCTGTGGGTGACCTTCAGTGTATCTAATATGTTGTGAATGGGACCCCAAAATAAAATTTCCCCAGAAGTGGTGGTGGTTGCTAATGATTCCTGCTCTCCTGTCACTGGATACCTTGTGGAGTGACAGTGAATGTGCAGCTTTTAGGGGGCAGGGGTGGGAATGGGAGGACTCCTTCTCAACTGCCACAATGGGGTCTGGGGCTCAGACCCTGACCCTGAGAGGGATCAGCCACAGAACCAGGATCCTGGATCAGGGGTGGCACCCTCCTGCAATGCCGAAGAATCAGCACTAGGGGACAGCCGAGAGCCAGGTCAGGCTAGGAGGGCGCCTGGGAGCTTCCCCGCATGCTCTGCTCTCCCTGCCAGTCTCCCGCCTGGGACCATCCCTACCACCAAGACAGTTGCTACAGCTTAGAAGGTGGTGCCATTTTTCAAAAGGGAATTGCTTTGCAAGTAAACCTAAGTGTTTCACCGGCTCCTTCCAGTGGGATACTCAGAAATATTCAAGATAGGTCAGAGGGGTTTTTTAATTAATTTTTTAATGTTTTTATTTGTTTTTGAGAGACAGAGAAACAGAGTGGGGGGTGGGGGGTGGAGGGGCAAAGAGAGAGGGAGACAGAGCATGAACAGGGGAGGGGCAGAGAGAGGGAGACACAGAATCTGAAACAGGCTCCAGGCTCTGAGCTGTCAGCACAGAGCCTGATGCGGGGCTTGAACTCACGGAGATCACGACCTGAGCCGAAGTCAGACGCTTAACTGGCTGAACCACCCAGGTGCCCCTTTTATGTTTATTTTTGAGAGAGAAAGAGAGAGACATAGCCAGAGCTCGAGCAGGGGAGGGGCAGTGAGAGGGAGACACAGAATCTGAAGCAGGCTCCAGGCTCTGAGCTGTCAGCACAGAGCCCAATGTGGGGCTCAAACCTTTGAACCAAGAGATCGTGACCTCAGCCAAAGTCAGATGCTTAACTGACTGAGCCACCCAGGCACCCCAAGATAGGTCTGTTTTTACATGTTTAACACAGTCTACCATTTAAAACATGTTCTCAATTCCTCCGTAGCCAGTTTGTGGCTAATTTTAGGGACTGACCTAATACAGTTCACATCTCATTTTTGTGCGGTATCCCTTCAAGGTATTTTCACCTGATGTTCATCATGCTGATACTTTCAAGAGGTTAAAAAACTTTTAGTAGCGAGACTGGTGGCAAGGACCATTTCTCTGCAACACTGAGAAGGTCGACGTGGCACAGACAGAAGCGTCCTGAGAAGACCACTCCGCAGAAAGCCGTGACGTCATGAGTTTCTTCGAACTGGCCTTTACTAGCATGGAACAAACCACCTCAAAAGTAAGTAGTTTAAAGCAATTACCACTACTACTATATTTTGGGGGCCGGCCTGAGTGGAGTGGTTCTTCCGCTGGGCTTCCCTCCCTGGGTTCACTGTGTGGCTGCAGTCAGCGGGCAGGTGGGCTGGAAGCTGGTTGGTCTGGGTCTCAGATGGCACCACTCAAGGGTCTAGTGTTTGGCTGGGGTGGCGGGGGGCAACCAGGCCATGGTGATCTCATTCTCAAACAGGTCAGATTTCTTCGCTTGGCCGCTGGGCTCCAAAAGGAGCAAGAGAAGCCAAGCCCTCAGCGCCCAAACACTTTTTACGCCTCTGCTGTGTCGTGTTCGTACTGTCCCCTCAACCAAAGCAAATCACACGACCAAGCCCTGGTCAGGGGTAGAGAAAAGAGTCCCCATCTCTCGACCCGAGGAGCTGCGAAATATCGTGCCCTTAAAAAAAAAGATCTACTATGTGCTCTTTCTCCTCTCCTGCCACTGCCAAGGACATCTTTACCCAAGCAGGGACGGATGGCAGCCCCTCCCCCTCCCCCATTACCCCTGTGATCAAGGTCAAGTCAACTCCATGTGCATTTCCCCAGCTGTGTGTGTGTGGTGTACCAGTCTCATGAAGTTAGATGTTTTGGACTGAAATATATCCCCCTAAAATTGGTATGTTGAAGCTGTAACCCCCAAGTGCGACTGCATTTAGAGACAGGGCCTTCAAGGAAGTAATTAAGGCATGCGTGTGCACACACACACGCACACACATGCACAATCCTATATATGCAGCTGGATGAATGTGTAGATGGGGGTTTTGTTTACTGGACCGAGGAGTTTTTAAATCCTTTCCTTTGTTGTTAAATCAGAGCACAGATTTCAGCAGATTGTATTTTCTGAAAAATTAGCCACAGCAATGTTCCCAGTCCTGCACGCTGGTCTAAAAACTTGTCACTGTCTCATGAAAGGAGGCAGCCTAACAGAACCAGAATACACACTCGGGGGGTGCCTGGCTGGCTCAGTCAGTGGAGGATGCCACTCTTGATCTTCGGGTTGTGAGTTCGAGCCCCATGTTGGGCATGGAGCCTACTGAAAACAAAAATCCTTTTTTTTTTTTTTAAAGAGAGTGTGATTGGGGGAGGGGCAGAGAGAGAGGAGGACAGAGGATCTAAAGTTCTGACGTCGGCTCTGCACTGACAGCAGTGAGCCCCATGTGGGTCTCAGACTCACAAACCATGAGATCATGACCGGAGTCAAAGTCAGTTGCTCAACCAACTGAGCCACCCAGGCACCCGCCAAAAAAAAAAAAAAAAAAAAAAAAAAAAAAAGAATACAGACTCTGAAGCCAGACTGTTCACATGCAGACCCAGAGCCACCATTTCCTAGCTGTATGATCTTGAGCACATTGTTCAGCCTCTACGTGTCCCTGGTTTCTTCATCTGCAAATGGGATGATAATACGACCAACCTCAAAGGGTTGTTTTGAGGATTTAAAAATGTATAAAATTCATTTTTTTAAAAAAGGAAGTAATTAAGGTTAAATGAGATCATAACCATAAGACCCTAATCTAATAGGACTGGCGTCCTTATAGGAAGAGGAAGAGATGGGGACACCTGGGTGGCTCAGTCGGTTAACCATCCGACTTCATTTCAGGTCATGATCTCACGGTTCATGAGTTCGAGCCCCGTGTCGGGCTCTGTGCCGACAGCTCAGAGCCAGGAGCCTGCTTTGGATTCTGTGTCTCCCTCCCTCTCTGCCCCTCCCCTGCTCACACTCTGTCTCTCTCTTTTTCAAAAATAAGTGAACGTTAAAAATACATATATTTTAAGAAGAGGAAGAGCCACTGGAGTGCTTGCTGTCTCTGTCTGTACACACAGAGAAGAGTCCATTGGAGGACACAGCGAGAAGGCTGTCTGCCAACTTACCAGAAACCAACCCAGCCGACACCTTGATCGTGGATTTGCAGCCTCCGGAAGTGTTCACTCAGTCTGTGATGTTCTGTTATGGCAGCCCGAGCTAAGACATAAGAGTTTCTTGATTAGTTATGCTTGGGAAGTGAGTGTTCCGTACTGATTCCCACACGCCTTGGAAATTCCTAAAGCTCCACAGCCTCTCAAAGCGCTCTGAGTGGTTCCTCAGCAAAGAAGGCTATAGTTTATCACAGGTCCCAAAACTTACTCAACCAGGAGGTCCTTTTCCAACACCTACGATCACCATATGAAGCCATGTTAGTTTCTAGGGCTGTGGTCATAAACCAGCACACTGGATGGCTTTATGCTCTCACAGTTCTGGAGACCAGAAGTCAGAAATCAAGATGTCAGCAAGGTTGGTTCCTTCTGGAGTTTGAGAGAAAATTCGCTCCATGCCTCTCCCCTAACTTCTGGTGGTTGCCGGTCACCCTGCGTGTTCCTGGGCCTGTAAGATGCAGCACCCACTCCCCTCCTGCCTCCGTCTTCATGTGGTTCCCTCTGTGTCTCATTCTCCACTCCTTCCCTTTCTCTTCTAAGGACCCGGTCGTTGGATTTAGGGCCCCCCCTAATTCCAGGATGATCTCATCTGGAAATCCTTAGTTTTTTCAAATTTTGTAAAATTTTTTAAATTGTTTTTAATCTTTATTTATTTTTGAGAGACAGAGTGCAAGTAGGGGAGGAACAGAGGGAGAGGGAGACACAGAATCCAAAGCAGGCTCCAGGCTCTGAGCCGTCAGCACAGAGCCCAACATGGGATTCTAACTCACGAATCAGGAGATCATGACCTGAGCCAAAGTCGCAGGTTAACCAACTGAGCCAGCCAGGCGCCCCAGGGCTATGCTTTTAGAGACTTGCTCCCAAAGCCCCGCTTCCTCCATGCCTCCCGTCTGCCCAGAACCCTCCAACACTCCCTTGGCTTCCAGGAGGAAATGAGACCTCTTCCTCCCTCTAGGGACAGCCTTCCAGGATCAGCCAGAGTGTTCTTATAACTTCCCCGCAGAGGCCACTTCTTTGGTGTCTTTCTCCTGGACTGCATCCCTGCCCAACCTCCCTCCACCTGTCCACACCTCTGTTTGCCTATAAGCCACACAGCAGGTGAGTTTCAGGAGTCTGTGGGGTCCCTGGAATGCAAATAACCAGAAACAGTTCGAATCTCAGAGGTGGGGCACAGGGGGTCTGTGCGTGCGCATTTTCCCAGGGAAAGACCTAAAGCTTTTCATCGCTTCTCCAAATCATTCTTTCCTGAGCTAAGGAGGCTAAAACGGCAAGTGTGGAGCGAGAGAGCAGTGAATAATTCTCCCTTAGAGCAGTACCACTGGGGAAATCTGCTCTGAGGGGAAAGAACCCCTCTCCCCACTCCTTTGTGTTGAGGGGCATCTGGTAAGAACAGACAGCAGGCACAGCCCATCCAAATGGGTCAACCATCCACAGGGGTCAGAGGTGACAACACAGCCTGAAGGATGCCCTGGGGATGGAGCAAAGCTGGCTCCATGCAGACTGGCAGCTGTGAGCAGAGGGGTGGCTCAAGGCTCTGCCGCCTCCACGCCCCCACCCCTGCCCCCAGCCCTGTACCCTGTAGGTGACTAGCAGATGGAGGTAGGGGGGAGGCTGGGAGAGCGCAGAGAAGCCTGAAAGCAAAGCCCTATGGCCCCCACCCCCCACCACACCCCATGGTTTGGCCTCTGGCTGGCCCCGTCTGTAAGTCTTGCCAACATCCTAGATTCTGGGAACCTGCACGTTCCTGGGAATGTGCGTTTGGTCCACTGGGCTGTGTTGTGCCAACTGCTAGGTAACTTGTCTCTCAAACTGGGTAATACGGTTTTTGCAAGTAGCCATCTAAATCTCTTTGGGATTCCATTTGAAAGCCTACTCCTGTGCCCAAGGACTCTGTATTAGTCAGCCGGGACTGCCAGAACCAAGTACCACAGACTGGGAGTCTCGAACAACAGAAATGTATCTGCTCACAGAAGTTCAGATATGAAGGTGTCGGTAGGACCCGTTCCCTCTGGGTGCTGAGGGCCGTTCCCAGCCTTTCCTTGATTTATACGTGGTCTTCAGGTTCACATGCCATTCTCCCTTCTGTGTGTGCATCCAAATGTCCTCTTCTCACAAGGACACCGGTCACATTGCATTAAAGCCCACCCTAATGACCTCCTCCTAACCTAATTACCCCTTTAAAGGCCTCATCTCCACATAACAGTCACATTTGGAGGTCCTGGGGGTTAGGACTTCAACATATGAAGTTTGAGAGGATACAATTCAGCCCAGAACAGACACCCAGGAGTAATTAGAGGGTGGATGGTGGCACTTGTGGGCGGAGATCACAGTTTGATTCTGACCTCTCAAAGCTAGTCTGCACCAGGGCCCCCTCGGGACACTGCATGGCCACCTCGCCCAGCCTCTGAGGGGCCTGGATGGCCCACCCCTCTGCACTGGCAGGCCAAACCTGAAGGGGAGGAGGCATCAGGGAGGACCCTGGAGATGGGGGCAGGGCAGCTTGAGGGGGTGTACATGTGGTTTGGGAAGGGCTAAAGTACCCCTTTGTTTGGGAGATGGGGTGGGAGAGAGAGTCTCTCGGGTTCAACTGGCCTTCCTGCTGGGGAGTGGGTGTGTGGGTGTTCCCAGGAATCCTATTTGCATACAGGGCCCAGACTTCTGGGAGGTTAGCAAGAAGGAATTTATTTTAACTTGCAAATTTGTTCTATTACGTAAAGTGCTATTTAGTTGTTGTTGAAAAGACAAATGAATCGTAGAAGTTAAAAATGCACAAAAGCTTGAAAGAAAAAAAATGCCCACGATCCGCCAGAACTAAAAGTCACTGACATTAGCTAGACATTTGTTATTTGACAGTATCATGTGCTTTCCGACCCTTCTCTTAATACAAGTAATACACGAGGTTACTAAAAAAAAGAATTAGAAAATGCAGTTCACCAAAAGAAAGCAATGTTATTGGGTCGTTTATAATCCCACTACCTAAATATACCTTGCTTTTTTGTCTTATAAGTCTTTGGCTACTAATTTAAATACTTTCCCATGTTTATTAGTCATTTAGATTTCTTTGGCGAATGGTCTTTTGCATATTGTGCTATTGGGTATTAATGGTGTCTTATCAACCTGTTTGGAATCTTTATATAGTAAAAAGTTTCTGAACAAGTCTCCCACAAACGTACTACTTTTGCATGTGGACTATTTTGAGCTGAAGGCAATTGAGGCCCCTTGGACTCAAGAGAAACTTTTGCCTCTTCTGGGAATGCAAGCTGGTGCAGCCATCTGGAAAACAGTATGGAGGTTCCTCAAAAAATAGAACTATCCTACAGATGCCCAGCAATTGCACTACTAGGCATTTATCCAAGGGATACAGGTGTGCTGTTTCGAAGGGACACATGCACCCCATGTTTAGAGCAGCACTATCAACAATAGCCAAAGGATGGAAAGAGCCCAAATGTCCATCGATGGACGAATGGGTAAAGAAGATGTGGTATATAGATACAATGGAGTATTACTCGGCAATCAAAAAGAATGAAATCTTGCCATTGGCAACTACGTGGATGGAACTAGAGGGTATTATGCTAAGCGAAATTAGTCAGAGAAAGACAAAAATCAGATGACTTCACTCATCTGAGGACTTTGAGAGACAAAACAGATGAACATAAGGGAAGGGAAGCAAAAATAATATAAAAACAGGGAGGGGGACAAAACATAAGAGACTCAAATATGGAGAACAAACTGAGGCTTAAGGAGGGGGTGTGGGAGGGGGGATGGGCTAAATGGGGGAGGGGCACTAAGGAATCTACTCCTGAAATCATTGTTGCACTATATGCTAATTTGGATGTAAATTTTTAAAAATAAAAAATAAAATTTAAAAAATAATAATAAATAAATACTCATGTTGATTTAGGAAAAGAAAAAAAAAGAGAAACTTTTGTCTCTTCCTTAATTACCTAGAGGGATCTAAAGTGGGAGTCTTTCCCAGAATAAGAGTTATCTCCAGAGATAAACCTTATCTGAGTGACCCATCTGTATGGCTGGGCAAACATCTAATACCAAACATCTGGGCCTGTTCTTACTGCCCTGTAAATTGCCCTCCTCCTGTTTGAAGCTCAGGTCCTATCCCATTCCTTAGCTCAAGATGGCATATATACCTCATTTTACCTGTCTGTTTTTTAATCTGCCACGTATGTGGGATTTCTGCAGTTAAATTTTATTTTCTCCTGTTCATCAGTCTCATGTCAATTTAATTCTTAGACCAGTGAGAAGAACCTTAGGAGAGTAAAGAAAAATTTTTCCTCCCCAATAACAGTACAGATACTAGGGGCGCCTGGGTGGCTTGGTCGATTAAGCGTCCGACTTCGGCTCAGGTCATGATCTCACGGTCCGTGAGTTCGAGCCCCGCGTCGGGCTCTGCGCTGACAGCTCAGAGCCTGGAGCCTGTTTCAGATTCTGTGTCTCCCTCTCTCTCTGCCCCTCCCCCACTCACACTCTGTGTCTCTCTCTCAAAAATAAATAAATATTTTTAAAAAATTTTTTTAACAATACAGACATTAACCCTGTGTGGTATTCGTAGCAAATATTTTTACCCAGACTGTGGTTTGCTCTTAAGTCTTTTAGCGTTTTTTGACCTGTGTCTATCTTTTCCCTTTGGGATTTCTTTACTGACTCTTATATTTAGAAAATCCTTCTCCTTCCCAAAATGAAATATTTTCTTTTCGTTTACTTGTGGCTGCTCTCTTTTCTCTTTCTTTTTTTGCGTTTACCTCTTTAAAATCTGGGAGTGAAAGTGAGAATTTTACCCAAGGTTCTCCAAACACTTAACAGATTTTCCCACCTCCACTGTGTACGGGGCCCTCCACTACCCCTGCTAGGAGCACCCACTCCCCCAGGGCCCGCAGTCCCCGGCTGCCAGCACTCACACAAAAGCACTAGAAAACAAGTGTGGTTTTTGATGTTGTGGAGGGGGGAGGGGGAGGGGTTGACCTTGGAGATCTCCACGCAAATAACTTGAAAATTCCCCATAGGGATTTCTGTTCTCCTGAGCCCCTGCCCCTGGCTCTACCCCCAGGGGGCCGGACCTTGCCTCCTTTCTCAGGGCAGCTGCCTTGCTGCCCACCTGTAACTCCGCATCCATTTCTTCACTTCACTTCAAAATCCCTCCTCACTCCCTCTCTCCCGCAGAACAATTGGGCTGTGCGGCTCCTGGCCCAAACCCAATTCTTCCTGAACAAAGACGTTCTGCTAACAGCATCCACCTCCTTAGAAAGCAGAGTGGCAACTGTTTTTTGTCACTTGAGAATTCCTTTGGGGTCTAAGTCTCCGCCCCATGCGGCCTATTAACCGATTTCTTCCAAACAAAACCAGTGTATGTCTAAGTGAAATTCCCACATCATCTGCTAATGGAGCCCCAGGGTGCTCTGTCTCCTCAGTGTGTTGAACATGCAGGAAGTGGGAGTCCTGGAAGATATAGAATCTGGACCACCCCCCACTATGGAGCGCCAACATTCAGAGAGGCCTCCCTGGGAGCACAGAGCTAGGACTGAGCAACTGAGGAGCCACCAAAGAGTCAGACACCCAGGACCCTTCCCAGGTCCTCAAGGTGGTCTCACTGGCAGGGAGGGTCCGTGTGCACCACCCTCCTCAAGGTGGACGGGCTCATGAGGGACATGTGGGCAGGGCAGCAGCGCTCCAGAAGCCTCCAGGCCCCCACTCCCAGGAGCAGCCATGGGAGCCCAGGGAGTGGCCAGATCCCAGTGGCCACACCTGGGTGGCAACAGCCAGAGCAGTGACCACAGTGAAGGTGCCCATCACAGCAGGTGTAGAGAGTGGGTGGCAGCCCTGGGGACTCTGAGACGAGGGAGAGGACTGGGGTCCCCGTGTGAACGCACAGGTTTGTGGAGGCAAATTCTGACCTGCTCTGAAGGGTGGTTCCACGAGCTCAGCTCACAGGATCGTCCAGTGGTTAGCAGCACAGCCTTGGGGGCTTGGCCAGATGGCCTGGCTCACATCCCCGCTCTTGCCCTGGCTGAGCCACGCTTTTCCCACCTGAGAAATGGGATAACACTACTTACAACGGGCCTCGTTGGGAGGAGTACGTCGCTCAGTGGCTGTGCGTGTGTTGAGTCAAGAGGCAATCGCTGGTCATCGTTGTCAGCTGCTCTGTTAGCTCCCCGGGCTGCTGTCACAAATCACCACAACTGGGGCCCTTGCAACAACAGAAAGCTATTCTCTCGCAGTTCCAGAGGCCAGAGGGCCAAAATCATGGTGTTTGCAGGAACACGCGCCCCCTGAAAGCTCTAGGGTAGAACCTTCCTTGCCTCTTGCAGCTTCCGGGGGTTCCTGGTGTTCTTCAGATCGCTCCAATTCACGGCTCTGTCTTCACATGGCCGTCTTGCCTGTGTCCTTGTGCTCTCCCTTCTCCTTCTCCCGTACTGTGTCATTTGTACCCTGGGGGATTTTGAGTTATGGAGGTGATCGAGAGATGACACAGAGAGGTCAACGCCATCGAAAGAATTTATTACTTACACTTCCCGAGAGAAGGGGCGTGCCCCGCCACACAGGGCCCCATGGGAAACGTGGTGGTCAGGAGGCAGAAGACAGGAGCAAGGGGAAGGCAAGGCAAGGTTGAGTAAACCCTGCAGGACTGGCTATTTGGAATAATTCCCACAGGCTTTGGGCTATAGGAGTATCTCCAGTTGCAGGTCCCTGGCCCTGGGATTACTTGGGGGCAGGGACAATGTCGGCCTGGTGTGCAAGAGATCAGAAGGTAGGTGGGGGCTCAGCCTTAGGTAGCCTGCCTGCATCAGAAGGGAGAGTTCCTGGCAAACTGACTTGCAGGAGACAGGTGAATACTCTGGCCAATAGTGTGGTCCTGTGATTGATAGATGCCAAACAGACTTACAGAACCTAAGAAAACACAGAACACTTCTCCTCTCTTATAAAGAAACTAGCCGTTGAAAATCAAAACAAAACAAAACAAACAACAACAACAACCAAAGAGACTAGCCATTGGATTTAGGACCTACCCTAATTCTGGATGATCTCAAGACCCTTAATTTAACTATGTCTGCAAAGACTCTCTGTCCAAACAAGGACACATTCACAGGTTCCAGGGGTTAGGATAAAGACATACCTTTGGGGGGCCCACAATTCAACCCACTATGGATGGCCATGGACTAGATTGGTTTATAGTTCTGTTAGACTCTAGGGAGAAATGACGGCTTTTGCCTTTTTTGATGAGCCCTGCAGTGTTTCTACCATGGTGGTGGCTCTAGATGAGTGCTAAAGCCAGGAAGGAATCTAAGGAAAGGTGTGGGAGGGACCCTATGGGGTGATTTCTGGATCAGTGTGGGCAGAAGTCTTGGGGTGGAGAAGTCTGAAGCCTAGGCAGAAGGGATATGACTGGAGAGCAGTGGCCACGGTAGCCAGAGGATCCAGGGTGCTCTGGAGAGGCAGGGTTGGTGGGGCCTCATAGCTCAAGTTCCTTGGATGACTTTCAGGCTAGGGATGCTATTCCTTAAGATGCTTTTGGTGGCTAGTAACAGAAAGCCCTGGCTCAATTCGCTGAAACAACTTGGAAACAAATCACCACCCATCATGGGAAAGCTGGTGGCTGGGTGGCTGCAGGTAGAGTTTGATCAAGGCTTGCTCTATTTTTCTATAATCTCCATGGTTCCACTACTCTCTACGTGGGGCTTTTTTTCAGGCCGGGTGCCCTCATGGTTACAAGAAGCCAAACTAAATGTGATCACGTACAAGAGCAGAGGAGGACTACCTCTTCCTGGGTCTCCTAATGAGTGAGGAAACCTCTCAAGGTCTCTAGCAGAACTCACCTTGCTCTCATGCCTCCATGGCTAGCATCGCATGAAGGCCTATGCCTGATCCAGGGACCCCCTCAGGGAAATGGCTTAGATAGTCAGGCCCATCCTTACAGTTGGACTGGGGCCAGACCGCCTCCCGCTGCTATGCACCCTTTTCGCTACCGGTGTTACGCAGTTAACCTGTTGCGGACAGTGTTTAATCCAGCATTTCTGTGTGTTTGAAGGATGTGTGTGTGAGAGAGTTTCTATGTGCTGGGGTAACAGACTTCCCACTCGCTGAGCCCAACATATGGTTCACGGTGAGTCTTCTTTTTACTGTTATTTACTTTATTTAATTATTTCTGATATGTATTTTCTGATTTTGTTACAATAATCAGAATATCTTTGGGAGCGGGGGGGTGCCTAGGTGGCTCAGTTGATTAAGCATCCGACTCCTAATTTTGCCTCAGGTCACGATCTCACAGTTCGTAGGTACCAGCTCCGCGTCAGACTTTGTTCTGACAACGCAGAGCCTGCTTGGGATTTTCTCTCTCTCCCTCTCTCTCTGCCCCTCCCCTACTCACACACACACACACAAGCGTGAGCTCACTCGCACTCTCTCTCTCTCTCAAAATCTCAAAATCTGAAAATAAACTTAAAAAAAAAAAAAAGAATATCTTCTGGGCAATTTGCTTTATTTCCTGCCAGGCTTTTCCCCAACAGACTTTTTTTTCACATGTCTGTGTTCACCATACAAGCGGGTTTTTTCTGTATTTCCCACCCAGCATCCATTCGCCTTCTTTTGGTTGCAGCACCCCAAAATCCTTTAGGGACCCACTCCGCTACCACTTGGAGGCCTTATGCTTCAGTGGGGCTGACCCCATGCCCCCACTCCAGGCCTGACCAACCGGGATGTGGTCCCCAGGCCGTAGAGATCACTTCAGAGAAGGGAACAGGAGCCCACAAGGCTCAGGCCTGAGGTTCACCATAACTCCGTAACTACAGCGTCTCTGCACTGACCACAGCCGCCAGCAGCCTGCACGCGGAGGACAGCTCCCTACAAATCTAGCCTCGGTGAGAAAGGGGAGCCAAGAAAGGGAGACAGAGGGGCGCCTGGGGGGCTCAGTCTATTAAGCTTCCGACTTCCGCTCAGGTCATGATCTCACGGTCCATAGGTTCGAGCCCCGCGTCGGGCTCTGTGCTGACAGCTCGGAGCCTGGAGCCTGCTTCACATTCTGTGTCTCCCTTTCTCTCTGCCCCTCCCCTGCTCGTGCTCTCTCTATCTCTCAAATATAAGTGAAAAAGAAGAAAGAAAGAAAGAAAGAAAGAAAGAAAGAAAGAAAGAAAGAAAGAAAGAAAGAAAGAAAGAGAAAGAAAGAAAAAGAAAGGGAGAGAGAAGACTAAATCTTGACATTATCATGGGGCTCCTGTGGTAGGGAAATTTTCCCTTAGACTTTACAGGTTCTGTGAACCAACAAATGCCTTTATTATTATTAATAATATTATTATTATTCAGCTTAAGCAAGTCTGAATTGGGTTTCCATTACTCCCAGCTGAGAGTGTTGGCAAATACACATAGTGTGCATGAAATACTGTATCCTGCTTTTTAGAGTAATATTATTTAAGCATTTTTCCATGTGTCTATGTAGGCTTTATATAGTTGCATAATAGTCCCCAAACTGGGTTTACCCTAAAATGAGAATATTTATTTA
Organism: Neofelis nebulosa; assembly: GCF_028018385.1. Lineage (NCBI taxonomy): Eukaryota > Metazoa > Chordata > Mammalia > Carnivora > Felidae > Neofelis > Neofelis nebulosa. The sequence goes on along the minus strand of NC_080783.1, from coordinate 8,208,208 downwards.
TTTAATGGAGAGTCATTATGTCTACAAGACAGGAATGGAAAAGAAATCAAAGGCAACAGTTTTTAGACTAATTTCCTCCTCTGAGCATTGCTTAATAAAGGCAAGTGGTGTCTGGGTGGCTCAGTCAGTTAAGCACACAACTCTTGATTTTGGCTCAGGTCATGATCTCACAGTTCATGGTTTCAAGCCCCTAGTCAGGCTCTGCATTGACAACATGGAGCCTGTGTGGGATTCTCTCTCCCTCTCTCTCTGCCCCCTCCCACTCATACTCACTCTCTCTCTTTCAAAATAAATATTTTTTTAAAAATATAATAAAATAAAGGCCAGAAACTTTCAAACTAAATTAAGGAGAACAACTCTTTTAAATATATTTTCTTTTATATATGCCTACATATATATTAGGTATAACAGAATAAATATACATGATGTTCTACACCAATATTATTTAATATTTATGCATAAATAAACAATATTGTGTCCAAATCTTAATACTCCTCTCCACTCTTTGACATTAATCCCTCCTTAGTCTACTTTTCTTTCCTTGGCACAGATTTTCATTTTGTTTATTTTTTCAAGTAGGCTTTGCGCCCAGCATAGAGCCTAACACGGGGCTTGAACTCATAACTCTGAGATCAAGACCCTAGCTGAGGTTAAGAGTCAGACACTCAACTGACTGAGCCACCCAGCACCCCTCCTTGGTTCAGATTTTTAAGGCATGTGAGATTTAACAAGGGTGAGTGTAAAATGCCACATGTAGGATCAAAAATCGAATTCCAGGGCGCCCTGGGTGGCTCGGTCAGTCACGTGTCCGGCTTCGTCTTGGGTCATGATCTGGCATTTCACAAGTTTGAGCTCCGCATTGGGATCTCTGCTGTTGGCACGGAGCCCACTTCGGATCCTCTGTGTCCCTCTTTCTCTGCCCCTCTCCCACTCTCACAAGCACTCTCTCTCTCTCTCTCTCTCAAAAATAAACAAACATTTAAAAAAAAATTTTAACCGAATTCCAACGGAAGGGGAGGACAAGGAGCTTGGTTTCAGTGTTACGAGGAGTGCCCGACAGCTTCAGTGGTCCACAGGCTGTGCACAAGGTGACATCAAGAACCAAGAACGTACTAACTGGAAGCAGGACACAGGGAGGAGTAGGGGGTGGGAGCCTCTAGGGTCAGGCAGATGCCATTGAACATGCTGTGCACGTAGTTTCTCTGAGTCTCAGTCTCCTCACCTGTCAATTGGGGAAATAACACCTGCACAGTGCAGGCACTCAATGCAGTCAGTGCGGTATGCTGGTCTTAACTGTTTAGGACGGGAAGATATTCAGGCAAACACTGACCGACTACCCCACAGGGATCTCATAGCCTTCAGGGCTGGAGGAGATTAAGTTTAGCTGCGTGTAAAAGGAAAACCAAATAACAGTAGTCTGAGCATATATATGACCCTTTTCCTTCACGTAAAAGAGCTCAGGAGGAGCGCAAAGGTCTCGTGGTGACTGGTATGGCGGCTCCAACCATGGCTCCCAGATTCCCTCTATTTTTATGCTCCACCATCTTAGTGTGTGCCTTCCAATCTCAAGGTCACCTCATGAACCAACACAGCTGCTGGGGCTCCGGCCTTCACACACCTGATAGCAGGATGGCATAATGGGGAAAGAGCAAAACAGATGTTCTGCTTTTCGAAGGATCCCTTCTAAACTCCACTCGGGACCTTCTGTTGCACCTCATCGGCCAGAAGCTCTTACCTTGCTGCAGGGAAGGCTGGGGTACATATTCTTTCGGCTGAGCACATAGCCACGCTGAATAAAACGGAGGTTCTGATACTAAAGAAGAAGGGTGACGAGGGTGAGCAACTAGCAGTCTTCTCCATGATCCTTTCACAGGGTACAAGTTCGTACCAATTGGCCCCTCCCTCCCCAACAAACTTGGGTTTGCCCTGTGAGCTCCGAGAAGGCAGCAGAGTATTCATGGGGAGAAGAAATACTTAATGAGCGCTCAGCCTGCGGCTCAGGAGAAGTTACAACAGCTGTTGCCTATTGATGCGATGCGATTATGTTAGGCCTCTGTCTGCATTATCCAGTGTCCTTACCATGCCAGTCATTCAATATTTTTAATACCCCCCCTCCAGGGTATAAGATGGTGTAGGAGAGCTTGAGTTCTGAAGCCAGACAGAGTTTAAAACCCAGATTCAGTGCTCATTAATTGTGTGACTCTGAATGAGTCATTTGTCCCCTCTGAGGCTCAGCTTCCCCCATGTGTAAAATGGGTGTAATAATAGATGCATTACCTACGTAGAGACGATGGGGTAGTTGGAAGGGTTGGATGCTTGGCTCCTTCTCCTGCCTGTTAGTAGTCGCTGTTAGCTGGCAACCCCAGGGGAAGCACAGATAAAAGAGACTGGAAGCTTCCACTCCAACCGCCTCCTTAACAAAGAGCGTAAGCACAAGTAGGTTGACCCGGGTCTGCACTTTTCCGAAGAGTACTCGGGGGGTTATAGATCCTTTGTTATCCTCTGCCCTTCCAGCCCAGTTGAGCAGGGAGGAGATGGAGACTGTTCATCCTGGGTCACGAGGAGCGCAGGAAGGGAGTGGAGCCTGCAAAGTACAGCTGGGCCAGGCAGTTACGCCCAGGTCCCATGCCGGCAGCCCCTCCCGTGCTGATCTGCACCCCACCGTCACCAGCCCTCCCACTCTGGGCCGGCGAAGGGAGTGACAGCCCTGATGATATCAAGTGACCGCTTGGCCGCACCCTTGATGTTCTCCAAACACACCTGCTCCAAACGGAAAGACGTTCCATACCTGTGGATTGGAAGAATATTGCTAAGATGGGGGCACCCGGCTGGCTCAGTCGGTAGAACATGCGACTCGATCTCAGGGTCGTGAGTTCAAGCCCCACACTGGGCCTGGAGCATACTAAAAAAATTAATATATAGGGGCAACCTAGGTGGCGCAGTCGGGTAAGTGTCCAACTTCGGCTCAGGGCTTGATCTCACGGTTTGTGAGTTCAAGTCCTGCATCGGGCTCTCTACCGTCAGCACAGAACCCACTTCAGATCCCCTGTCTCCCTCTCTCCCTGCCCCTCCCCTCAAAAATAAGTAAGCGTTTTAAAAATTAATAAAATAAATAAATAAAATATTAAGATGTCCATCCTACCCAAAGCAATCTACAGATTCAATGCAATCCTTATCAAAATACCAATGGCACTTTCCACAGAACTAGAACCAGTAATAACAAAATTGGTATGGAATCACAGAAGACTCCGAATAACCAAAGCAATCTTGAGAAAGAAGAACAAAGCTGGAGGTACCACAATCCTAGGTTTCAAGATACACTACAAAGCTATAGTAATCATAAAAGTATGGTACTGGCACAAAATATAGACAAATAGATCGATGCAACAAAACGGAGAGCCCAGAAATATAGCCATACTTCCAGAGTCACTTAATCTACGACAAAGGAGGCAAGAATATCCGATGGGAAAAGGACAGTGTCTTTAATAAATGGTGCTGGGAAAACTGGACAGCTACATGCACAAGAACGAAACTGAACTGCGTTTTGACACCATACACAGAAATAAACTCGATGAATTAAAGATCTAAATGTGAGACCCGAGGGGCACCTGGGTGGCTCGGTCAGTTAAGCATCAGACTCTTGATCTCAGGTCAGGTCATGATCTCACAGTTCGTGAGTTCCAGCCCCGCACTGGGCTCTGCACTGATGGCACAGAGCCTGCTTGGGATTCTGTCTCTCCCTCTCTCTCTCTCTCCGCCCCTTACCCACTTGTGCTCTCTAAACAAACAAACAAACAAACAAACTTAACAAAGAAGAAAAAAATAAATGTGAGACCCGAAACCATAAAAATCCAAATACACCTCATTCTTTGCAGTATGGATAGACCGAGAATTTTCCAGATCTTTAAGTTCTAGTTCTTTTTAGCTTAACAATTCTCCTTTGGAATTCTACATTAAACAGTAAGAGGAGCCAAGCTGCACCTTCAATACTTTACTTAGAAACTGCTTCAATTTCTTCCGATTTCACCACTCACAGGTTAAGTTCTACCTTCCAGAAGATACTAACACACTTCAGCCAAGTTCTTTGCCACTTTATAACAAGGATCGCCATTCCTCCAGTTTCCAGTAACATGTTCCTTGTTTCCACTTGAGCTCTCATCAAAATGTCTTTACCTTCCATATTTTTCCCAACACGTGGTTCAGGATTATTAGGAGTTCTCTAGGAAGACTGAGGCTTTCTCTCCAGAACTCTCCTTTTCTTTCTGAGCTCTCTCCAGAATCATCCTGAAAGATCTCCAGAGCCGTGGAGACTTTTGTGAGCGTGGGCTCAGACTCTTTCAGCCCCTGCCCGTTCCCCGGTTCCAGAGTGGCATCCACGGGTTTAGGTATTTGCTACAGCAGCCCCCCACTTTTCGGTGCAAATTTCTGTCTAATCCTTTCGGACTGCTATTACAGAACACCATAGACTGGGGCAGTGGGGTGTGCTTATAAACAACAGATTTTTTTTTTAAGTAAACTCTATGCCCAATGTGGGGCTCAAACTCATGACCCACAGATCAAGGGTCACATACTCCACTGACTGAGCCAGCCAGGCGCCCTAACAGAAATTTATTTCTCCCAGTTCTGGAGGCTGGGAAGTCCAAGATCCAGCGATGGGTGGGTTCAGTGTCTGGTGAGGACCTGCTTCCTGGTTTATAGATTGCCTCCTTCTTGCTGCGTTTCACATAGAGCAAGGGGGCCCGGCAGTCGCGTGTGGCCTCTTTGATAAGGGCGCCAATGCTACTCACGAGGGCTCCACCCTCATGACCTAAGCACCTCTCAAAGGCCGCACCTCCAAATACCATTCCACTGGGGAATAACCTCCAACCTATGAGTTTTGGGGTGGGACACAAATGTTCAGTCTATGGTGCCCCACAACCAAACACAGTCATTGCTAGGAGCTGCCCAGGCCCTTAGCCTTCATTTGTTTCTACTCACCACTGCTGGGAAACTGACTCTCTGCAGAAAGGCTGGCCAAATCAGGGTACCGAGTCACCAGTGTGGACAGAGAGGTGCTGGAGGTGGCTCCTGGCAACATTCATTTATTTTTTTAAAGTTTATTTATTCTGTGTGTGTGTGTGCGTGCGTGTGTGTGAGAGAGAGACAGAGACAGAGACAGAAACAGAGACAGAGAGAGAGAACAAGTGAGGGAGGGGCAGAGAGAGAGGGAGAGAGAGAATCCCAAGCTGTTAGCACAGAGCCTGACAAGGGCCAGATCCCACAAACCCTGAGATCCTGACCTGAGCCGAAATCAAGAGTCGGACGCTTAATGGACTGAGTCGCCCGGGGGGGCCCCTCACAACATTTGTTAAACAACATTGTGTCCCACGACTCCTGTGGGTGCCAGCAGCTGCACCTGTAGACACACGTCCACTTTTTCCCCAAACATTTGCCCTACTCTCCTCATATTCCTGCAAACTCAGCCCGCTAGGGCGGCCACCCCAGAGGCTCAGGAGCGTGCGGTGCAAGTACCTATGACATCGCCAGCTGCCAGCAGCCCCCTGTGACCTCACCACCTGGACAACTTGGCCCCGCAGGGCCGTGGCCACTCCCTCAACCAGCACAAGTGACAGAGGGCCTAGATGACCACCGCACCCTCGGGGGAGGCCAGAGCTCCCAGCATCCCCACACATGGTGACAGCAGGCCCACGGACACTTCAACAGTGGGGTCCCAAAGTCAGGACCCCCTCCTTGCAGATGTCCCGACGGCTAACGGTGCCACCGTATCACCTGAACAGCAGGATGTAGATCAGGCCTCCACTGAGCAGGTCCCCTCCAAGTCCTCATCAGAATCTGGGGACAAGGACAAGCATGAAGCTGCTGTAGGGGACAGCCAGGAGCCTAAGGAGGCCACGGCCCTGCTTGACCACCAGGCCTCAAACGCTCCACAAATGCCCACGAGCTCCCAGGACCCAGCGTGGGAGGGACTGGTGCAAAATGCAAGCATGTCTCTGAGTCCTCAGACCTCCCAACGAGACCTCCTGGGGGAAGAAGAGACCCCACAAATGTCGGGTACCCCGGACAGTGACCAAGAATTAGCTCCAACTGTGGCAGCTGCTAAGGCACAGTTCCCCGGAAAGGACACTCAGCCCGCTGTGAGCTCTGCAGACTCGAGTGGTCAGGAGGACACTGAGACCACGGGCACCACCACCACCTCTGAAGGAGGGACTCTTGAGGGGGAACCTGAGGGTCCGGAGACCTTGAACTCTGACACTGAAGCTTCGACTACCGCTGAGTCCCAGGGAGGGACTGAGGGGGATTTGGTGGGCGGCTCAGAATATCTGCAGGCTGAGCAGCTCCCGCCCACACGAGGAGGCAGTGCCCCCCCCTCGCCTGGCCCCCGCGAGGTGGCCCCGGGGAGGAGGCCCCTGGATGTCAGCCTTTATATGGCCAATGAGGACAACAGCTATATGCGCTCCATGACCAGCCTGCTGGGCGGAGGTGAGGGGTCCATCAGCTCCCTGGCAGATATCCTAGTGTGGTCTGAGACCACCATGGGCATGGCCACGGCCTTCCTGGCTTCTGGCCACGGCTCCGCGACAGACGTGCTGCAGAGCACCGGGCCCAGCCTGCGCTCAGTCTCCAGCATCCTGGGGAACACCTTCTCCTCTGGGCTGATGACAGGGACTGGCTCGGCCCTGCACTCTGTCACCCACATCCTGGAGACAGTGGAGCAGAGGACTATAGAGGCCATCCGCTCGGCCATGCGCTACCTGACCAGCCACCTCAGTCCACGCCGGGCCCCTACCAGACCAGACCCTGACTAGAGGCTACGAAGGGAGCCCCGAAGGACCGGCTCAGCAACCTCCCGAGAGCCTGGGACCCGCATGCCCCTGCTGCCTCGCCCACCCCTGCCCGGGCTGGCTCTCCCCAGATCAGGCAATAAATCACTGGTGAGCGTTTATTTTCTAAGCGCAGAAAGGTGTCCCCCGAGGGCTTCCCGGGCTGTCCGATTCAGGGGCTGGAGGTTGAAGTCCAGAAAGAGAAGACCTTGGCAGGGCTGGGGGGCCAGGCGTGGGGGTCTCAGACTTTCAAACATTGATCCTAGAGGGACCCCCACCCACTTAAGTGTGTTCCTGAGGAAGTGAGGGCGGACCCTTCCCCAGGGCCTTGCTGGGCTCTCCAAGGGGGACTGAGAATAGAGTCAGACCAGTGTGAACTGGGGTTCACACCCCAGGGCTCTTACTGATCCGGGGCAAGTCAGTTTGCCCTCTGAACCTCTGATTTTCACCTACAGGATGGATAACGAATCCATATCGTGAAGAGGTTATGAGGCATGAGGGAAACAATGCAGGGCTTAACACAGGGTGCCTGGCACTTAACAAGCTCACACAGTTCAGCTGCCATCATGATTATCCTCCAGCGGTCTGGGGACATGGTGGGAACAGGGATCTAGTAGGGTGACCGACCATCCCTGTTTGCCTGAGGGTTGGTCTGAACTAAGAGGGTTCCTGGGAGGTGGGACTTTCAGATTTAAAACCAGGAAAACCCCAGGGCACCTGGGTGGCTCAGTCAGTTAAGGGTCAGACTTTGGCTCAGGTCATGATCTTGCAGTTCGTGAGTTCAAGTCCCGTGTCAGGCCCTGTGCTGCAGCTCAGAGCCTGGAGCCTGCTTTGGATTCTGTGTCTCCTCTCTCTCTCTGCCCCTCCCCTGCTCATGCTCGCTCGCTCTCTCTCTCTCTCTCTCAAAAATAAATAAACATTAAGAACAATTAAAAAAAAAAAAGATATTCCTGCTTCTCTTGAGAAACCTAAGAGCCTTATTTCTTCAGAGCAACCAGTAGCCGAGCTGCCCTGTCTGGAGGGACCACCCCTGGCCTGCATCCGTGATTGATGTCACCTGCCTGAGCCCAGAGGCGCCCCTTTGCCACCCCGCCCCTGCAGATCACCCCAGGCCCCAAGGGGATGCCAAGACAAACCAGGCGTGTCTACCCCCTTTTCTCAAGGAGCTGCCACATGCTGTAGGTGAGCTAGGAAATGTCCTCATAGTGAGAGCAAAGAATTCGGAGGAGGAAGACTGTCGATCCAGATCCCAGTAATCAGGGTCTTCCGGAGAATCAACCGAGTCGGACCTGGGAAGAGAGGAAAGGGAGCATCCACCCCGACAGAGGGGAGAGGAACAAAGCCTGGGGCAGGTGTGAGGCCTGCTTAGCTGGGGAGCAGCTCAACCTGACCCGAGCCCAGAGCAACAGTTGAGCCCGGCAAGTGCCGCTGTCTGGCAGGCACCGCTAGAGACAGACCGAGGAGGTGAATGAAAGATTGGAAGGGACAGAAACCAAACTCAACCCAGATCAGGTGAAGGGATTAGATGCAAGGCACGAGCGCCAAGGGGGCGCGGCTGGCCCTGGGCTCAGCCTGGCCCTCAGGGCTCTGTCTCTGCAGCTCCGCCCGCCTGTGCTGGCTCCATTCAGAGGCGGCTCAACCTCCTTCCCGGAGAGACAGAGGCCCTTGTTCTCGAGAGCTCCAGTAGGAGAGGCCCAAAGGAGGACAGCGCCGGCTTGGCTCCCTTGCTCTCTCTCTCGCACCAATCACGGAGGCTTTGGAAACGAAATACCTGGCCTGGGCCTCGCGTCCATCAGGGTGGGGTTCGGGGGAGGCGGGGTCAGCCCCGTCGCGGAGGTTCCCCCACAGGAAGGGCTGCTGGGCCCGTTTTGTGTGCCAGAGCCGGCAGCATTGTAAAGAGTGTGGCCTTGGGGGCCAGGCTGCCTCGAATCCTGCTCTGCGTCCCACTAACTCATCTCCCTGTGCCTCAGTTTCCTCATCTGTAAAATGTCAATAATAACAGTGTCTACTGCATCGGGCTGCTCTGAGGATTACATGAGCTAAGGAGTCAAGTGCATAGAACAGCGCCTGGCGCGTAGCTGAGCGCTCTGTGTTAGCAATCATTGTGATTATTATGACAGAGGGTTCTGTGGAGCTCCTGCCAAGGGCAGACTTCCCCCGCTCCTTCCAGCTCCCTCTTTGCTGCGGGGTAAACAGTTGTGTTGGCAAATCCTCCTGGCAACACGTCTCCTCTGTAGGTGGAACCCCCCTCCCCCAGGCACCCAGGTGCTAAGACACCTGGGGAAAAGGTCAGGGCTGCACATGGGGGCTGAGGACTCCAACACGGATGGAAGTGGGTGCACCGCAGCTCCGGATAAGATGGCCAGAGTGAGAAAGGAAAGGCCCCATTCCACAGGTAAGAGGAAGCCGTTCCTAGGACACAGGTCAGCAAGCAGGAGTGGTCCAGCCCATCATGGCCATGGATGAAAACTGAACAAGGAGAGTGCTACCGGGAAGGGAGAGGGAACGGAAGGTGGTGTGTAAGGGGGAAAAGAATGAGTAGTCGTCAGAATAATGGGGTGGCTGTATGTATTCTTTGATGGTGAGGACTCAGGCATAGACAAAGTTATTAATTCACCCCTGAAAAGCTAGCGCCCCCTCGCTCTTTCTCATTTATGCGCTGGGGCTAACACCTGACAACCATCCGTGCTTCTCCAGGATCAACAACCATCTTTCTGGGTGTGTGCTGCCACTGAGAGACCCGTCTGTAAGCAGAGGTTCTGCTTAAAGAGACATTTAGGCTGGGCGAAGAGCCAGTGGGGCAGACACGACATCCCGACATCTGAGCCCGGCAGGGGCTTGGCTAAGGGAAGGGCACCAACGAGTCCCGGCAGGCAGCATAAGAGACACTGTGGCCTCTCCCCGGGGCACGGTGGGCACTGTGATGGGCCACCCAATCTCCTTCAATGAAGGACTTGTCCCCCCAGCTGCTGGGAGCGCTGGCAGTGCCCAGCCTTCGGTGCTGACCCCCTTTCAGAGGGCCGCCACCCATCGTCGTGGCCAGGTCCATGCCAGAATCTAAGGCCTGACTGTCCAGCTCCAGAGTGCCCATGGGGCTGGCCGGGGTGAGCTGGGGTTTGCATTATAGACTCCATTCCCCTCCGCCCACTCTGGCTCAGAGCCTGTGTTCCAGAGAACCCAACCTGTGACCACAGGCTGTTTTCTTTCCCATCGGAGATGTGTATGTGTGTGTGTGTGTGTGTGTGTGTGTGTGCGCATTTGCGGAGAGGTGGGGGAGGACCTACAAATTCAAACTGTGGGAAAAGTTCAAAGATCTTTTTATTATGTTTATTTATTTATTTTTGAGAGAGAGAGAAAGAGACAGAGCACAAGCAGGGGAGGGGCAGAGAGAGGGAAAGAAAGAATCCCAAGCAGGCTGCCAGGGCAGAGCCAAATGTGGGACTCAAACTCACCATCTGTGAGATCATGACCTGAGCTGAAATCAAGAGTCAGAGGCTCAGCCGACTGAGCCACCGAGGTACCCCCAAAGATCTTTTTAAAAAGAATCTTCATTGTAAGAAAAGTTAAGAAATTTGAGGCCATCTTGAGAATGGTAAAAAAAAAAAAAAAAAAGCTAAATCTTTGTCAGTGCTTTTACTTGTTTTGTAAGGACAATAATATTGTTTAGTCTACAGCCACTTGTCTAACTGGTTAAAGTCACCATGTGCTTGTGGTCAAGTTTATAGGTTTGGCTGGGTGAGGCACAGATTCTATCCAGGAGAGTGTCTCCAAAAGAAAGTGACCATAGATAAGGGCAGTTCCCACAGTGGGATGTAACAAGGTGTAAAGGTAAACTAAGGTCTTTAGTACACATTTACTTATTTAAATGAGAGACTGGATCCTCTCTGGGCTGGGAGGAAGCCCCGTATGTTAGGCTGTCTGGATCTTCAGCTTCTAGTCCCTAAGAGTGGAAGTGCGCCCTCTGTTGGAGAGAAGGCACCACTGACCTGTGCCCGGAGGGCCCAAAGCTGAGCCTTGAGAATGTTGACTGGGGGATTTGAGACACATTCAGGAGCGAAGCAGGGGTTAAAAGAAAATTTTCTCCATTCACAACACTTCTGACACCAAATGCGTGGGTTTTCCACACGAAGCAGTTCTCCAATTCCCTGCAGACGCCCACCTGGGTGGCCAACAATTCAATTCTGGCACTAACTTGAGTTAGCACAAACCCTACAGGTTAAGGGCTCAGTCTCACCAGATTGCCCCACTTCAGATGCCAATCCCAAGTAGTGGGTCCCGAGGTACCCGCACTTCTGTCTGATGTGGCTACAAATCAGGGATTCCCTCATTCCCTCCTCAGGTTGGATAATTGTCTACAATAACTCACAGAACTCAGGAAGACAGGATCACTGGTTTCTTATAAAGGATATAAGGAAGGATACAAATGAACAACCAGATGAAGAGGTATACATACGGCAAGGTCCAGAAGGGTCTCGAGCGCAGGAGTTTCTGTCTCCCAGAAGTTAGGGTGTACCACCCTCCTGACACGTGGATGTTTTCACCAACCCAGAAGCTCTTCAAATTCTTTTGTTTAGAGTTTTTTATGGAAGTTCCATTATGTAGGCATGACTGATTAAATCACTAGCCATTAACCCAATCTCCAGTCCCTCTCCTCTCCCCAGAGGTCAGGGGAGGGGAGGGGTTGCTGAAAGTTTCAACTTTCTTTCTTTTCTTTCTTTTTTTTTTTTTTTTAGTTTATTTGTTTTTAATTTTTTTTAATGTTTATTTTTAAGAGAGAGAGAGAGAGAGAGAAACATAGTATGAGCAGGGGAAGGGCAGAGAGAGAGAGGGAGACACCGAATCTGAAGCAGGCTCCAGGCTCTAAGCAGTCAGCATAGAGCCTGACGTGAGGCTCCAACTCAACTCACCCTGAGATCATGACCTGAGGTGAAGTCAGCCGCTTAACCCTTAACCGCTTAACCGACTGAGCCACCCAGGCACCCCTGAAAGGGGCATATATTATGAATAACAAAAGATGCTCCTCTCACCCCTACCACTCAGGAAATTCCAAGAGTTTTAGAAGTTCTCTGCCAGGAAGCCGGCAGGGGCGAGGAAGAGTCCAAATATATATTTCTTATTATATCAATGTTCAGAATAAACCCTAAGGTACCAACAATCAAGCTGACTCAGGCTGGAAATGTGTCCCTAGGAAGATCTTAGGAACAAAGGCAGGAGGACAGAGGAGGACAGACCCTCCAGCTGGAGTCACTGCCAGAGCCCAACATCATGGCAACGTTGGTAGAACAGTGTTCTATGACTCAGACCTCAGAAGGCCCAGAGTCCTCCAGAAAGGATCCCACCATGGCAAAGGCCTTCAAGGGCTGGGCCTGGCTGAGGGGTCCCTGGAAGAGCAGTACCCCCTGCACCTGCACCTAGAAGCCAGCCGGCCCACCCTGTGGAGCCCTCAAGTGGACCCTGAGGCACTAGATGAAGGTCCCACTGTCTTCCAGCCTGTTTCCTCATCTATAAAATGGGTCTCCCATTTGCCTCACAGGGATGCTAAAATCAATAACGCATCTTTTTAAAAATAGCATTTAGGGGCGCCTGGGTGGCGCAGTCGGTTAAGCGTCCGACTTCAGCCAGGTCACGATCTCACGGTCCGTGAGTTCGAGCCCCGCGTCAGGCTCTGGGCTGATGGCTCAGAGCCTGGAGCCTGTTTCCGTTCTGTGTCTCCCTCTCTCTCTGTCCCTCCCCCGTTCATGCTCTGTCTCTCTCTGTCCCAAAAATAAATAAAAGTTGAAAAAAAAAATTTAAAAAAAAATAAAAATAAAAATAAAAAAAAATAAAAAAAATAAAAATAGCATTTAATGGTGCATGTGACAAACATCAGTTTTCTCCCTTCTGTGGGGTTTTCTGCATTGTCTGTGTATTGATCGGGAGTCTCTTAATTGGAAATGACAGAAACCAGCCCCAAGTAGCTTACTTAGGCACAGATTGATGGGCTAGGTAGAGAAGGGCTAGGAAGGAACTGGCTTTGGAGATGCCTGGTGTCAGGGACTCAAAGCTGCCAGGAGTCCATTGCTTATGCCCCCTACCTCCCCTGGCAACTCTGCTCTCCTCCAGGCTTTTGCTCCTTGCAGGGAACATGGCTCCGGGAGGCTCCTGGAGTCCCACAGGCTTGTACTTCCGAGACTAAGAGGAAAGTTCTGTTTCCCTGCTCCTGCCTGATAAATCCTAGGGGTCAGTGTTCTGGTTAACCTAGCCTGGATCACATGTTGGAAGGGCCTTCCTCACGCAGAGTTCCCGGGACCTCCGGAGCACCCGGAGCTGTATCCCTCCCAGAGAGGAGGAGGGAGAGGAGGCTAAGGAAGCCTGTCCCCTCTCCTAGGTCCCTCACTGCAGGTCGCACTGCTCTGCAACTAAAGGCCCCCAGCAGATTATAATCACCTTTCCCACCAGTATGTGACCGTTTGACCCACAATCAAGTTTCCTTTGACCATGTGCTTTGGAAAGATCTGAGGCCTTCTTAAGTGTACTCCCTCTAACTCTACGAATTAAAAAAAAAAAAAAAATTCCTTTGCATCTCTAAATTTTAAATATCAACCAATGAGGAAAAGGGATTCACTTGCAACGCCTGATTTTGCTTCTGGCCACCTGCATGTTATTAGGACTTGTCAAAATACAGTTTGGGGTGAGGAAAAACTCCTCCCACAGATGGCCTTCACCACATCGAAGCTGAACAAGATAAGCAAGGCCCTCCAGCAAGAGGAGGTAGTTGGGATTACCCTTGGCCAAAGACGGGTCGGTCGAGGCAGACCAGGTCAGGGCATGGTGGCAGATTACTGCCGGCCCCCGCATGGTTCTGGGCTTTGGGATCCAGCACTTTACTATCTGGCTTGACGTGAAACAGAGACGGGAGATGCTGCAGCCTGACAAGGCCCAGCAAGGACCAGACTCCGCGCAAGGTGCTCAGACAGGCCCCTCCCTCCCCACGCCCCGCACCCAGAGGCGGCCCGGTCAGACTGCAGCCAGGGCAAGGAGGTGAATGTCACACGGACGTCAGGGGAAGGCACGGGAGTGGGAGAGCGAACCAGGGATGGGAGCAGAGTGGCGTGAGCAGGGCCCAGTGTCTCCTCCCCCAAGGCAGGTGGCCAAGCGAGGGAGAGATTTCCTGGGCGACCGAGGGGGAGGGGGGGATGAAAACGCCCCGACCGCCACCTGCTCCTCGTGGCCAGAGCAGGAGCCCAGGTTGCGGGGCCTGGTGAGAAACGAGACGAGCGGAAAACTGGGGCAGTCAGACGGGGTGACGGCAAACAAAGGCCTCTCTCTGCGAGAGAAACGCCGGCTGGCTGAGGGTCGCACTCAGGCCACGCGGGGCCCTCGCGGGCGGCGCCGTTTCCTCCGCTGGGGCCGGTCCCCTTCCGCCGGGGGTGCGCGGTGGGCACAGCTCCGGGGCGGGACAGAGGGCGCGGCCCGGCGGGCGAGGGGCGGCGGGGACAGCCACCGCCCCGCCCCGCCGTGTCCCTGGCGACCGAGGCCTCAGCGCCCGGGCGGGGGCCTTCGGAGGGTGAGTCTACGCCGGTTGCTACGCAACGGCCCGGTGACGTCAGGCGATTGAGTTTGGTTCCCAAGGTAACTGGCCGGGCAGCTGGGCCGGGAACTATTTGTGTCTGTCCCCAGAGGGGCTGCGGAGCCTCCGGGGTCTGGCGCAGCGGAGGAAATGCGCTGCTGGCCGGCGGGCAGGCGGGGGACAGAACACAGAGGCCCTTTCAGCTCTCGGAGCCGGCGACCCAGGCGGGGCGGCGTCTGCGCCCTACGGGAGGACGCCCCTCCTCCGCTCCCCGCCGCCCCGGTTTTCTCCCCACTCCTGCGGGGGAGGCCCCTGGACCGCCAGGCTTTGTCCTACTTCTAAACGCTCCCCTGGGTAAACCCTAGGAAGAAAGGGGCCTCTGTTTGCAGCAGCCCGGCCCGCACCGCCACCCTCACTGCACACAGTAGGCGCTCAGCACGGCATTCCCATGGGACTGTGGACATTCTGCCCTTTCAGAGCTGCCAGACGCCTCCAGCACTCACAACCCCGCGTCAGGTTCTGATCTCGAGCGCCCCGGTACCTGTCCTCCTTGCCCTGGTGAGCACATCAGCAGACCGGCTCCATATTTAGGGGGCCACGATGCAAAAATAAAGTGAGAGGCCCCTTGTTCAAAAGTGACTGAGGGACAATGTAGGAAACAGACCCCAATCCTGCCCACTGAGGACGAACTGCAAGAGAGTGAAAATACATGGGGTAAACTGAGGCAAGTGGCCCCAGTCACGGAGGAGAGAGGATAAGCTTCAAATCTGGAGTGGAAGAAGTGAGGGACAAGACACAGCGGGACCAGAAAGACCAGCAGGTGCACAAAATAAAGCAGTGACCTACATCTGGGCCCGAGAGCTGGCAGCAGGTTGCCTGGGGGACCCCCAGGGCGTCGGGGCGCTGTAACGGGGTCTCCGGACTAAGGCGGTGCAGTCTGGCCAGGCCTCTAGGGCTCTCCCCTCCTCACTGCACCTGTTGCAGTGGATAACATGGAGCCTCTCACAGTCCGTCTCCAGGGAGCCACCATCACCTCCTCCAGCAGGGGGGCCAGGCCAGGCTGGCCCCAGGGATGTGGATATCCAGGTCCAGGTCTCAGAGGCCGGGTGTGCATGCATCGACATCCAGACCAGCTGTTTCCCCAGGAGCCAGGGCATGCTCTGCCTGTCCCACCCAAGGGAGGCCTCTGCCCCATCCCTGTAAACCTTCACTTCTTGTCAGCAGTCTGACAGCTGACCAGGGGCTCTGAGGACCGGAGGCATCTGGTATCTCTTGAAGAGCAGCCGCAAGGCCTTCTTTCCAGGGCAGTGAATTCCCACAACCTGATCCTCACTTGAGAAAAGCCTGCAACCCTTGTCTTCTCTCCTCTCTGTGAAGCAGGCTCCGTAATCCCAGTTTCACACACAGGATGGGTTCTAGAATGCCCCCTCCCCCAGTCTCACCTCCAGATTTGCCAGACTCTCCCAGAGGATGCCTTGAGAACTGGCTCTGGGCCTAGGAACCAGAGCTGGTGAGCAGAACCGGCGACATAATGTGCGGGGCCTAGGGCAGAGTGAAAATGCAAGGCCCCTTGTTCAAAAAGTGTTGAGAAGGTCAAGATGGGAGGGTGTCTGGCTGGCTCGGTCAAAAGAGCATGTGACTGGGGCGCCTGGGTGGCTCAGTCGGTTAAGCGTCCGACTTCGGCTCAGGTCATGATCTCACGGTCTATGAGTTCGAGCCCCGCGTCAGGCTCTGTGCTGACAGCTCAGAGCCTGGAGCCTGTTTCAGATTCTGTGTCTCCCTCTCTCTCTGCCCCTCCCCTGTTCACACTCTGTCTCTCTCTGTCTCAAAAATAAATAAACGTTAAAAAAAAAAAATTTAAAAAAAAAATAAAATAGACATTAAAAAAAAAAAAAAAAAAAGAGCATGTGACTCCTGATCTCAGGGTCATGAGTTCGAGCCCTATGTTAGGTGCAGAGATTACTTAAAAATACATAAGTAAACTTGGGGCACCAGGGTGGCTCAGTTGGTTAAGCCTTCCGACTTCGGCTCAGGTCATGATCTCACAGTTTGTGGCTTCCAGCCCCGCATCGGGCTCTGTGCTGACAGCCCAGAGCCTGGAGCCTACTGTGGATTCTGTGTCTCCCTCTCTCTCTGCCCCTCTGCTGCTCATACTCTGTCTGTCTCTCTCTGTCTCTCAAACAAAACAAAACAAAACAAAACACTGAAAACAAATAAACTTAAAAAAAAATCAATGTCAAGATGGTGACAACAGACATGAGACCAAGCACGGGGCCCTGTATGGCTGCATAGGTTGCACACTCAGAAAACCTGCCCCGCCCAGCTGGCAAGTCCTAGACACCAAGTAAACCTCCTTCCTGCACAGAATCTATCTGTTCCCTCTGTCAAGGTCCATCTGTTGGCCTCTCCCCACACTGCGGCCAGCCATTTACTTCCGGGGGCACTTTCCCACCCATCCATTCAACACAATCTGGGCACCTACGGGGTCCTCAGGCCCACCAGATATGGCAATGGGGATGTGCCCATTGCTTTCCCATCAAAGGACCAAAGTCATAGAATACTTCCAGAAATGTTCATTTATGCAAATGCTGGATGTTTGGTTCTCTATTTTCGGCTGAAGAACGCTTGCTCTTGAAAAAATAGATAAGGATAGATAAGCATCTCTGTAAGATGATGAAATATGAAATGTAGCAGCTGATTGATGAGGGTTTGGCACTAAACATTAAAACAGTATAAAAGA
Organism: Neofelis nebulosa; assembly: GCF_028018385.1. NCBI lineage: Eukaryota > Metazoa > Chordata > Mammalia > Carnivora > Felidae > Neofelis > Neofelis nebulosa. Next base: position 8,191,098 of record NC_080783.1, on the reverse strand, counting down.
ACAGAAGTCAAGGGTGTGTTTGCGGCCTCTTAAGGTCCAGGTCACGCCCATGATTCATCTCACTCTGCCCTCAGGGAACCGGGGAAGGGAGATTCTGCCACAGCCCATTAGGTTTAGTTCACCCTGGGATCAGATCCTGCAGTGGGAGCTCCCCGGGGGATCAGCTGAACCTGCACCCCCTCTTCTCTCTCTGCTTGCTCCTGCCACCTTCCCGACCCTTCCACAGATGTGACCCCAGGAGAGCTCCCTGATAAACTTCCTGTACGCTAGTCTATGAAGTCTCCTCTCACCCTGGGAGGTACCCATGGGCCCCGCCCACCTACTTAAATGCCCTATAACAGCTGTTCTTTCATTCATTCCAAAGACCTTCACTGAAGACCTACTATGCACCAGATGCTGTTCTAGGTGCTGGGGGTAAAGCAGAATAAGGCAGGCAAACACCTGTGCCCTCATGGAGCAGACATAAAGCAACCAAAAATACAAAGCCATAACATCGAACTTAGAAGTTCTATTTTAAAAAACTAACAGAATGATACCGTAGAGAATAGCTGATCTGAGCCAGGGGCAGCTACTTTAGATCAAATTTCCTTTGGGTCAAGAAAGTTCTCTCGAGGAGGCAATAAGAGGCCAGGCACTCACCAGTTTGAAGGACAAGCATCAACCAGGCAAATTCAAAGGCTCTCAGGTAGGAAGTTGGGATGTTGGGTTCAAAGCAACAAAAGGTGAGTCTAGAATAAACCGAGTGACGGAAGAGGAGGTCAGAGGCAAGGCCAGATGATGCAGGGCCTGGAAGAAGAATCCAGAAGAATTCAGCTTTTATTCTAAGTGAGGTGGGAGCCATTGGGCAGTTTTAAGCAGGGCAGTTATGGGATCTTTACCTATTTAAAGCATCACTCTGGCTACTGGGGGAGAATGGATTCACTACACAAACCACCTGCTGTTTGGCACATGTTTGCCCTTTGACCTAATTGTTACTAACCACCATTTGCGCAATAGCCAGTTTGCTGGAAGCCAGTCCTTGGACTTGTTTGGATCCCCACACTGCCTTGCACTGAGTAGGAGCTCAGTAAATATTTAGAGGCCAACCAGATGACACTTTTGTGTCTGCAGTGATCTTCTGGAGTCTTGCTTCTCGGACCAGCATCAGCGCCACCCAGTAGCTTACAGGGAAGGTAGAATCCCAGGCCCCACCCAGAACGTCTAAATCAGAATCTGCAATTTAAGAAGATCCCCCAGACATCCCAAGGCATGGTAATGTTTGAGAAGCTCGTATAAAAAGGAGTAGAATAACTGGAGGGCCAGACAAGGAGGTGGGGGAGGCTGGAGGTGAGCCAGGAGGTGAACCCAGGTGAGCACAGTGGGCTCACTTGGGAAGTCTCTCATAAAAGTGGCAATGGCCCTGAGTCACTGAGTCTGAGAGGAGCTGGGACCACTAATACAGCTCACACTTATTTGGTGCTTTCTATACGTCAGACACTGGTTTCTCAATCTTTTCCATGCATTAATCATTTAGTCTTCACAACAGCCCTATAAAGCAGTACGATGACAGTCACCGTGCCCATATTGCAGATGAAGAAACCGAGGCCCGGTGAGGTTAACGTTATTCCAGAATCTTCAGCAGGTATACACGCATGTGTCCGCACCGGATATTTATGGCAGAGTCTGTTCTGATTGGTCCCTGCCTGCCCTACTGATTATTCAATGTTTTGAACGTCGCCCTGGTTACAGAGCCGGCCGGAAGAAGCAGGATCCAAACTAGTCCACTGTGCTGGAGCTACACTCTAAACCACTATCCTCTATACATCTAGTGCCCTCACCGCCCAGAAACGGCACTCCTCAGGGACAAGTAATGTGTGTCAAAGTATTTTGCAAGCTATAAAACCCAGTATGAATGCCAAGTGCATAGACTCCTCCAGAGAGAGAAGCCTGTTGAAGCTGGAGTAGCTGGGCCGCCAGAGGTCAGAGGGGAGGTTGCGGTGGGGAAACAGCATTTTCTCTGCTTACTCCAGAGGGAAACTGAGTCAGAAGGAACGGCCTTCCTGAGTGGAGCCCCCACAATCAGCCCTTGGGAGGCTCTAATTTGCCAGAAACCCCAGGCAATAACCACGTTAGCCTGGGCGTGTCTTCACGGACCGACTGGACCCTCCTAATACTGACCACTAGAGGGCGCTGCTCCCCAGCCTTCGTCCCACCGGACCCCACTTGCTCACAAGAAACTAGAACTTGGAAGGGGTCCTCGTGAACAAGCACCACGGACTTTGAGAAGTGGAAAAGGAGGAAAGGAAAGATGGAAGGGGGACTTATACACACTTTCGATACCCCAAAACACTCTGGTGCAGGAGCTCTTGTTCCCATTTTACAGATGAGGAATTTGAGGGCCAAAGATGTTGGATAAGATCCCCCAAATCAGGAAGCTAGGGAGAAGCAGAGCTGGGTCATCTGATTTAAACCTCAGTTCCCAAAGGGACCACAAGTAGGTGTCAGCTCATCTGACCCTGTCATGTCGCTGGTGTCCCTGCTTCTGTTGACACTGCATTCTGATTGGTGGCCGGAGTCACTACCTCGCTCTATTCCGGGCTATGTTCCGGCAACAATTCCAACAGCCAGCCCCCATAAAAAAAAAAAAAGGCCCTTTCTTGAAACTTGAAGTCATGGTCTCCTGCTTCATTGCCCTCTGGCCTTCACGGACCCCCATATGCCACCCCAACACAGCAGCCTCCGATTTTGGCAGATTCTGGGTTGCCTCTGATCCTTAACCCTCTGATCCTAGCCTCAAATTCTACGTTCCTTCCGCACCCCAGGAACCCCACAGGTTCAGGCGTTGCCCCCTGGCACCCCAAGGCAGGTAGCAGCACAAATAAACACGGGGACATTTGACCAAGAAAAGCCTGTGGTTGGGGCCAAAGTTGTGGTTTTTTTGTTTTGTTTTGTTTTTTTTCCTCAGCTCCCACCAACTCCTTTTATGGCCTCTGGGTCCAGTTCCTTCTTCATAATAAGTCAGAGCTGGAAAAGGCCTCAGGAGTCACTAAGTCCAACTTGAGCCAACACTTTCCTTCTCTACATAACCCTCCCCACCCCCACCCCCCTGCCTTGTTGACTCCCTGCCTGCAGCCAGGTTCACAAAACCAGGCCAAGGCAGGAAGCTTCCCGCTGGAGGGAAACTCCAGCCCTGGGGCGGGACCTGGGCAACTCGTCGGCCCAGGTGGCCCAGCCCGGCACCTGCAAAACGGAGGGGAGGGAGGTGCCCAACCGCCACTTCTACTAAGGCCCCGCCCCCAGTTTCTGAGCTTCTGTATCTAAACCCGGGGACCGCCCTAACGAACGTCTATTTCGGTCCCTTTCGCACGGCCCCTTTCCTTCCTTCTGCCCTGGGAGCTATGGGCAGCTCGCGTGTCTGTGCGCACGTGCGTGTAAATGATCATGTGTGTGCTGGAGCGTGTGCGCCGCGGCACACGCGTCGGCGTCAGTGCCCGGGTCTGTGTGCGCCCCCTACCGGCTGGCCGCCACCGACTGCCGTAGCTGCCAGGTGGCCGTGTGCAGCGCCGCGTGTGCAGAGTGCCAGTCCGGACCACCCTTCCCTCGCCTCGCGGCCGAGAGCATCCGGAGCATGCGGGCGACTGGCTCTCTGTCCGCGGGCACGGGCCTCCCTTCCCGGTCTAGCATTTTCTGTCTTCCCGGGCCTCCCCGCTCCGCCCGCTCGGAGCGCTCCGGGGCGGGGGCCGGGAGCAGCCCCGCCCGGGCCGCCTGGCGAAGGTGGCAGGACTGCGGGGCGCGCACCGCCTCTCCCCTGCCGCCCCCGCCCCGGCGCCCCGTTGGGTTTTTCCATGACTGCATCCGGCCGCGGGCCGCCTTTGTTCCCGCCGTCCCTACGAGCTGGCCCGCCTCTCTCCTGCGCGCCGGGGTTTTTCCAGGGCTCAACTGGAGCATGGCGGAGCCGAGTCCTGCGCCCGCGTGGGCGGCGGCCCCGCAAGGACCCCCGCGATCCCCTGCGGGAAGCCGAGCCCTCTCCAGACGTAACGCTTCGTCCCTGCTGTCCCCAAGGCCTGCCGCCCCCGAGCCCCACATTTGTGCGAAAAGTTGGAGCACCCGGCCCGCGCGCCTCCGCTCTTCGGGAAGCGCTTTCGGCGCCCCAGGTCCCTCGCCCGACTGCGCGTTGTGGCGCGGAGGCCGCACGGGTGCAGTGTTGCCGGAGCCGGAGCCGGGCCGCCCCTGCCTCCGGCTTGTAGAAGGGCTCTACATTTCTCCCATGGGGCAGGGGGCGCAGTCGGGGCGGTAGGAGGCCTGGCCTGGCCCAGCCCACTGCAGAGGGGACCCAGGCGCGCACACGGCCAGGCACAGCTGGGAGACACCGGGTGGTCCCCACCCCCACGGGAAACGTCACACTCGCCTCTGTAAGCGCCAGAGCGCGGGGGACTCCTCTGTGCCCTGAACCCCCTCTCCGACTTCAGGAAGGGGGGAGGTAGGCAGAAAGGCGGTGTTCGAGGCACGGGATCCTCACGGGCCGCATGGAGACTGCGTGCCCGCAGCCCTGTCCTGTCCGCACTGCCGGACTCAGTCCACGCTGAGCTCCGTCCAGTTTGGTGTCTGTGCAACGGTGGCTTTATGCCCCTGGGGAGCCTCTCAGCTGTTACTCGGCCATGTTGGCGGGAAAAGTGTAGAAAACGCTGTGTTTGCGTCTGAGTGAGGCTTGCTAACCCTACCACAGAAGCCAGACTCGCAGGGTGGCCTCCAGACCGGGGTATAGGGAGAGGGGGACATCTGGGCGGGGGAAGGGGTTCTGGAATAAGACGGTGTCTGCCTGTGTGCGGGGTTTCAGAATCCCTGGCTGGCCCCTCCCCACAGCTCAACGGGAGGCGGCCCCAACTGGCCGAAGAAGATCGAGAGGTGGGGTTGGGAGGAGGGTGAAGGACAAGGAGCACCCAGATCCAGGGAGGCCCAGAGCTCTCTCCCTGTTGGGGGCAGGCGGGATGCGCCTTGAGCGCTCCCGGTGCCAGCTCCTCTCTTCCTTCCCTGGTGTATTACCTTGTTTCGTAAGCAGTTACCGGGAGCCTGTAGTGCCCTGAAAGGGTGGCTGTAAGCAGGATGTGACCCACTTCCCCAAACGGCGGCATTCTGGCTTCTCCTTTCTTCTCACCACACCCCCAAAGGGGTGCAGGTTGTGTTTAGGGTCTCAGACCACTTGTAAGTGGTTCAGATGGTAAACCACACTTCTTACCAGTCCCACTGGTCCAGACAGAGCTGGTGGGGGGGACAGCAGGTTAGAAAGAGAATCTGCTGGCCCTCGAGTTCTGTTTGCGGTGCCTTTGTCCTCAGTTGTCTTGTCCCCTATGTGCCCTTTTTGCCCCTGTTCTTGGCCAGGCTAAGAACCTTAATCCCCCGCGGTGCCTGGGCAGCTCAGTGGGTTAAGCCTGGGACTCTTGCTTTCAGCTCAGGTCACGATCTCACAGCTTGCAAGACTGAGCCCGTGTCTGGCTCTGCCCTGTCAGAGAATCTTGGGATTCTCTCTCTCCCTCTCTCTCTCTGCCCTTCCCCCTCTCATGTGCACCTGTGTGCTCTTTCTCAAATAAATAAACGTTAAAAAAAAAAAAAAAAAAAAAAGAATCTTAATCCCAGGCCTTAACCATTATCCCTCAGTTCTGTCATCTATAAAATGGGGATACAAATGGTGTTTTCCCCAAGGTGGTTATATGGGTTAAATGAGTTTATATGGGTTTAATATATGTAAAGAGCCTGGCACATAGCAAATACTAAACAAACATTTTCTGTCATTATTGAAAGTTAAGCGACTCCTCTAAGGTCACGCAGTAAGTGGCTAAGTTTGATTCTAACCCAGGTCAGCTGGTCCCAGAGCCCATGCTCTTTTTTTTAATTTTCTAAAAAAAATTTTATGTTTATTTCTTTTTTTTAATTTTTTTAATGTTTATTTTTGACAGAGAGAGAGAGAGAGAGAGTGCAAGCGGGAGAGAGCAGAAAGAGAGGGAGACACGGATCCAAAGCAGGCTCCAGGCTCTGAGCTGTCAGCACAGAGCCCCATGCAGGGCTCAAACCTACAAACCACGAGATCATGACCTGAGCCAAAGTTGGACACTTAACTGATGAGCCACCCAGGTGCCCCCCCATAGTATACTATGTATACTATACATAGTATACAATACATAGTATACAATGTATACTATACATAGTATACAATGTATACTATACATAGTATACAATGTATACTATACATAGTATACAATGTATACTATGCCCCCCCATAGTATAAGCATGCTCTTATACTATGCTATGTATATATGCACTAGCAGAATTTGGAAACTACTCATGTACACAGGTTCTCTGTAAACTAGAGGGAAATCATGGGTGTTGGGGGTTAGGAGACATTTTTCTAGGGGGGCCACATTCATAATGGTGATGTCTGATCCAGTTCCCATTTTGTGACTGTTACAATTGTTTTACGGCTTTTAAAAATTACATATATTAATCGAGAAATTTATGACAAGCTGATAATTACCTTGATGGTAGAAAACTCCAGGCCCTTCCAGCAGTGATGTAAATTCTATGACATTTCACTTCATATTTATTGACTTGTTTTTACCCAGCATTGCAGCAGGTGCTGTGGGGGCAGGGAGAGCATTCTTAGGAGGGCAGAGAACTCACTTTACTGCCTTCTTGTGGAGACAGTACATATGTCTATGTAATGGTGATATCTTTTTTTTTTTTTTAAGTTTTTTAATTTATTTTGAGAGAGAGAGAGAGAGTGTGTGTGCACACATGTGAACAGGGGCAGGACAGAGAGAGAGGGAGAGAAAAATCCAAAGCAGGCTTCTTGCTGACAGTGAGGAGCCCGACGCAGGGCTCGAACTCATGAACCGTGAGATCATAACCTGAGCCAAAACCAAGAGTCAGACGCTTAACCAACTGAGCCATCCAGGTGCTCCGATCTTTTTTTTTTTTTTAATGTTTATTTATTTATCTTGAGAGACAGAGAGAGCGTGAGCATGAGTAGGGGAGGGGCAGAGAGAGAGGGAGCGAGAGAGAATCCTAAGCAGGTTCCCAGCTGCCAGCACAGAGCCTGATGCTTGGACTCTATCTCACAAACTGTGAGTCATGACCTGAGTTGACATCAAGAGTTGGACACTTAACTGACTGAGCCACCCCTTTACATTTAAGTAATCTCTGCACCCAACATGGGGCTCGAACTCATAATCCCGAGATCAAGAGTCACAGCCTCCACCGACTGAGCCAGCCAGGTGCTCCAATGGTGATATCTTTAACTGTCAAAAGGAGTAATTTAATTAACTAACCATTAATATTTCATGAGGACCAGGGGTGAGCAGACTGAGGTGGTCCCATGATCCTTCCTCCTGGCCTTCGTGTCTTTGTTATAAGCACCTCCCTGCGTGTGGGTGGGGCTTGTTCTAACCAATAGAATAAGGCAAAGGTGATGGCGTGGCTCTGATTATGTGCACCTGATTACATTACACAAGACCACAATGACCATCTTGCTCAGAGACCTCCTCCTTGCTGGCTTTGAAGAAGCAAGCTGCCATGGTGGGGACCGCCTACAGAGAGGGTGGGATACTGCGATACTAGCTGACCCAGGGGAGAAACTGAGGCCTCTGTCTGACAAGCTGCAAGGAACTGAATTCCGCCAACAACCACATGAGCTTGCAAGCAGATCCTTCCCCAGTCAGGCCTCAGGTGAGGCCCCAGCCCTGACTGAAGTCTTGCCCACCCTTCTGTGAGAACCTGCAAGAGGATAAATGTGTGTTGTTTTGAAATGCTACATTTGTTGTTACATACACAACAACAGAGAACTAATGTGGGATCTAGTAGGTGAGAGGTCCTGCGTAGTAATATTATGGGGTACAAAGAATTATAAGGGATCCAGCACTTGAGGAGCTTCCAGGCAGCCAAGGTGAGAAAGGAAACCCAGCACGGTTTCACTATCTGCCAAAAGGAAAGTAATGTTTCTAAAGAGGCATCTTGGCTCCTGAGCCTAAGAATTTGTCACACGGACAATAGAATCTATGAACAGAGTGCAGAGTCTGAAAGGCCTGGACCCACCTGCAGTTCAAGATCCCCCCTCATCCTGCCTTACTTCCTGCCCGACCTCTTGCTACATGGCACTCTCTCGTTCACTGCTGTCCTTCCGCACAGCTCTTTTCCCTTCTCTGCTCGCTGACTGCTCCATTTCAAGGACCAGCTTGACTGGCAGCCTCTTCTACAAAGCTTTCTTCAATTCCCTAGCAGAATTAACCACTTGCTTTTTATTTTCCAAATCTGTATGTTTTAATTTTCTTTAATGTTTATTTATTTTGAGAGAGAGAGAGAGCAGGTAGAGGAGGGGCAGAGTGAGAGGGAGAGTGAGAAAGAATCTCATTGCACTGCCAGTGTCGAGCCCCGTGTGGGACTCAAACTCCCGAACCGTGAGGTCATGACCTGAGCCAAAATCAAGAGTTGGCTGCTTAACCGACTGAGCCACCCGGGTGCCCCCTCAAATCTTTGTTATCAAAGGCATCATATTGTATTATTCATTTCTGATTTTTTACTGAGCACCTGCTAAGTGCTAGGCCTCCTGTTAGGTGCAAGAGATACTGTCACAAGTATAGCACAGAGCTGTCCTTGGGGCCTTAGGCCCTCAGTCACGGGCCCATCCTGTCCTCCACGCAAGGCCAGTGCATCCTAGGCGCTCAGCAAACACAGCAGCCACAGGTCTTCGTGTCGGTTAAGTGAGCGACTGAGGCTCTGTGGGCCTTCCTCTGGTATCTCATGATGCGTTCCTGGCCTCGTGACAGCCTCTTTGAGGGGTGAGTTCACTGTCAAATATGCTCCCAAGTAGCTGAAATCAGTTGGACATTATGATTTGGTAATGTAACACTCAACATGTCGGCAGCAGATGTCAGCAGAAGCGGACTTAGTTTACCTGTAATTGACATAGGGCTTTGGGGACTGACTGTCATTAATAAATTAGTGGCATTTTAAGGTTGTTCAAGGCTCTGCAGTGTGGGAGATAGGGGTCTCCTGAGCCAGTGATAGGAGGTGTATGCACCTAATTTATCTAAAAATTGATTGACGTGAGCCAAGACGTGGCTCTATTAGTCCTTGTTGCCAGGCCGACCCGCTAGGTGTTTATAATACGGGGTGTTCAATTCCCTTCTAACTAGCGGCTGCCCCACACGACAAAACTTCAAAGGGTGCTGCCCATGCCTTCAGGCAGAGTTCGGAAAAGTGTGAGGGCCCTGGAGGACACAGGCTGTGGCATTTGGCTATTGTTAGGGGAGCGGCGGGCCGTCCTTTCCCTGGGCCCCCTCCCCCAACTTCCTGGCCATCCTAGGCAAAGGTTGGGCCCCATGTTTTCCATTTCCTGGAGAGTCTCCTTCCCCAAGCATCCTGGCCCTCAGGGAAGGATGGGGTGCTGCCCTGAGTCCCCCCCATCAGAGGGGACCTAGCAGCCTGTCGTGGGGCTGCATCTTGCTGTGTATTTGATGGAGTTTCCTGGCCGTGACCTGTCTTGCACCTGGGGCCTCCATTATCTCCACCTAGAGTTTCCAAGCCACGCCCCGAATCCTCGGGTGGGATCCTCGGGTGGGATCCTCGGGTGGGAGTCCCCACCCCACCCCCAGACACAGACCAGGGCTTCAAGGGATCATTTCTGGAGTCTGATGAGCTTCCTGGATCTGACCAGAGTTCTGCTCCATTCCTGGGACTTGCTGGCTGTGGCGCGGCCTCCGTGGGGAGGAGCCTCCGTGGGGAGGAGCCGTTCCCCTCCCCCCACCTCCCCCGCCCCCGCCCCCGCCCCTGTGCTGAGGAACACGTCCAGTCCCTACTTGTCTCCTCCCTGCCCCAGTTTGCCCTCCTTCCCTCCTGGCCAGAGCCGATGTCCCCTTTTAATTTAAGCTGCAGAGGAAGTGGCCTCAGGAATGGCCTAAAAAGCTGCCCCTGAGCCCCATCATCGAAGAGACCCTCCTGTGAAAGGCCCCCTTCTATCAGGTCTCCTCCCTCAGCCTCCCTAGAGCTGGACCGTTTTTGGATTTCCTGTCTTCATACCCATTTTTCTGCTTCATCCGTGGAATTTGGTGACCCGAATTTTGGCCTGATGTCTCGGCTGGGGGCCTGGCATTGCTTTGACTCTCCCCCTGCAGACTTGGCATGGGATTCTAGAAGGACTGCCTGCTGCTACACTCTGTGTGTGCCCAACCCCAAACCCCAGTCCCAGGAAGTCACTCCACTGAGGCCGCAGTGAAGACCTCTCTCCAGGCTCTGATCTCTTCCTCAGTCGGACAGTTTGGCCCCGGGCGGTTTCCAGCTGATGGTGTGGGATTAATAAACACAGCAGGAAGTCTTTGTTCTTAAAAAAGAAAGGTCTCTGTAGAAAAATAGTTATGCACATAACAGAAAATTCAAAAAGGGGGGGTGCATTCTCTCCAATACCCCTGTTCTTCAGTTCCCGGCTGCACAGGTAACTATTTTTGGAGTTTTTTGTTTCTTCCAGACATTTCTAGGCACTCCCCCCCACCTCACCCCTGTCCCCACCACCAAACACAAAGCCTTGATTGTACTGTTTGCCATTTTTCATGGTGTAAATGCTCCCACCATGGCTGATTTCAAGATGCCAACGGGATGTCGGTGAACGCGGAGTTAAAAAATAGGCCCGATTCGCTGGGGATGAGAGCCAGCTCCCGCTCTGCGTGGTCAAGTTACACAGACACATTAAACACACGGCCAGACACACACAAACGGAATCCTAGGACACCTGCACTTTCCTTCTCACACTGTACTGAACCACCTTCCCCGGGCAAAGCCAGATAGCAAGCACCGCAGGGGAATGTATGTATCGACCGGGCTGTTCCTCATATGAGACAAGAATGGGGAGAGTCTGTCATGGAGAAGCTTGTGGCAGAAAACCATGAAGGGTCATCAGGTTAACTACGGGGTAAGAGATGTTAAGAACCTAATTAGTGAGAAGTCATTTCTGAAGAGTAACAATTTGGGGGCCACCTGGGTGGCTCAGTCGTTTGAGCATCAGACTCCTGGTTTCAGCTCAGGTCATGATCTCACAGTTTGTGGGCCCCATGTCAGGCTCCAAGGTGGCAGCATGGAGCCTCCTTGGGATTCTCTCCCTCTCCCAATCTCTCTCTCTCTCTCTCTCTCTCTCTGACCCTCTCCACCCTCATGTGTGCATTCTCTCTCACAGAATAAATAAATAAACTTAAAAAAAAAAAAATAGGGGAGCCAGGGTGGCCCAGTCAGTTGAACTCCCGACTCTTGATTTTGGCTCAGATCATGATCTTGCAGTTCGTGGGATCGAGCCCCACACCAGACTTTGCACTGACAGTGTGGAGCCTGCCTGAGATTCTCTCTCCCCCTCTCTCTGCACTCCTCCCCCACTCTCTCTAAATAAATAAACATAAAAAAGAATAAAAACCCTTTGGTTTGAGTAAATCTTTTTTAAAGTTGGGGCGCCTGGGTGGCGCAGTCGGTTAAGCTTCCGACTTCAGCCAGGTCACGATCTCGTGGTCCGTGAGTTCGAGCCCCGCGTCAGGCTCTGGGCTGATGGCTCGGAGCCTGGAGCCTGTTTCCGATTCTGTGTCTCCCTCTCTCTCTGCCCCTCCCCCGTTCATGCTCTGTCTCTCTCTGTCCCAAAAATAAATAAAAAATGTTGAAAAAAAAAAAATTTAAAAAAAAAAAATCTTTTTTAAAGTTTATTTATTTTGAGGGGGAGAGAGGGGCAGAGAGAGAGGGTAAGAGAATCCCAAGCAGGCTCCACACTGTGTGGAGCCGGATGCAGGGCTCAAACTCACCAACCATGAGATCGTGACCTGAACTGAAATCAAGAATTGGTCACTTACCCGACTGAGCCGCCCAGGCACCCCTGGTTTGAGTAGATCTTGAAGAAACAATATCTTAATTTCTAATCGACTACTTAGGAGTTAAATGAACCCTTAATTCAGGACAGAATTTAAACTGCCAGGAAAAAAAAAAAAAGTTTCACCTACCTCTTTAAAAGCTGCAGAGATGGGGCGCCTGGGGTGGCTCAGTCGGTTGGGTGTCCAACTTCGGCTCAGGTCATGATCTCGCAGTCCGTGAGTTCGAGCCCCACGTGGGGCTCTGTGCTGACAACTCAGAGCCTGGAGCCTGTTTCAGATTCTGTGTCTCCCTCTCTATCTGACCCTCCCCCATTCATGCTCTGTCTCTCTCTGTCTCAAAAATAAATAAACATTAAAAAAAAAAAAAAAAAAAAGCTGCAGAGAGTTGAGGCGCCTGGGTGGCTCAGTTGGTTAAGCGTCCGACTTCAGCTCAGGTCATGATCTCATAGTTCATGAGTTCAAGCCCCGCATCGGGCTCTGTGCTGACAGCACAGAGCCTGCTTAGATCCTCTATCTCCCTCTTTCTCTGCCACTCTCTCTGCTCTCTGCTCACTTCTCTACTCTCTCTAAATAAATAAATAAACTTAAAAAAAGAAAACCTTCAGAGGGTTGATCAAATTTCCCAGCTAGAGAGAATTGAGGAATCTAAAAACCTGGAGAGAAGAGCCAGATGAGTGACGTCACCTGCAGGCATGTGACCTTGGGCTTCCTCGGTCTTCTAAAGAAGCTGTGGACAACCCAGCCCTGACATCCGCCAAATTACTCACTTCGGTGGCTGCCCAGGACTCCCTCTGAGTTCCATTAGGAAACATTGGGTTTTTTTGAAACAAGCACTTGAGAAGGGATTTCAGCTCCCTGGGTTTCTGGGTGACTTTCTCTGTGGTTGGCTCGTCCCTCTGCCTCCTGGTACCTCTGTCAGGCATTCTGAGCTTCCAGCAATCTTCGTCAGAAAGAGGATAATTATGGCTGGTGTCCACCTGGGCTCTGTTGGTCTGGCTTAGTCCCTGGCAAGCTGCTTCTCACAGACAGTTGAAATGGAGGTTCGTATACCCTTCAGATGACAGGTAACCCTTGGGCCCCTCAACCCCTGTGTGAGCCCCTCCTGTCCCTAAATCCCAGGAATAGAGAAGGGGACCCATATTGAGCACTAGCACCACAAACTGTTTAGTTTGTGGAAAAGCAATACCTTCTAAAGTATCCATCTTATACCTAGAACTGAGAAGGGTTTCACTCCGAATGCTAAGACATACAAGTGTATAAAGAGCTGTGGGTGTAGCCCCGTGCCATGGTTGTACAGCAGGAGGTTATGGATGACTCCCCCGGCAGCACTCGGGGCTCCCTTTGAAGCATGTGGCTGATCCCCTCTGGGAAACAATCCTTCAGGCCCCATCTTTGCCAGGGATATATCTTTGGCGAAGCCATAGCTAATGGGAATTTGGGAATACATAAGATGGGTATGGACAGCTAATAGGAATATACAAAGTTCAAGAGACTATGAGGTTGGAACCAGATGGCTGAGAAATGTCTTCAGCTTACCATCCATGCACAAGGACAATACCATTTCAGTTTACTCAGGGAGCAGCAGGAGGAGAAATGGATCATTATGAGGGCCACATAACTCAGAGATGGCTTCCCTGTGTTGAAGGAGCTCAAGACAGTTAGCCCACCACTGTAATTGGATTGGGGCAGTAGGGAAGGGGGGTGTAAAAACTTAGAACACAAAATTTGGTGCCTAAAAGCCACAGGCTGATAAAGAAAAGAGGAAGAAAGGTCACAGTCTTTGGATTTATTCCTCCATGCTGCCATTTTCCAGGATACAGTCCAGTTCGTTGGCAGGTGTGTTTCAGAACACTTGGGGACAGGAAAAATAGACAAGCATGTATTTTGGGGGAGTTCAGGACTGAGTAATTCTCAAGTGGATTTGCTCACATTGCCAGGATTAGATTGACTCATTCACTTAGGCTGAGGAGTCGTAATGCAGAAGACTTCGTTCCTCCCAGTAGACCATCTCAGCACATTCCACGGCATTCTGTGGGGAAAGCAGAGAGCTTCAGAACCATACCAGCTCTTCTAGAGGCTGGCCCAAATGAAACATAGTGGGCAGAGGGCTGGCTGGAGCGGGGGACTCAAAAGAGAGAGAATTGAGGGAATGGGGTGGACCACACTGAGCACAGAAGCTGCTGGGTGGGTCTGTCATTCAGGGTCAAGATGGAAGAAAGGTTGCTGCTGCAGAACATTCAAGAAGATTTGGAACAAAACAGATTGACTGGAAAATAGGTAAGGAAAATGAATCTTAAAAAACAGTAAATCTGAAAATACCAGATGCTGAGGATATGTGGGAAATGGGTATTTTTAAACACTGTGTTGGCAGGTACCCTGGGACCGCATGGCAATCCTCAGTAAGCTGAAGGTGTGCATACCCGGGACCCAGCCATGCTGCTCCTGGGTGTATCCCCACTGAGGTCTTTGGCACAGGTGTTCCAGAAAACAAGCACGAAGATTTTTTTTTTTGAAGCACTGTTTGTAATAGCAAAAAAAGTGAAAACAATCTGTCTCTAGGCAAAAGAATGGACAAAATGAACTCTAACTTGCTCGTGGGAGGCATTCTATACTGCAGTTAAAGTGAATGAACTATATCATCATGTATCAACATGTAAAATCTCAAAAACATATTGCGTTAGAAAAGCAGGTTGTAATACGGTACACACGGTGATTCCTTTTACATAAAGTTTCGAAACACATACAAATGTACTCTTCGGTTTAAAAATGCACTTGAGGCACCTGGCTGGCTCAGTCAGTAGAGCATGTGACTCTTGCCCTCAGAGTTACAAATGCAAGCCCCACATTAGGTGCAGAGATTACTTAAAAATAAAATCTTTAGGGGCACCTGGGTGGCTCGTCAGTTAAGTGTTCAAATTTGGCTCAGGTCATGATCTCCTGGTTTGTGGGTTCGAGCCCCACGTCGGGCCCTGTGCTGACAGCATGGAGCCTGCTTTGGATTCTGTGTCTCCTTCTCTCTCTCTGTCCCTCCCCGGCTTTGCTCTGTCTGTCTCTCTCTCAAAACTAAACACTGAAAAAAAATGTTTTAGTGTGTTTATAATATGTACCAAAGACAGAAACATACATGGGGTGAATTTCACCAACCTCAGGGAAGTGGTTACCTTTGAGGAGAGAAGGAAGGAAAAGCCACATAGGGATTTAGCTATGTTTGTAGAGCTTTATCTCTTTAAAATAAATAAATACACAAACTAAATAAATAAATAAATAAGGCAAAATATTAGCATCTGTCTAATCTCAGTGTCTGTCTACAGATGTTGACCTATATTACATTTCACACTTGTGGTAGACTGAATAATGGTCCCAGAGATGTCCCTCCATGACCTAATCCTCAGAATCCATGCATATCCTACCTCCTGTGGTAAGTGGGCCCTCGCAAATATGAGTAAGTTAAGGATCTTGAAATAGGGAGATTATCCTGAATTATCCTGGGCCCAATGTAATCACAAGGGTCCTTAGGGAGGCAGGAGAGTTAGTCAGAGAGAGGAGATGTGATCGTGGATGTAGAGGTTGGAGGGATGTGCTTTGAAGATGGAAAAAGAGGACACTAGCCAAGGAATGCAGGCAGCCCCTAGAAACCAGAAGAGGTTAGAAAACAGATTCTTCCCCGAAGTTCCAGAAAAAATGCAGCCCTCTCAGTATCTTGGTTTTGGACTCTGACCCCCAGAACTGTAAGGGAATAAATTTGTGTTGATTTAAGCCGCTAAATTCATCATAACTTGATATAGCAGCAACAGAAAACTAATACAGTGTCTTGGGGGGCATTGTTTCATAATTCAAAAGTTTGCTTGCTTTTCTTTTATGATGGTAAGTTGGGAGAAGAGCAGTAAAGGAGAGCCTAGGCCCTGTCTTCCTGTTCCTCCTCCTTTAGAGGAGGTTGAGCCATTGAGGAACCCTCCTCGCCCCAGCCTCTGGAGTTTCTGGAAGCCCTGGTTGTCAGAACATGCCCAGAGCTTTGGGGTGAGCCACACTTCGGGAGAACTTCCGGAGCCGGTTCCCTCCGTCCCTGGAAGGTAAAGCTGCCAGAAGCCCACAGAAATCTGAGGTGACTACAGAGATGAACACGAGCACTGCGTGAGGAGCTCCCCCAACGCTCCCTGGCCCTTGTACTATCTCCTGCAGAGGCCGCCTGGGCTGCCGGGGCGGGGGGAGGGGGAGGGCAGCCAGTGCCCAGGGGCTTTGCCTGGGAGTGAAGACTCCAGATGTTGGATGGCCAGGCACCCCTCCAAGGCCAGAAGGCTTATGCAGGGGGGTGGGCAGCAGCACTGTGCTAACAGGAGCCTCAACTTGGGTCAGTGCCCTCCCAGGGGAGTTCAGCAGGTGGCTGCTGCCTGAGATCTCATGGGTGCAGGTGTGAAGTCTGGCCAAGGGAGCCATTTGTTGAAGAGGTTGGCTGCAACAGAGACCGATAGGAGAGGGGGCTAAGGGCATGTAAGGATCCAGAAAGACTTGTTTTCAGGAAAAGAAACATCTGGGTATATCTGTGTGCGTGTGTGTGTGCGCATGTATGGGTAGGGGGGCTGTTGTGGGGAGAGATGTTCAGTTGGGGGGTGTAGGAGTGGAGGCCAACGGCTGTGGAAGAAGAGGCTTGAGGGTCCAGAACATGGCACAGGCAGAGGAGTGATCTTGGGTGGGAGGAAAGATGGTTCTTCTCTTTCCAGAGCTGGAGACTAGTTGAGAAAGACATGGACAAGCGTCTGGAAGGACATGACACCCCACCCACCCCAGAGTCAGCCTGGTGTGGGAGTGGGGGACAAGGGACGATCGAGAGGCTGCATTCACTCCATGTGGGTCACTTGAATTGTTTTATAGTAAAGATGTATTCCTGTACTACTTGTGAAATTAAAAATAAATTTAAATATATGAAACCCAACGGGCACCTGGGTGGCTCAGTCCGTTAAACGTCGGACTCTTGATTTCGGCTCAGGTCACGCTCTCGCCATTCACGAGTTTGAACCCCGCATCGGGCTCTACACTGACAGTGTGGAGCCTGCTTGCAATTCTCCCTCTGTTTCTCTCTCTGCCTCTCCTCTGCTCCCACTCGCTCTCGCTCTCTCAAAAATAAATAAACATTAAAAAATATATTAAACCCTATAAATATTATAACAGAAAAGTGGCAGACAGGTGTAAGATTCACTGAAGGGGTAGGATAGGGTTTCCGGATCAGACTAAGTATAGGGGCCCCTCAGGGGGAAAAGCTGAAGAAGTAAAGGTAACGTATAACAAGTCTTGAGGCTGCAAGACACCATGGCCAGAGCAAGGACCCTGCTGGAGAGGAAATGGCAGCTGAGGAGATGAGGATCAATGCTTCAGGGTCTCTGGGAGGCATTTTGAAAGCACAGACTCCACCCCCACCCTCACCCCTGAGTCAGGAAGCCTTCCAGGGGCTCTGGAATTCCCTTGCATTTCAACGGACTCCATTTCATTCATTCATTCATTCATTCATTCATTTTGAGAGAGAAAGATCAAGTGTGAGCAGGGGAGGGGCAGAGAGAGAGGCAGAATCCCAAGCAGGCTCCATGCTCAGCCCAGAGCCTGATGCAGGGCTTGACCCCACAAACTGTGAGATCATGACCTGAGCCAAATCACGAGTTGGATGCTTAACCGACTGAGCCACCCAGGCGCCCCTATATTTATTTAAGTAATCTTTGCACCCAAGGTGGGGCTTGAACTCAGGACCCCAGAGATCAAGAGTCACATGTTCTACTGACTGAGCCAGCCAGATACCCCCCCTACCAAACTCCATTTAATTTTTTTATTTTTTGGGTTTTTTTTAAATGTGTATTTATTTTAGAGAGTGGGGGAGGGGCAGAGAGAGGCAGGGGACAGAGGATCTGGAAGGGGCTCTGTGCTGGCAGCAGAGAGCCTGATGCGGGGCTCAAGCTCATGAATCGTGAGATCATGACCTGAGCCGAAGTCAGATGCTTAACTGAGTCACCCACACGGACCCTGATGTGATCTGTGGACACCATCTCCTCCTCTAAAGGACTTCTCCCCCCAGACATGTGGCTCAGCACCATGGCTCTGGTTACCTGTGACCTAACCTGCAGGCATCTTCCCAAGAGCCTCCCTCCTGCTTTTCTGCCAGCTTCTCTCCACACAGCGTCCTCACCCAGCTCCACAGACTCACTCAACCCAAGGTCCCACACACTCAGAATGAAACACTGAAGGGGAAAACCCTTCCATGGGTCACAGGGCCAGGGAGGGGCTGAGTTAACCCTCAGACTCACCCCAGCTGAGAATATTTCTTTTCTTTCTCTCTTTTTTAAATTTTATTTTTAAGTAATTTCTACACCCAGTGTGGGGCCCAAACTCATAACCCCAAGATCAAGAGTTGCACGCTCTACTGACTAAGCCAGCCAGTCGCCCCAGAATATTTCTTATCAACTACAGTTTTTATAAGGTAGTAAAATACAAAATAACGGTCTAGCTTGGCATGTTCAGAACTTAAATAAATACAACATAAAACAGGTGAGGGGGCGGGGCTTGGCTGACTCAGTTGGTGGAATAGGTGACTCTTCATCTCAGGGCTGTGAGTTGGAGCCCCATAAGTGTAGAGGTTACTTTTTTAAAAATCTTGAGGGGCACCGGGTGGCTCAGTCATTGGAGCGTCCGACTCCTGATTTTGGTTCGGGTCATGACCACCTGGTTTGTGAGTTCAAGCCCCATGTTGGGCTCTATGCTGACAGTGTGGAGCCTGCTTGGGATTCTCTCTCTGCCCCTCCCCTGCTCACATTCTCTCTCTCTCTCTCTCTCTCTCTCTCAAAATAAATAAACAAACCTTTAAAAAATCTTAAGAAAAAAAAAGCAATACAATCATGGGTCTACAATTCTGAAAAAAAGGAAAAAAATTATAAACACATTTTTTTTCCCTTTTTCTTTTAGCAACAGTACTGCAATGAGCATTTTTGTAGCCGTATATTTTGGACACCTTAAAGATTCCTTCCAGATAACTTGTAGAGGTAGAACTGACAGGTCAGAAGATACTTGTAATTTTAAAGCTTGATTTCTCTCCAAAAAGGCTGTTCCAATTCTTTCACATTTCTAGAAATAATTCAGGAGAAAGCTGCTGCCCAATAGTGGGCATTGATCTGCTATAATCTGATGGTAATAAGGGGAAATGTTATTTTAAATGGTTTTATTTTGACTTCTTTGTATTAAGGAGATTAGACATTTTCTCTTCTTATTTCATTTATTTCATTGTTTTGATTCCTCTGCCCTGCTCACATCATCCATCTATCTGTTTGGTGCCATGTGCTTTATCAGAGCCCTTTGATGATGAGGGTATTTGCCTCTGTTGCCACATACATCTGGAAAATGTATTTTCCACATGTGTCTTTTGCCTTTAAATATGTTTTGCTGGTGGGGCGCCTGGGTGGCTCAGTCCGTCAAGCGTCTGACTTGATTTCAGCTCAGGTCATGATCTCACAATTTGAGAGTGTGAGCCCCGCATCGGGCTTGGTGCTGACAGCACAGAGCCTGCTTGGGATTTTCTCTCTCCCTCTCTCCGCCCTTCCCCCGCTCTCTCTCCCTTAAAATAAATAAATAAACTTAAAAAAATTTTTAATAAATAAATATGTTTTGTGAGTTTTGACATATAGAAATTTTTCATTAAAAAATTAGATCTAGGAGTGCCAGTCTGGCTCAGTTGGAAGAGCATGAACTCTTGATCTCAGCATCATGAGTTCAAGCCCCACGCTGAGTGCACAGATTACTAAAGAAAATATATAAACTTAAGAAAATTTAAGTCTAATAGGATTTGTTTTGTTTATTTCTATTTCTGTCTTGAATGTGGCACTCATCAATACTTCAGGAAACGAGGTACCATAGTCCCCCTTTATCCATGATTTCACTTTGGGTCTCATCACCCCGTCAACCATGGCCTGGGAGGAGGTGACCCTCCTTCTGACGTAACATCAGAAGGTCAACAGTAGCCTAATGCTAACGTCACAATGCCTACGTCATTCACCTCACTTCATCTCATCATGTAGACTTTTTATCATCTCGTATCATCACATGAAGGGTGAGCCCAGTACGATAAGATACTTTGAAAGAGAGAGATACATCCACATAACATATATATGGTTTTTTTTTTTCAAATTGTGGTATATTTTTATAATCGTTCTATTATCAGTTATTGTGGTTAATCTTTTACTGTGCCTAATTTATAAATTAAACTTATCAAATAAATCATTGGTATATCTGTACAGGAAAAAACAGCATATATAGGGTTTGGTACCACTCACAGTTTCAAGCATCCACTGGGGGTCTTGGGAAGTATTCCCCAAGGATAAGAGGGGACTGCTGTATGAATAGTAAGAATAAAAAGGAATATTGAGAGAGGGAGATAACGTAAGGAGAGGCTGAGTGTGGCAAGATCCCTATTCACTGTAGCCGATCCAGGTTCACACTGGAATTCCTGTCAGAGGTTGAGATGGAGGGATGGAGGAGGGAGGGAGGGAGGGAAGGAAGGGCAAAGGGGAAAAGGGACAGAGGAAGGACGGACCTGTATGGCAGGGGAGGGCCCAGCTAGACCCAGTGTATAGATCTGAGGATGTCTCCAGGGTGGTCCTGTCTCCAGGGCGGAACTGGAGGAGGCAGACTGCTGTGGCCAGGAAAACCAGATTATCTCATCCCAGAAGCCAACACCGTGTCTGAAACATCCAGAGAAGGGGACAGAACCTACACGGGGGGCTGTCCTTGGACCCAAGGGAGGGCACAGCTGTTTACTAGACAGGCAGTCTAAACACCACACCGGAAGTTCCGCAGAATCAAGGTCAGATTGACTTTGGTCAAGGCGGCTGGGGAGACCAGGTCAAAGGTGAGTCCTCAGTTAGCCCATCCCTAAGAAGTGAGGGGTGCTGCCCGAAGGAGCTTTTACCTGCTGCTCACTTTACAAAGACTCCACAGTTGTTTTCCTGTTTGCCAAGTTCGAATTTTAAAAACCACTGAAGTCAGTAAACTTGCCTTTCTCCCACAAAAAGCTGAAAAACCCTCAAACATGGTTTGTCTGTGAATTTTAAAAATTGTTCTCTGAGGGGTGCCTCAGTCAGCTAAGCATCTGACTCTTGACTTCAGCGCAGGTCATGATCTCACGGTTTGCGAGTTCAAGCCCCACATAGGGCTCCAGGCTGACAGTCGGAGCCTGCTTGGGATTCTCTCTCCTTCTCTCTCTGTGCCTCTCAGCCTCAGAAAAAAACAAAACAAAACAAAAAAAAACCTTAAAAAAAATCGGCCTCTGTGTTTTCACATTGTGTGTTTAGTGTTCTGCATAGTTGAATTTGAAAACAAAGGTCAGAAGCATTCTTCCTGACTTACTGTAGACGTTTCAAAAGAACAGGCTCTGGCTAATACTAAGAAGTTACAGAAATAGACTGTTTGGTCACTGGCTGCTTAAAATGGAAAAGCCAAAGTTTTTCCGAGAGGAAACAAAAGGACGTGAGGAGTCTAGACTCTGACCACTCTAACGGTGTGTGTGTGACTGAGTGGGACTGGAAGTTTTGGGGGGCTTGCTCAGCACTCTCTAAATCTGGTAAGCATTTTGGGGTGCTGATGAGCAGGATCTTTAGCTGCACAGCTGTTTTTTCCCTTTTTTTTTTTTTTTAATTTTGAGAGAGAGAGAATATGTGCATGGGGGAGGCTCAGAGAGAGAGAGAGAGAGAGACAGAGAGAGAGAATCTGAAGCAGGCTCTGAGCTTTCAGCAAGGACCCCAATGCGGGGCTGGAACTCACGCTGTGAGATCAAGACCTGACCCAAGGTCAGGAGGTCGGTCGCTTAACCGACTGAGCCAACCAGGCGCATCTCTGAACGAAGGCAGTTCTCGGTGGCGAGAGGGTGTGCCTGGGGCAGCCAGCAGGCTCCGTGGGATCCTGCCCCTGTGGAAACAGTATGAATGTGTGATCCCAGAGAGGGTGTGTGTCCCTGGGCCTGGCATTCTGTGTTACCAGGCAACCCAATGTGTCTGGGTGTGTCCCCTCAGAGCTCGCTCTCCTGCTAAAGTCTCCGGGCACAGCCTGCCTGGAGGGTGTCTGAGCTGTGACCATCCCCACCTGATCAGGTCTGTGACAGCCCCCGTGTCTAGCCTCAGTGAATACATGCACAAAAACACGAGGGGTGCGTGGCTCAGGTTCTCACAGACTGCTACCTCTGGATATTGTAGCTGAAACTAGAAGTTTCCATTTGGCCGTGTGTGTGTGTGTGTGTGTGTGTGTGTGTGTGTGTGTGTAGACCCCTCTGTGTCTGAGTGTTGGACTATGTAAGGCTCCAGAAGGACCCTGCGTGTGGCTGAGGGTTGAGAGCTCCTCCAGGAGCTGTTGTCCTCTCTGGGGACCAGCCTTGGGCATCAGGGGAATTCTGCAACAGTGATGGCACCTGACAGTCTTTTCACTGTCCTTGCAGGAATCTTTTGAACTCAGTATTTGGAACCAGCCCCAAGTCTCTTGGTACCGGTGGGCAGCGATCCCTCTAGGCAAAACTCAAATGTCTGGAAAAGTAACAAGGCAGACCTATGAGTGCCTAAAACTGGTCCTTAAAGGAATTTTTCAGAAAGAAAAAAAAAAGGGATTTAAAAATATTTTGAACAAAGAAAGAGACATCTTTGAAATAATCAAAGCACTTTCTAGGTTGATTCCTTTAGAGTTCTGTTCTATTTTGATTCTTAAGAGGTCTATTTTAATATTAAGGAGGTAAAAAAAAAAAAAAAAAAAGTTCAGAACAGGAGATGATTTGCTCCTGCCTCACAGGGAGGTGGAGACAGAGTTGGGACAAGAACCTGATCCTAGGGTTCACCCTCCCCCCCCCCCCCCCCCCAGGGTTTTCCCAGCCTGTTTCTGTTTCTGTTTACTTCTGTGTGTGTCTCTGGGCGTGTCCCCCTCTGGGTTGTGCACAAGCAGGCTCTAGGTGTGTCCCAGCTCAGAGCAGCTCCGCCAGCGGGGTGTTTCTCCCCTGCAGGGAAATTCCAGGGGGCAGAGCCGGCCTCAGCTGCGGTGAGACATTATTTCCTTGGGAGGAAACCGGCTCTCGGCAGCCAGGAAAGAAACAGTTTCCATTCTGAGAAGGAGGAGAGGAGAGAGGAGGGAGGAGGGAAGTGGGTGGGAGGAGGAAGGGGGAGGAGGTGGGAGGGGAAAGAGGGTGGGGGGAGGGAGGGGGAGGGGGAGGAGGCAGAAGGGAGTGGGGAGGTGGAAGGAGAGGAGGGAGGTGGGACGGAGCCACCCCAGGGCCCACAGGCCCGCGGGCTCCCTGAAGCCTCCAGACACGGTTTAAATTTAGCCCTTCTATTCTGGTTCTTGCAGCTCAGCCTCGCCCCGCAGCCATACAGCTGGCCAGTTTCCCCAAGCACGACTGCTCCTCCAGACATCGTAGAGGGTGGGATGTGTGAGCTTTTCTCCTGGAGAGGGCACCCCCCCTCCCCCGTGTCTTCTGGCCCTGTGGAATTGGGAGGTACAGAGGAATGGAAGAAACCCACCACCCTAACTCACATTCGGAACCTGGGGCCCCCATGTGCACGCTCCACTGACGCCACCCCCAGAAAGGATCATGGAGAGGAGGCCACGTGCCCAGCTGAGATGGGAACCGACCTAGTCCCGGTTCACTGGCTGGTGGAAACTCAGGCAAGAGAAGGAATGATTAAGGGAACATGCAGGAGGAACAGCAATGAGACATCATCCTAATTCCGGTGAGGCCACCTCATTCTGGTCTCTGCTCAGATGTCCCTTCCCTGACCACACCAGCCCCCACCTCTCCCTCCCTGCCTCTCACCTGCTTCCTTTTCTCCTGGTGTACCCGGCCATCTGATGATGGCACATACACCTTTGTTTAATGGAAGATCCAGGAGAGCAGGGCTCGGCTTTGCTCACTGCCGTGTCCCCAGCGTCTAGGGAAGTTGGCTGCATTAACTGAACATTTGCTCTGTGCCAGGCACTGTATCATGTGCTTTAAATGCGTTAAGTAATCTTAGCCTTACTGTGGTCCTGTGAGGGTTTTTACCCAAGTAGAAAAATGAAGCCCAGAGAAGTTAAGAATCTTGCCCAAGGACATAGGATTTGACCCTGGCCCTCTGTGCTCCTACACATGCCCTGGATCGCCAACCATAGTGACTTGGCCCTTTCCTCCACCCTCGCACAGCCTCTGCTGGGGGGACTACCCCGCTCCTTCTGCCCTTGCTGAGTTCCCTGTGCCAGTCTCAGGAATGCTGAACCAAACCCGTAGACCCTGAGCACCCCCAACCAGCCTGGCCTTTGGACAAGGAGAAGAGGAGCATTCATACTGAAGGGATCCAGAATCTCTCACTGTGAGTGGTTTCTCCCATACTCCCAGTATCTAAAAGCAGAGTCTCCCGGAAGGATTCAGCTGTCACCAGTCTCCTCCTCAGGAGATGGGCTCTTTCCACTGGAGAGAAATCTGCTTTGGAGTAAGAAATCACATAAGCAGGTATTGTCACAAGACTACCATATTTCCTATCTATTTTCCTAAGGGCCTACTTATCTTTCCTAAAAGCCATTTGATGGGACACCTGGGTGGCTCAGTCGGTTAAGCATCTGACTCATGGCTTCACCTCAGGGCATGATCTCATGGTTTTGTGAGTTGGAGCCCCCTCGTCGGGCTCTGCACCAACCGTGCGGAGCCTGCTTGGGATTCTCTCTCTCTCCCTCTATCCTGCCCCTCCCCTGCTCATGCTGTCTCTGTCTCTCTCAAAATAAATAAATAACATTGATAAATAAATAAATAAAATCCATTTGTTTTCCTGTAAATGCCCTTCTCCCCCTCCCCTTCCCCTATTAGGGTGGTATAGAAGCCCCAAATTCTAACCACCTCCTTGAATTTCATTTTTCTGTGAACTCACATGTATGTATATGAATTTTAAAATATCTCTTCTTTTGCAAATCTGTGTTTTGCCAGTTTAATTTGCATGTTCCCAAGAACTGAACCTAAGAGCGTACAGAAAAAAGTCTTCCTCCCAAACAATGCCAAGTTCAACCTGGAAGGAGAAACACCGGTGGTGCCATTTTTCAGATGGAAGGGGACCCGCTGACCCTGACCATTTGTTAGCAGTCAGGATGGATTTGTGCTAATTTTTCTGCTATCTGATCACTGTACATCCAAGGTCAGTATGATCTCTGCAACCGAGTTTCTTTCACACAGAGCGAACAGACACTGGAACCTACTTCCTCAGTCTGACTAGCATGCTTCCAGTTAAAAAGCCCACCAGGAAGGGGCGCCTGGGTGGCGCAGTCGGTTAAGCGTCCGACTTCAGCCAGGTCACGATCTCGCGGTCCGTGAGTTCGAGCCCCGCGTCAGGCTCTGGGCTGATGGCTCGGAGCCTGGAGCCTGTTTCCGATTCTGTGTCTCCCTCTCTCTCTGCCCCTCTCCCGCCCGTTCATGCTCTGTCTCTCTCTGTCCCAAAAATAAATAAAAAAAAAAACATTAAAAAAAAAAAAAAAAAAAAAAGCCCACCAGGAAGAGCCCCTGCCCCCAAGCAGCAGGTTCACTGGCCTAAGAGGGCAAAGTGGGCACTTACTCTGGGGGAAATCACTGTGGTCTGCAGTGCAACCCTTAGCTCTGTGGACCAGAGGGGATCCTTTTGGCAAGATTGACTCACACTAATCAAACTCACCAAGCACTGATGTAAAAACCAGAATGCTATCTTCGTATTTTGCCGAGAAGCCTGCTTGGCCCACGAGATGCTTACGTTGGCAGGTGTGGATGGTCTCTCTTTCCTGCTGGGTGAGTCTGGCAGGAAACTATACTAGAATGAGAAGTATAGTGGGTGGGCCTGGAATCTATTGGTGTATCTCAGTGGCCCAAAGTGATGAAAGGGTCAGATGTCTATGAGAAGAAGCCCCCTGCTGGACGTGTGGTTTGTTGGGAGAAAGCACCCATTCTTCAGCTCAAAGCTTATTTCAGAGAATGGCATATAAACCCTGATAAACTTGGAACGGGAACTGCTCTTAGTGCAGGGACACAGGGCAGCCTATCCACCAGCCCACCCCCAGGGAGCACTTCGACCTCTTAGCATCGTTCTGAGGTGTTCCCAGCGGTGGCTGCTGGCCTGCGGACATATCGGGTGAGAGAAGCTGGGGAGGAGAGCTGGTTGGCTGCCAGTAGGAGAGTGACATTTATTATATAGAGCCCCATGGTTGGCTTGGGAAGACAAGGTTAATCTCTGGATAGACAGAGATCTTGAACCCTAGCACTTGGATTTGGGACACCACAAGTAGACTTCTACCCAAAGAGCAACTCACCCCTAGCCCTGCCCAAAATTTACCACATAGTCATTTTTGGAGTTAAGGTACAATAGTCCTGTGAGACCCCTTTTGAAAAGCAAATCCACCTAAAGAGGAATACAGAATTCTTTCACCTAGGATCCTTGGAATTTTGTAGGTGGGTAAATGAATTCTAGAACTACCCTGCAATTTCTGGCTATATCTGAGTACTCCTGTTTCTGTGGAAAGACATTCTTTTTCCACAGACTGCTTGGAAATGACCAGAGAAGTAAAAAGGAAAGAACCAGGAGGGAAGTATTTATATGTAGATAGAAGCAATTTTCGAGACAATATTGTTAAACAAAAAAGCCAGGTGCAGACCAGGTGCCTAACATTTAAATAAGAAAAGGCAGGGTTCCAGCTCACGTTCATTTTTGCTTTAGATGTGGGGAGCGGCTCTGGAAGGAAGACGAAGCTGGTGAAGTTTGAGGCCAGCGGGACAGGGAGGGAGAGAAGCTTCTCACCACATTCTCATTTCGACTTTTAACTAGTGGCCCATGTGCTCAAAGAACAATTGGTTTTTAAAAATCCATTCGGGGGGCGCCTGGGTGGCTCGGTCGGTTAAGCGTCCGACTTCGGCTCAGGTCATGATCTCGCGGTCCGTGAGTTCGAGCCCCGTGTCGGGCTCTGTGCTGACAGCTCAGAGCCTGGAGCCTGTTTCAGATTCTGTGTCTCCCTCTCTCTCTGCCCCTCCCCTGTTCATGCTCTGTCTCTCTGTGTCTCAAAAATAAATAAACGTTAACAAAATTTTAAATAAATAAATAAATTAATTAATTAAAAAAATCCATTCGGGGGGCGCCTGGGTGGCTCGGTGGGTTAAGCGTCCGACTTCGGCTCAGGTCACGATCTCACGGTCCGCGAGTTCGAGCCCTGCGTCGGGCTCTGTGCTGACAGCTCAGAGCCTGGAGCCTGCTTCGGATTCTGTGTCTCCCTCTCTCTCTGACCCTCCCCCGTTCATTCTGTCTCTCTCTGTCTCAAAAATAAATAAATAAACATTAAAAAAAATAATAAAACAAAAATCCATTCGGCCTGATACTCCACCACAGGTGCTCCCGCCTCTGGCTTCAAGTCCTAGTTCTGTGCTGGGCTGTTCACCTGCTCCCAAACCCTCATCATGGGCCAGGCAGCACCACACATCCGCGGCGCAGGGACCCAGGGACCCTGGCAGGGAGCAAGTGTCGAGTGGGAGTGGCAGGCATGGAGGGTCCTCCAGCAAGACTTGTGGCACAGTCCATATCTTCACTTACACCTCATAATGCCCAGAAAGACTAGAAGGACCACAAGCATCTAACCAAGGCCATGGGGTTAGGGAAACTGAAGGACTCAAAAAAAAAAAAAAAAGTCTGCCTTTTGCTCCTTTTCCTGCTTCTATTCTTGCTAGGACTTGCACCCCCACCCCACTCTTCACATGCCTCATAATGCAAATAGCGTATGTCCTCCTTGTAAAGGATGAGGAGTTCATGATTACTCTAGAACAGGTAATCTCTAAGGAAGGACCAGGTGAGGAAGACTGAAGGAAGACATCGTATCTGTATTCCAGACTGCCCCCCCCCCCCAACCTGCCCGACACCCCGGCACAACACAGCTCACCGCCAAGACCCACTGGTTCCAAGGAATAACACCCGGGCCCTGTGTTCTAACCGGATCCTGGATGTCTGAGAAGACCCATATACCAGACCCAGGAAAATAGAAGGGGCTCTCCTTTCCTTTCTGAGCCTCCCAGACACCTTGTACACACTCGCGCTCTCTCTCTCTCGCTCTCGCTCTCGCTCTCTCTCTCTCTCTCGCTCTCTCGCTCTCTCGCTCTCGCTCTCTCTCGCTCTCTCGCTCTCGCTCTCTCTCGCTCTCGCTCTCGCTCTCTCTCGCTCTCGCTCTCTCGCTCTCTCTCGCTCTCGCTCTCGCTCTCGCTCGCTCTCGCTCTCTCTCTCGCTCTCGCTCGCTCTCGCTCTCTCTCTCGCTCTCTCGCTCTCGCTCGCTCTCTCGCTCTCGCTCTCGCTCTCTCTCTCGCTCTCTCGCTCTCTCTCTCGCTCTCTCGCTCGCTCTCGCTCTCTCGCTCGCTCTCGCTCTCTCTCGCTCTCTCGCTCTCGCTCTCTCTCGCTCTCTCTCTCTCGCTCTCGCTCTCGCTCTCTCTCGCTCTCTCTCTCTCGCTCTCGCTCTCGCTCTCTCTCGCTCGCTCGCTCTCTCTCTCGCTCTCTCTCTCTCTCGCTCTCGCTCTCTCGCTCTCGCTCGCTCGCTCTCTCGCTCTCGCTCTCGCTCTCGCGCTCTCTCTCGCTCTCTCTCTCGCTCTCTCTCGCTCTCGCTCGCTCTCGCGCTCTCTCTCGCTCTCTCTCGCTCTCGCTCTCTCTCGCTCTCGCTCTCTCGCTCTCGCTCTCTCTCGCTCTCGCTCTCTCGCTCTCGCTCTCGCTCTCTCTCCCTTCAGTAAGCTCTGCTTTTACCTCCTGCTGGCTCGAGTTTGATTTCTATCCTGGGAGCAGCCAGAGACCCTCTCGGCTGGTCCCTCAGGACCCCCCCACCCCTGGGTCCCCAGACGTGGCCTGCTGGCATTACCCCCAGGGTGTCATGTGGGCCACCCCCAGCAGATGGCAGCATGCAGCTGGCCTGCTGAGGAAGGGTGCCAGGCACACACAGCACCCAGGAATGGGGACTGGATGCCCAGAGAGAGGACTGGCAGGGTGATTCTGAGGGCAGGAGGCGCTGTGGACAGGACTGAGCAGGCCCCTTCATCTTTTCTGTTCCATAGGCCACTCTGGAGTCTGGTGAGACCCTTGGACCCTTCCCAGAGTGAGACTTTTAGTTGTTTGCTTTTAAGTAATGTCTACACTCAACATGGGGCTCTAACTCACAACCCAGAGATCAAGAGTCACATGCTCTACGAACTGAGCCATCCAGGTACCCCCAGAGTAAGATTTTTAAATGCATAAAGTAAAATGCCCAGGATTACAAACGAGGCAAGTTATACTGAAATACAGTATAGTGGTGGGCCTGATAACTTCTATGATTTTGAACTCATGATGAGCGTAGATATTCAAAATGTTGGCAACTGTGATGTGTTATGGAAATAGCTGTCACTCCCAGTAGGGACAAAGTCCCAGTAACCGCCTGCACTAATGTGATGTGATGTCTACACACACAATGGAAGGAAATGCTAGATTTCAATGAAAGATTAACGAAAATAGACATGTAAAAATTTCCCTTCCAAATTCATGGACTCCTAGAACCTTAATCACAGGCGAAGAAACTGAGGAGTGAAGGTTTGAAGGGGCACCAAGTGGGGAATCTAGCCCATCTCTCCAAACCAGTGTGTACTTTCTTTTTCTTTTTTTTTTTTTTATTTTTGGGACAGAGAGAGACAGAGCATGAATGGGGGAGGGGCAGAGAGAGAGGGAGACACAGAATCGGAAGCAGGCTCCAGGCTCTGAGCCATCAGCCCAGAGCCTGACGCGGGGCTCGAACTCACGGAGCGCGAGATCGTGACCTGGCTGAAGTCGGACGCTTAACCGACTGCGCCACCCAGGCGCCCCTCAGTGTGTACTTTCAAAGTGAGTGTCCGAGGGCTCCTGGGGGGCTCAGTCTGTTAACTGTCTGACTCTTGACCTCAGCTCAGGTCATGATCTCCCAGTTCGTGGGATTGAGCCCCGAGTCCGGCTCTGCACTGACGGAGAGGAGCCTGTTGGATTCTCTCTCCCTCTCTCTCTCTCCTTCTCTCTCTGTCTCTGATTTTCCCCATGTGCATACCAGCACACACTTTCCTTCAAAATAAATAAACTTTAGGAAAACAAAGTGAGGCAGCGCCTGGGTGGCTTAGGCCGTTAAAGCGTCTGACTTTGGCTTAGGTCATGATCTCATGGTTCCTGAGTTTGAGCCCCACATCGGGCTCTCTGCTCTGCGAATAGAGCCTGCTTTGGATCCTTTGTCCCTCTTTCTCTCTGCCCCTTCCATTCTCTCTCTCTCTCTCCCTCTCTCTCAAAAAATAAATAAAAACATTTTTAAAAAACAAAGTGAGTGTCAGAAACAAAACCAAAAAAATGTCAGAGACACAAAAGGGGTCTGGGGACTGGTCTAGCTTCTGCTAGGAC
This sequence comes from Neofelis nebulosa, assembly GCF_028018385.1. NCBI lineage: Eukaryota > Metazoa > Chordata > Mammalia > Carnivora > Felidae > Neofelis > Neofelis nebulosa. The sequence goes on along the minus strand of NC_080783.1, from coordinate 8,160,836 downwards.
ACTTTGCCCCAGCTGGACACAGGCACGAAGTTTACGAGGGTGGATGTCCCACCCAACCCCTCCAGGCTCTCTGGTGACAGTTGAAAAACAGGGCCCGGCTGGGAAGACCGGTCAGGGTTTCTCTCCCTCTCATTTCTCCATCTCCCCTCCAACATCCCCCCTCCGCCACCCCATCCGCTGCACTTCTGGGGAGACCATTCCCGAGGAGCTGGAAGCCAAGAAATCCCCAGGAGCCTCCTCCCTTGGGAAGGTAGTTCACCCCAATAGTGGCCAACAGCAAGGAAGCCAGGGGAAGGCCTTCCTTCTGCTCATGCTTCAATCTTAACAGATACTCTGAGTCTTACTAAAAAGAGAAGCACAGGGGCACCTGGGTGGCTCTGCGGGTTAGGCGTCTGACTTCAGCTCAGGTCATGATCTCACGGTTTGTGGGTTCAAGCCCTGCATCGGGCTCTGCACTGATAGCTCGGAGCCTGGAGCCTACTTTGGATTCTGTGTCTCTCTCTCTGCTCCTCCCCCACTTGTGCTCTTTCTCTCTCAAGCACAAATAAACATTTTTTAAAAATTAAAAAAAGACAGAGAGAAACACAGGCCAAAAATGGCGACACCAGGCCAGGCCAAGTCACCAAACTGGGCTCAACACCTAACCTGATTGCAGTTTCAACCTCTGCTAGAATGGAAGTTTTAGCCTGTCAATTGGCGTGTTTTAAGTGTATTGTTTTTTTAAGTAATCTTTATATCCAACGTAGGGCTCGAACTCCTGTCACCTGGGTCCTCTGCCTCCCAAAAGGATCAGGAGATAATCCACCCAACAAGACCTTCCCTGCCCTTTCCCTTAAAGGAAAGTGACTCTGCCTCAAGCAATCCTTTCTTCTCTTTTGCTAACAACTTCCTTGCCCCACCCTCCTTCCTATAAAAACTTTCCATTTTGTACAACTCTTGGAGGTTCCCCTCTACTTGCTAGAGAGGATACTGCCCAATTCATCAGTTGCTGAATTAGATCTTCAATTTACTCAGCTGAATTTTTGTTCGTTAGCAGTCTGAACCTAAAAACAGGGCAAGGGCACCTGAGTGGCTCAGTCGGTTAAGCATCCAGCTCAGGTCAGGATCTCAAGGTTGGTGTGTTTGAGCCCTGCTTCAGGCTCTGTGCTGACAGCTCGGAGCCTGGAGCTGCTTTGGTTTCTGTCTCTCTCTCAAAATAAATAAACATTGAAAAAAAAAATTTTTTTTTTAAGTTATTTAAAAAACAGGTCAGCCAGATGCAGTTTACTGTTTGTTTGTTTGTTTGTTTGTTTGTTTGTTTTTTAAGATTTTATTTTTTGGGGCCCCTGGGTGGCTCAGTCAGTTAAGCCTCTGACTTCGGCTCAGGTCATGATCTCACTGCTGGTGGGTTGGTGGGTTCGAGCCTTGCATGGGGATCTATGCTGACAACTCAAGAGCCTCGAGCCTGCTGTGGATTGTGTCTCCCTCTCTCTCTGTCCCTCCCCCACTCGCTCTTGATTTTTATCTCTAAGATAAACATTAAAAAAAAATTTTTTTTTTAAATAATCTCTACAGTCAACATGGGGCTCAAACTCACAACCCCAAGATTAAGAGCTGCATGCTCAACCGACTGAGCCTGGGTACAGTCTTACTTTATGTCTCAGGGCTTGGCATATTCCTTTTCAGTTTCACTTGTGTTTTAAAAAATTTGAAACCCACATGATGGGGCGCCTGGGTGGCGCAGTCGGTTAAGTGTCCGACTTCAGCCAGGTCACGATCTCGCGGTCCATGAGTTCGAGCCCCGCGTCAGGCTCTGGGCTGATGGCTCGGAGCCTGGAGCCTGTTTCCGATTCTGTGTCTCCCTCTCTCTCTGCCCCTCCCCCGTTCATGCTCTGTCTCTCTCTGTCCCAAAAATAAATAAAAAACGTTGAAAAAAAAAAAAAAATTAAAAAAAGAAACCCACATGAAAATAAGCAAAATGGATGCCCATTTACCCCCCAACCAGATTCTACAATTATCAATTTTCTGATAATTTTGCTTGACCTGGTGGATTCACCCGGTTTTGAAAATCAATTAAGTTTAGCCAATAGATGGTTGAATACTCAAGTAGTAATCTCTTAAGAAGGAGTGCAAAAGGCTGAGAAGGAGAAGAGATAAATTGGAAAGACTTCAGGAAGCACGTGCACGTGTGCATGCGTGCGAGCGTGTGCGTGTGTGTAGTGTTTTTAAATGCCAAGAAATAGATCTGCAAGGGTACATAGCAAATGCTGAAGGTGCCCTGGGGGTAGCAGGAGCAGGGAGAGAGATGAGACACAGGCTTCTGCATTTTATCTGTATAGGTGTCAGCATTTTTCAAAAAAATTTAACCACAAGCATGTACTACCATTGGACTTCTAAAAAATTATAAAATAGGGGCACCTGGGTGGCCTAGTTCGTTAAGCATCTGACTCTTGATTTCAACTCAGATCATGATCTCACAGTTTGTGAGTTTAAGTCCATGCTGGCAGTGAGGAGCCTGCTTGGGATTTTCTCTCTCTCTCTCTCTCTCTCTCTCTCTCTCTCTCTCTCTCTCCCCCCCCCCCCGCCACCTCTGCCCCTCCTACTCATGCTCTCTCTCTCTTTCTCAATATAAATAAATAAACTTAAAAAATTTTTAAATTAAAAATTATAAAATAAGAAAAAGTCTTTTTCAAAGACTTTCTTTTTCTCAAGTACTGTCAGCCCACTGAACAGGAGCTGAAAATGGGTTTATAATTAACACAGGAAAAGTCTTCCTTAAACTTTAGCTTGAGGGCTTGGAATTTCCCATAGGGACAATAGAAAGGAGACATTCTCAGCAGGGTCTTCAGTTAAGATTCTCTTTGCCAAGCCCACAGCCTGCCCTTCCAACAGTAGTTTACCAAAGCCTGAAAGAGGTGTTGCCTAGCTAGTGAATGGCCTATGGACGGAGGTGATGCTGGAGTATCTGGAGGCTCCCTCTCTGGGGTCTTGCCAAAGGAATTGATACATTTTCTGATGAGGGATGGACCAACTGCTAGCAACCCAGAACTGTTGAGGTTCCAGATTTGGAGTAATCTATGCCTCCAAAAAGCCACACCTGAGAGCTTTAGAGAAGCACTTCTCTGATGTGAAATGTGCCAGGAAGCCCTGGAGGCAGATTCTGATTCAACAGCTCTGGGGTGGGGCCCCAAGACTCTACATTTCTTTACTTTTTTAAATTTAAAAAAATTTTCTTTTTTAATATTTTATTTATTTTTGAGAGAGACAGAGAGAGAGAGAGAGAATGAGAATGAGTGGGGGAGGGGCAGAGAGAGAAGGAGACACAGAATCCGAAGCAGGCTCCAGGCTCTGAGCTGTCAGCACACAGCCCGATGCGGGACTTGAACTGGTGAACCACAAGATCGTGACCTGAGCCGAAGTCGGACACTCAACCAACTGAGCCACCCAGGCACCCCCCCAAGACTCTGCATTTCTAACCAGCTTCCTGGCCCACAGCCTTGCTTGAGTAGGGAGGTTCTGGAGTACTTGACCTAGAGGCCCTCTACCCTCTCGAACTTGCTCCTTTGACTCCACAGCCTGTCAACATACATTAAAATGTGGCTGACAGACAGTTCCTGGTGCCGTAAGTATGAGCTTGACTGCTGCATCCCTCACTCCTGAGGGACACTGGTGTCACTATGTTTGGGCACAACTTCATCATGGTACTGGTGCCAGCTTCCCAGAGTGAGCCTTCTCATCCCACGCCTAGCCCCGCAGAGTGGTCAGGTGCAGAGCAGGGGGTGGGGTACAGCTCTCCCTCCCCAACCTTACCTTCCATGAAGTGCCTTAGCTGCCTAGGCAAGCGTGCATTTCTCAACCTGCCCATGAAACCAGTTTCCCCAGATCCTTACAAAATGGTTCCTTACAAAACGGATCCTTACAAAATGGTTCCCCATAGGGTGTGCCTCCCCCATCCAGTTGTGGAACAAAAACCATTTGTCAAAAACTGAAAAATGGGAATAAATGTTGTTGAAAGGACATGAGGAATCATATTCTTCTACTTTTTTTTTTTTTTTTTTGAGAGAGTGAGAGAACACAAGCAGAGGAGGAGGAGAGGGAGAGGGAGGGAGAGAATCTTAAACTTCATCTCATGATCTCATGATCCATCTCATGATCCTGAGATCATGACCTGAGCCAAAATAAAGAGTTGGACGTCTAATCGACTGAGCCACCCAGGCGCCCCCTCCTACTTTTTCGTATGTTGAAAATTATTTAATTTTTTTTTAATTTAAGGGTGGCTCAGTCGGGTAAGCCTCTGACTTCAGCTCAGGTCATGATCTCGTAGTTCATGAGTTTGAGCCCCACATCAGATTCTGTGCTGACAGTGTGGACCCTGGAGCCTGCTTTGGATTCTGTGTCTCCGTCTCTCTCTCTGCCCCTTCCCTGCTCACAATCTGTTTCTCTCTCTCTCTATCAAAAAATAAAATAAAATAAAATAAAATAAAATAAAATAAAATAAAATAAAATAAACATTAAAAAAATAATAAAATAAAGTTTAAAGCAGTTTATTCTTTGGGGTGCCTGGCTGGCTCAGTTGGCAAGGCATGTGACTCTTGATCTCAGGGTTGTAAGTCCAAGCCACACTCTTGGGTGTAGAAATTGCTTAAAAAAATAAAATATATTCTTTCTTTATTTATTTTTTAAAATTTTTTTAACATTTATTTATTTATGAGACAGAGAGAGACAGAGCATGAACAGGGAGGGGCAGAGAGAGAGGGAGACACAGAATCTGAAACAGGCTCCAGGGTCTGAGCGGTCAGCACAGAGCCCGACGCGGGGCTCGAACTCACGGACCGTGAGATCATGACCTGAGCCGAAGTCGGACGCTTAACTGACCGAGCCACCCAGGCGCCCCTAATATATTCTTAAAAAAAAGAAAGAAAACTGCTCTAAAAGCAGATAACCTTAGAAGTACATATACAGGAAAAAGTCCTTGGGTTCATCATCACTAACAACAAATTTGAAAGTCTGCCCAACTACGAGATCCTAAATGCCTATGTGAGGGTGGAAAAAATTTCCTTCTACTATTCTAAGTTCTTTGGCTAGTCTAATAATTAAATGAAAATTAAACAGGAAAAAAAAAAGCAAATTTAATTATGTATATAAAAAAGCCCTATAAAAATATGAGATCCAAGGGGTGCCTGGGTGGCTCAGTCAGTAAGCGTCTCACTTTGGCTCAGATAATGATCTCACGGTTCATGGGTTTGAGCCCCATGTCCGGCTCTGTGCTGACAGCTCGGAGCCTGGAGCCTGCTTTGGATTCTGTGTCTCCCTCTCTCTCTGCCCCTCCCCTGCTCATGCTCTGTCTCCCTCTCTGTGAAAAATAAACATTAAAAAAAATTTTTTTTCTTTTAAACAAGACCCAATGTCAGTCAAGCAATTGAGGCTTACATGCCACCCTGAGCTAGGGAAAGGGATGGGGCTGGGACATCGAAGGGGAGGAGGGCAATTTTCAGGACCATGAGAAGAGTAGATGTTTCCTAGGCAGGTGTTGGCCCTGCCGTGCAGGTAAGTCTTTCAGGAGATATATATGTGTGTGTGTGTGTGTGTGTGTGTGTGTGTGTGTGTGTGTGTGTGTATCTGGTAATAGCTCTCTTTCTGGGTCAGGCTCCCCATCTAACCATCTAAATTTTTTTAGGCAATTAAGGGAGGGGTAAAAGTTTTTCTGGAGTCCACTGGGACTTGATTGCCTTCAGGTCAAAATAATCTACATGCCAAAGTGGCACATTTTGGGGTGGCACGTTCTGGTCCCGTTCGGTCCCATCTCTGAAACTTTCCCAAGAAGCTTCACAGTCCGTAAGTTGAATTGGTAGGTTGCCTCATCTCACTGAGGCAGTCTCTTAGGCCCAAGAATAGGCCAGTTCAGTTAAACAGTTGTGTCTTATTTTAAGACAGAAATGCAGGTGGGCTCTCAAAGTTGGGCCTATTGTGCAAGCAATCAGATATTTAATAAGAGGCATTTCTATGGAAACAAAAGGAAAACAATGGTTAATGATTGGAGAAGATTATACTCCCGATTTCTGAGTTCTGAGGGCAGCCAGTTGAGAAGATTTCTAGATATCTGTTTGGAAACCTCTTCAGATGCAGTAAGACCAGGTAACGGCAACCTGATAGATTTTTCTGGTTGGCAGTTTTAATGTCTCTGGTGGTCTTTCTGAGGGGCCACACAGATACAGGCATGAAGACTGTCCTTATATGACATGTTGTGGTGATTTCTTTGAAGTTTATATCAAGTTGTCCAGCTTTAGCTTGCTTGCGTGGCTCTGGGAAAAGAGCAGTTTTAGTCCTCAATGATTCCAGGTCAGAGGGTCAAAAAAGTAGACTATACAGGTTCCCTGGCTGGCTCAGTTGGTACAGCATGTGACTTGCGATCTTGGGATTGTAAATTTGAACCCCATGTTGGGTGTAGAGATTACTTAATAAAATCTTTTTTTTTCATGTTTATTTATTTTTGAGAGAGACAGAGTGCAAGTGGGGGAGGGACAGGGGGAGAGGGAGACGCAGAATCTGAAGCAGGCTTCAGGCTCCCCGAGCTGTCAGCACAAAGCCCAAAGCAGGGCTCAAACCCATGAATCATGAGATCATGACCTGAGCAGAAGTTGGATGCTCAACAGACTGAACCACCCAGGCGCCCCACTGGATCTTGGGGACCTGTCTTCAAGCCCCATGTTGGATACAGAGTTTAGTTAAATAAATAAACTGAAAAAAAAAAAAAAAAGAAAAAAAGTAGGGGCGCCTGGGTGGCTCAGTCAGATAAGTGTCTGACTCTTGATTTCAGCTCAGGTCACAATCTCAGTCTTGAGATCAAGCCCCATGTTGGTCTGTGCACTGGGTGTGGGGCCTGCTTGAGACTCTCCTTCTCTCTCTGCCCTTCCCCCACTTATTCTCTCTCTCTCTCTCTCTCTCTCTCTCATAAATAAATATATATATATTTTTTAAAGTAGAAGAATATGATTTCTCACGTACATTCAACAGTCAGAAAATCGGAAATGTTAGTTTGAAGAGCTGTAGCCAAATATTAGAGGAAACTAGAAGAATTCAGGACCCGTGTCAGTTTATAAGTCGCAACAAAACCTGGGAGACAATTGGCAGGACTAGAATCCGATATCCACATGGGCGTACTATAGTTTCCTTTGACACATAATTTTCTCCCTACTTTTCTAATTTTATTTTTTTAACATTTATTCATTTTTGAGAGTGACAGAGACGGAGCGTGAGCGGGGAAGGGGCAGAGAGAGGGGGAGACAGAGAATTGTGCTGACAGCAGAAACATAATTTTCTCTTTATAGTCAGCCCCATTTCTACCAAAGATAACCACAGTAAGACTAATTTGTTTGCAAATTAAGTCTAGTTTGGATAACCTTGGCCTGATTATTTACTTAAGTGAAGCAAGAATAATGATTTACCATATAGGCTCTTTCAAATCTGCTTTGCTGGAACTTTTCATAAGGAATCTCATATTGGACTTTTAAAAGCCTCTCAAGGCTAAGCCAAGCCAATGAGTCACCATCAGACTTTGCCTGCAATACGTATAGATTTGGGTGTATTCTTTTTTTCTTGAGGTCCCCAAAATATTCTAAGGTTCCTGAGCCTGCCAGAGATTGACCTTCTTTACTTGCGTAGTAAAACTGCTGGGAACTCTGTCTGTAAGCAGGATACCAGACCAATTTTTTCAAGGGCATTATTGGCTCTATAAAGTCAATATTAGTTCCTTAAAGCTGTCTGATCATATCTGAGCCTATGCTTTTATTCTCAAATATGACATTCTAGTCAAAGCCTTGGTAATTTATAACCAATGTTTCCAATTGTGTCCTATTACAGGAGAACAGATTCTTATTGAACTTAAGCAAATAAATATACTGTCATAAAGAATATTCGCTAAGTTTCCCAATACTGGAAGGATCAGGCAGGGAAAGAAAGTAAATGTTTCATCTTTGTTTACAAAGGTGTACTTTACCAAATTGCTGTAAGTCATAGTTAGCTTCAGAAAAAAGTGAAAGGGCACCTGGGTGGCTCAGCTGGTTGAGCTTCTGACTCTTGGTTTCAGCTCAGGTCATGATCTCATGGTTATGAGAACAAGCCCCACAACAAGATCTGTGCTGAGTATGGAGCCTGCTTAAGATTCTCTCTCTCTCTCTGTCCCTTCCCCGCTCTTGCTCTTTCTCTCTCTCACACAAATAATAATAATAATTATACACACACTCACACTTCTTAAAAAAAAGGGGGGGAAGCAAAAGAGAAAAAAGTTTCCTTAAATCTGGAGGAATAAAACATTAAGGAACCAGCAACATTTCAAGCAAAAAGTCATAAAAACCTATAATCGTCCTCCTCAGTTCATTCAGTCCCATGTTAATTCTTATTCTGCTTGAATCCAGTATTTGCATTAGTTCTGGAAAGTCTTACCCAGTTCAGTCTAATGATCTTAAAGTTATCAGAAACCTATACTTGTCAAAGTCCTTTCCATGAATTTCCTCGAAGAAGCACTTTTGCCAGAACACTTTTGTGAAAGCATCAGAGTAAAACAGTAACTCTCCGTAAATGACAAAGGCCTATAATGGCCATGGTTAAAGATCTAACAACAATTCATTATAATGCAATCAACAAGGAAATGTGGTTACTTCTATGACATATGATATTTTAAGACAATAACTAGCATTAAGACTGGTTAACATTATCCCAGGACATAAAGAATTTTATATAACTTCTAAAACACGTATCGTAACATATACCTTTACAAACATAAGGTAAAGAAGGTTTAGTAATTTTCATTTTTATTTATTGATTTATTTTTGAGAGAGAGAGTGCACAGGGGAGCGGCAGAGAGAGATTCCCAAGAAGGTAACACACTGTCATGGCACAGTCTGATGCAGGGCTTGAACTCAGGAACCATAAGATCATGACCTAAGCTAAAACCAAGAGTTGGACACTTAACTGCCCAAGCCACCCAGGTGCCCCAAGGTTTAGTATTCTTATTTGACAATGCTTCCCATGTAATTTAACATATCAAATAAACCTAATTCGTTTTAATGTCTCTCATTGTGTAAGAAGAGATAATAAATCTTTTGAGAGGTTCCAGGAACCCTCTGGAAAATCAAAGTTACTCGCATGCAGGTCAGAAAGATTTCATTTAGAATTTGTTTTTTGGAGATTTGTCCAAAATATCAAAAGATTTGAGGGTTTTAGGGGTGCCTGGCTGGTTCAGTCTGTGGAATGTGTGACTCTTGATCTTGGAGTTGTGAATTCAAGCCCCACTTTGGGTGTAAAGCTTACTTAAAAAAAAAAAAAGGCAAAGGATTTGAAGACTTGACTAAATAGGATCACAAATCATTATGAAACAATACTTATTTATCTATTTAACTCAAGTGACAGGGGCGCCTGGGTGACTCACTTGGTTGAGTGTCCAACTTCATCACAGGTCATGATCTCACAGTTTGTGGGTTTGAGCCCCACTTCAGGCTCTGCTCTGACAGCTCAGAGCCTGGAGCCTGCTTTGGATTCTGTATCTCCCTCCCTCTCTGCCCCTTCCCTGCTCATGTTCTGTCTCTCAAAAATGAATAAAGGTTAAAAAACTTTTTTTAACTAAAGGGACAAAAGATTTTGAAGGCAAATACCAAAGTGTACATAGTTATAAGCAAAACTTAGAACTTTTAACATTGAGAAGACTTAGTTTTCTTAAATAATCAAAGACCTAATTAAGACAACATGAAGCATAGGAAATTATTTTGGTAAGACACAAAATCTTTGCTTTCCAGTCAGATTATTTAAAAGGCAAAGAAAAACTTTTTACAATCTCTTCTTATCAAGACCAGACCAATAGTTCAGGATAACTTTATCCTTTCAGTAGATGAAAGAAAAAGAAGTTCATTTTACATAAGTACACCATTAACATTAAAGTTTATTTTTAAAACCCTTAAAATAATAATTCAATTTTAGCCAGCTTGATTACACAAATTCTCGCTCCTTTTTCTCTCTCTCTTCCTGACTTTCTATACCTTTTTGTCCTTTAATCCTCTTTCCTAATCTGAAATAACCAGTTTTACTTTAGGACAAGTTTATTTTTTTTTCCCTTGACAAAATGTATCTTCATATCTCATACCTCTTCTTACCAAAAACACATCTTACTTTCTTTGTAGAGTTGTTTCCTTTGTTACTTCTTGTAGTTTTAACGTCATTTGTTAGAATTCCTAACCTGACAAAACCTGAACTTCTAGTGAAAACCAATAAATGAGCAATGTAAATTGTTATATAGCATTCTTTAGACTGGCAAATTTATGAATACATTTCACAATTTCTAGAAACATATGCCTTTTTTTTAAGTACAATTTTCCAATGTAGTACTAACACATCCAAATGGCTTTTAGTTTCTCTGTAATAAGAAGCAAAAAGCAGATAAACCCATGTTCAGTAATTAATGTTTCAAGATTTTATCTTACTTGGAAATGATCTACATATTCAATGAATTTCCATCACTTAGCTCTTCCATCACCACTCTAATAGTGGAAGTTATTAAATGATTTTGGAAGGTATTTTTAAGTACACACGCCATAAAATGTAATGATGGCTGAGAAGTTCACCTAAAAGTTCTTATTCCAATTATATCTAAGTCACTTGTTCCCAACAATTATGCTTAGACTACCCATGAGAGCTTTATGAGACGGCCATCATCCCAAGTTATTTTCTTGCTGACAAATTTTGTAAAAGAGATGATATCATTTTTTTTAAGCTTATTTATTTATTTTGAGAGAGAGAGAGAGAGAAAGCATGAGCAGGGGAGGGGCAGAGAGAGGGAGAGAGAGGATGCCAAGCAGGCCGTGGGCTGCCCAGCCCAGAGCCCAAGGTGGGGCTTGATCTCAAGAACCTGAGATCATGACCTGAGCTGAAACCAAGAGTCTGATGTTTAACCAACTTAGCCACCTGGGTGCCCCAGAGATGACATGAATTTTTTGACTAGCAAACTCAGGTAGAATAAAAGTTGTATGCCTATATTATGTTTAATGTTGACAATTCTGAAGACATGTTTATTTTTTTTTTATTAATTTATTTATTTTGAGAGAGAGAGAAAGAAAGGCAGAGAGAGGTAGAGACAGAATCCCAGTCTCTGTGCTGTCGGCGCAGAGCCAAATGTGGGGCTCAAACTCATGAACCGTGAGATCATGACCTGAGCTGAAATCAAGAGGTGGACGCTTAACCAACTAAGCCACCCAGATGCCCCTGAAAACATGTCTATTTTAATTAAACCAATAAACTTAAACCAGCTTTAGTTACTGAATATTTTCCCAGATCACATGAATTGGAAAAGCACTTGGATTTGTTTCTATTACATTTCTGAGGGTTTAGGAATACTTAATTCATATAAGCACTTATTTCAAACCAAATGAACAGAGTTTTTTTACAAATTAATATTGGCAATACTAACAAGAAATAGAAAAATATCACATGTCTACAATATACAAACGTAGACACACGCAACCATACAGACTAACACAGAGACCCTATATATATCTTTCTTTCTAAAATTTTAGAATTTGAGAGTCAGGTATGATAATTACAAAACCCAGTGATTTATAAAAGAATAGTTGGATTCAAATGTTATTTTGGCAGTTGAAATAAGTTCACCTACTCAGCTGGCATAAGCTCCTTTTTTTATCTTATTTTATTTTATTTTTTTATTTTTTTTTTATTTTTCAACGTTTTTTATTGATTTTTGGGACAGAGAGAGACAGAGCATGAACGGGGGAGGGGCAGAGAGAGAGGGAGACACAGAATCGGAAGCAGGCTCCAGGCTCCAGGCTCCGAGCCATCAGCCCAGAGCCCGACACGGGGCTCGAACTCACGGACCGCGAGATTGTGACCTGGCTGAAGTCGGACGCTTAACCGACTGCGCCACCCAGGCGCCCCCTTTTTTGTTTTTTTTTTAAGGTAATCTCTACAACCAATGTGGGGCTCAAACTCACACCCCCAAGATCAAGAGTTGCATGCTCCACTGACTGAGCCAGCCAGGCACCACTGCTAAAGCTTTTTACTAAGATTTGTGGAGAGGATCTTTAAGATTTTTCATCAGCCCAATTTACAAATAGTTCCTTTCTTGTCCTCCTTATAAGAAACCTCTCGCTGGCGGCATCTGGTTGGCTCAGTCAGTAGAGCATGTGAGTCTTGATCTTGGTGTCTTAAGTTTGAGCCCCATGCTGGATGTAAAGCTTACTTAAAAATTAAAATATTTTTTAAAAGTTTGCATTTCAAAAGGCTGGCTATCGGATTCTAGAAAAGATGGGGTAGAAAATCTGTATCACAAAGGCATAAAGGAAATATCCAAGTTTTCTCCAAGAAGTTTTGAGTATAGTTCCCTCTTATCAAAGGTCTAGAGAAATTATTATTTAAATTTTTCTCTTTTCCCTTAAATGTAGGACAATTCTGTTTCCAATGTCCCAAATATTATAGACACAATGTCCCAGATATTATAGAAACAATATCTGCAAGCATTTTGAAATGAATAGGAGAGCTTTGGTGGATGGTAAAGAGAGGTAGACTTTGAATTATTTCTAGAGTTGCATTTGTAAGAAAAGGACAGTTGCTTTTAATTTCTCAAAGAACTGGGTTGAAGCCTAAATGATATTGAGACACCGATCCACCCATCCAACTACATTATCTTCAATTTGCTTCTTTTTATCAGGGAGAAGATTTCTAGATAAGGTGGAAATCAAAAGATTTCTGTGTTCTAGAGCTTCAGGGTTTAATGCGATATGCCTTTGAAAAGTCTGTATAAAGTGCTTTAACAAAGGCTTTCTTTCTGAGTGCACAATTCAACCTTGGACCAATTCACCTGAGAGGCAAAAATCTTTACTATTGGCTCTATCAGTCCCTGAACAGCATTTATAGCAGCGCCTACGAGAAATTCTGGTCATCTGTTTACTCCGTGAGGGGGGTTTTCCTCAGGGAGCCAATCTGGCTTGTCTATTAGCTACAGTATAATTAAGGATGGGAAGAACACCCCTTAGCAGCTGGTCCGGGTCCCTGTGAGTGGGGTTGTGAGTGGCCAGTGATCGTTCTTTCTTTCTTTTAAAAATTTTTAAAGTTTATTAATTTTGACAGAGAGAGAGACAGAGAGACAGAGAGACAGAGAGAGAATCCCAAGCAGGCTCTGCACTGTGTAGAGCCCAACGCAGGGCTCAAACTCCTGAACTGTGAGCTCATGACCTGAGCCAAAACCAAGAGTCGGGGGCTTAACTGACTGAGCCACCCAGGCGCCCTATGAACGAACGGCCAGTGATCTTTCTAACACTTCTCTAAATTTGGTAGGATATTCTGAAAGTGGAGGTAAGAGGATTTTTATAATTTAAAAGATCTGCTGCTTGTCTCTGTTGCATGAATTCTTTGTGGTCGGCACCTAAGATATTCCGGCAAAGGACACCGCATAAGAAGACCTGAGAGGGGCGCCTGGGTGGCGCAGTCGGTTGAGCGTCCGACTTCAGCCAGGTCACGATCTCGCGGTCGGTGAGTTCGAGCCCCGCGTCAGGCTCTGGGCTGACGGCTCGGAGCCTGGAGCCTGTTTCCGATTCTGTGTCTCCCTCTCTCTCTGCCCCTCCCCCGTTCATGCTCTGTCTCTCTCTGTCCCAAAAAATAAATAAAAAACGTTGGGAAAAAAAAATTAAAAAAAAAAAAAAAAGAAGACCTGAGGCTGGTACAGCCTGATTACCGAGCTTGGTGTTTCTTCTAAATTCACTCCCTGGCCCTCTGCAGTTACACAGATAACCAGTACCCTGGGCCTGGACATCAAGCCAGGATGCTCTCTGCAACTGTCACAGGGAAAGGGAAGCTGAAACAGGGAGACAGGCCAGGATTTCCGTTGAAGGTGGGCTTGAGTTTTTTATCGAAGTCTAATTTCTGTTCTTTCATCTTGTTAAGGGGGTCCCTGAGGCTAACCATTATATTCCTTTGTGTCCTCTTTGTTTTTTCCACAGGTACCAGTAAGACAACTGTAGATGAGAGCTCTCTACAATCTTCACTTTCAAATACAGCCAATTCAGAGGGTCCATTATCTGGCCATTGACAAGTAGGATTTTACATTAATCCCAGTAGTAACTCCAACCAGTAAGTCTTTTTATGGCTTAACCATGGATGCAAGCAGCATTCCAAAAGAGGGTGCAGAGGATTCAGTCCTCACAAAATCCAGAAAGTTCACTCCCATAACTAATCTAAGAAAGCAAAGACCTTCAGTGTCACAGGCAGTAAGAATGGTGCCGTACGGGGGCGCCCGGGCGGCTCAGTCGGTTAAGCATCCAGACTCTTGGTTTCAGCTCAGGTCACGATCTCACGGGTACCTGAGTTTGAGACCTGATATCTGTGACACTGGGCAGGTGCTACTGATATGGGGCTTTTCCATCACCAACAAGACAACAAAGGCCCTTCATGGACCGTAATCCCTTAAGACAAAGGGGATCCCTTAAGCTCCCCCTAGAGCTGGCACAGTCAGACAAAGACAGTGCTGCTTTTCAGACCTGCAGCCTCTTCGGCCGTATGCCCTATGCATGCTGGTACACGCATCTTCCAGTGAGAATATTCTCACCGGTCACAAAGCCGAGCTCTCAAGACATGGAACAGGATGGAAAGGAAACCTCGTATGGGCTATGATTCTCCCTCTCATGACAAAGGACACGGGAGACAGAGACCAGAGGAAACCGTGACTGTCTCTGGGAGAAAAGGGATTAACAGATGCATGAGTCCTCGTAGCAAATCTTTACCAGAGTCCCCGTACTCAAGGAAGTACTTCGCACAAATATTTTCTCTCGCTAATCTGAAGTTAGAAAAAGGACAAAGGACTCTCAGCATGCTCGCTTCCACTGGACCCTACAGGTGGAGATCCAGGAGACTGACTTGGTAAGAATTCTTACCTTCCGCTGGCTCTTGTCAGAGGCCCCAAGCTCTGTCAGCTGCAGCAGGCTTGGAGCAAGCGGTGTCTGGCCTGTGAAGGTCCCTTGCAGGTCGCCAAACTGTCGGGGTAGTTCCTTGGCTGGTCTAATACTTACATTGACAGGAGACAGATGAATAGGAGAAAAACAAATTTTATTTCATAGGTATGGGAGCTCCATAAAAATATGAGACCCAAAGGCAGTCAGGCAATTGAGACTCACATGCCGTGCTCAGCTAAGGAAAAGGACAGGGCTGGGGCTTCAAAGGGGAGGAGGGCAATCTGCAGAAAGATGAAAAGAGCAAATGTTTGCTAAGCAGATGTTGGCCCTGCCATGCGGGTAAGTCTTTCAGATTAAAAAAAAAAAAAAAAAAGAATTGTCTCTGGTAATAGCTCTCTTTCTGGGCCAGGCTCCCCATGGAAATTCTTTTAGGCAATTAAGGGAGAGGTAAACGTTTTTTCTGGAGTCTGCTGGGACTTGATTGCCTTCAGGTCAAAATAATCTACATGCCAAAGTGGCATATTTTGGGGTGGCATGTTCTGTTCCCCTTCACCTAGGAGAGGTGTAGAAACTGCTGTCTTCAATTCATTCCCTCTTATACTCAGACCTTGTTGTAATTTCAAGTTTTATAAAGTAGCCATGTAGCCATGTGGAAGATTCTGGAATAAAGGGCACTGTGCTAGTCAGTGGAGAGCTCTGCATCCGCCAACCTATTTTTCTTCCCAGTAACTACTAGACTTTTACACCAGGAACTTTTCTAAGCCTTTTCAGTGTATTAACTCATTTAATTCACAAACTTTATGAGCGTTACCACTGTTATCCCCATTTATGAGAGGAAAATGAGGCACAAAGAAAATGATTTGCCCAGTAACACAGCCAGTGAGGGGAGAGCCCAGGCAGTGGACTGTCATACAAAAGCACAGCTCTTCTCACACTGAGGCCAGGCCGCAAAGCACTCACTCCTGTAACATATACAAACACCTTCCTCTCAAGAGTCTTCTGAGACAGGAGAGCCTGGGTGGTGCAGTTGGTTAAGCCTCTGACCCGATCTTGGCTCAGATCTCACAGATCATGAGTTTGAACCCCACTTCAGGTTCTGCACTGATGGCATGGAGCCTGCTTGGGATTCTGTCTCTCCTTCTCTCTGCACCTCCCCTGCTTGTGCGTGCTCTTGCTCTCTCTGTCTCTCTCAAAATAAATAAACTTAAAAAAAAAAAAAAAAGTCTTCTGAGGCAGAGCCACACAGGGAATATTTTTCAGCCATAGAAGGAAATAGATATGTGCCATAACATTAATGAACTTAAAAACATCATGCTAGGGGTGCCTGGGTGGCTCAGTCAGTAAGCGTCTGACTTCAGCTCAGGTCATGATCTCACGGCTCATGGGTTCGAGCCCCATGTCAGGCTCTGTGCTGACCGCTCAGAACCTAGAGCCTGCCTCAGATTCTGTGTCTCCCTCTCTCTCTGCCCCTCCCGTGCTCACACTCTGTCTCTCTCTCAAAAATACATAAACATTAAAAAATTAAAACAGAAAAAAACCACATCATGCTAAGTGAAAGAAGCCACACACAATGAGCACACATTTTGGATTCTGTGGATGTGAAATGTCCACAACGGGCAAATCCACAGAGACAGAAAGCAGATTCGTGGTGGGGCTGGAGGAAGGGGCAGATGAGGAGTGACTGCTAATGAGTCTAGGGTTTCTTTTTGGGGTGATGAAGTGGTCTGGAATTTGTGGTGATAGTTGCTCAACTTTGTGAATATATTAAAAATATTGAGTTACATACTTTTTAAAATGTTTTTTTAATTAAGTAAACTCCACACCCAACAGGGGGCTTGAACTCATGATCCCAAGACCAAGAGTCACATGTTCTACTGACTGAGCCAGCCAGGTGCCCCTGAGTTATATACTTTTAAAGGGGGAAATTTTTTTTTTTTTTTAATTTTTTTCAACGTTTTTTTTTTAATTTATTTTTGGGACAGAGAGAGACAGAGCATGAACGGGGAAGGGGCAGAGAGAGAGGGAGACACAGAATCGGAAACGGGCTCCAGGCTCTGGGCCATCAGCCCAGCCCAGAGCCTGACGCGGGGCTCGAACTCACGGACCGCGAGATCGTGACCTGGCTGAAGTCGGACGCTTAACCGACTGCGCCACCCAGGCGCCCCAAAGGGGGAAATTTTATAGCATGTGAGTTATATGTAAAAAGCACAAAACACACAAACAAAAAACGGGTCTATTGAGAATATTTAACAATTTAGTCAATGAAAGCTGGAGAAGACTAGTAGAATACATTGCCCTCAAATGTACTACATTGGCGTAAGGATGATTTTCAGTGGACGGCAAATAAGAAGAAACAGATCCAAGAAAAACTCTCTGCCCTCCTATTTGCCTAAAAGCAGGACATAACTTTGCAGAATGTCCCCACTCCCCTCTCTACCAGGAAGGACAGAAGTTAATCACCAGAGAAAACTCCAGACCCTTATCAGCCTGGAGATGGCACCAGAGGAACTTACATAACAAACCTTGCAGAAATTAGCCATCCTCTACCATTAGTTCCCTGAACACGTACCTTCCCACCGTTTGCCACTCTAGAAACTCAAAAGTCCTTTTCCTTTGTCTTGTCACTTTTTGTTAATGTTTATTTATTTTTGAGACAGAGTGTGAGAGGGGGAGGGGAAGAAAAAGAGAGAGAGAGACATAGAATCCGAAGCAGGCTTCAGGCCCTGAGCTGTCAGCACGGAGCCAGACGTGGGGTTCAAACTGACGAACCAAGATATCATGACCTGAGCTGAAGTTGGAAGCTTAACAACTGAGCCACACAGGCAACCCTGGTCTTGTCACTTCTCTGAAAATGTATTGTTCTCTTATTAACACGCTATAAGAAGCCCAAGTTCTAATCACTCCTTTGAATTACTTACCACTGGTGCTTCCTTGTGTTTGTGTGATGTACATTTTAATAAACGTGTTTGTTTTTCTCTTAGTAATCTGTGTCTGACAGACTAATTTACAAGGCTCCAATCAGATAATTTAAGGTGGTAGAGGAAAAACATTATGTTTCTTCTCCTATACTCCTAGAGGAATCACCATAGTCTGATTTTTTTCTGTGTCTCAGCTCCTGTCTCTCCTACCCCTTAGTTCCCATGCCCGGCCCTTCTGGACTTGTTCAGCTCTTCAAGTTTAATGTGCCTCTTCTCTCTTCAGAGTTTAAGAGAAGGTTCAGCTCAGCTGAGGCATCTCTGCATCCAGGAAGCCTTCCTGGTCTTCTGCCTAAGTCATGGCCACTGCCACCTCGTGTTAGCACCCCACCATCCTACACTCACCATCAGGGTCGTATGCTCAAGGTGGGACTCCATCTCATGAACCATGAGATCATGACTGAGCCAAAATCAAGAGTCGGACACTTAACTGACTGAGCCACCCAAGCATCCCTCAGTGTTTTTTATAGTCAAGAATGTTTCTTGGCTTCTCGCTTTCCTCCTTTGATCATTTATTTCTTAAATTCCACATATGAGTGAAATCATATGGGATTTGTCCTTCTCTGACTTATTTCGCTATTATACTCTCTAGACCCATCCGTGTCATTGCAAACGGCAAGATTTCATTCTTTTTAATGGCTAAATAATATGCCATTGTATATAAATACCACATCTTCCCTGTTCATTCATTTATTGATTGACATTTGGGCTGCTTCCATATTGGCTATTATAAATAATGGTGCGATAAACGTAGGGGGTGCCTGTATCCCTTTGAATTAGTGTTTTTGTATTTTTTGGGTAAGTACCCAGTAGTGTGATTACTGGGTTGTAGGGTAATTCTATTTTTATTTTTTTGA
This sequence comes from Neofelis nebulosa, assembly GCF_028018385.1. NCBI lineage: Eukaryota > Metazoa > Chordata > Mammalia > Carnivora > Felidae > Neofelis > Neofelis nebulosa. Next base: position 8,142,080 of record NC_080783.1, on the reverse strand, counting down.
GGAACCACCAACACCATTTTCCACAGTGGCTGCCCCAGTGTCCATTCCCACCAAGAGTGCAAGAGAGTTCCTTTTTCTCTACATCCTCACCAACACTTGTTGTTTCTGAGCAATCTTGGATGTTTTTTAGGGTAGAACTGAGCAAAATGCTGTGTTCAACAGAGAACTATATATTAATGTTTTCTCAAATGCAACCAGCTAGTTAATCCTGATACTTCCTTAACACAGAATAGCAACCAAACACGATAGCTGCCACTTGTTTATTGAGCACCTATTATGGTCAAGGCACTTTAGAAACATCATCTCCAATCATCCTCCCAAAACTCTGCCAGGACATATTCTTATCCATATTGTACATATGAGAACACAGAATCAGGAAATAAGTACTTGGCAAAGCCACAAGCTACTAAGTATTAAAGTACTTTGTTTTACACAATGTTAAGGAAAGGTAATTATCTAGAAAGCTTTTCACAGACACAAGCATCTTGATTTTCTAGGAATATTTCAAAATAATTATCAGGAAGCACGCTTGGCTGGCTCAGTTGGTGGAGCATGAGACTCTTGATCTCAGGGTCTTGAGTTCAAGTCCCACGTTGGGTGTAAAGATTACTTAAACAAATAAACTTAAAGATGCCTATGGGGGGGGGGGTGCCTGGGTGACTCAGTTGGTTAAGCTTCCAACTTTGGCTCAGGTCATGATCTCAAGGCTTGTGAGTTCGAGCTCCGCATTGGGCTCTATGCTAACAGCTGGAGCCTGCTTCAGATTCTGTGTCTCCCTCTCTCTCTCTGCCCCTTCTCCATTCATACTCTTATCTCTCTAAAAAATAAATAAACATTAAAAAAAATTTTAATGGGATAAGAAGGATTTTGATAAACAGATGAGTCCTTAAAGGATTAATGGTAAAGAGGGATATGTTGGCTGCATACCTCCCCACCTGTTTAAGAAAAGACCATCTTTCCCAGACTTCAAGCTGTATTACAAAGGTGTACTCATCAAGATAGTATGGTACTGGGGCGCCTGGGTGGCGCAGTCGGTTAAGCGTCCGACTTCAGCCAGGTCACGATCTCGCGGTCCGTGAGTTCGAGCCCCGCGTCAGGCTCTGAGCTGATGGCTCGGAGCCTGGAGCCTGTTTCCGATTCTGTGTCTCCCTCTCTCTCTGCCCCTCCCCCGTTCATGCTCTGTCTCTCTCTGTCCCAAAAATAAATTAAAAAAAAAAAAAAAAAAAAAAAAGATAGTATGGTACTGGCACAAGAACAGACACTCGGATCAATGGAACAGAAAAGAGAACCCAGAAATGGACCCACAAACATATGGTCAACTAATCTTTGGCAAAGCAGGAAAGAATATTCAATGGAATAAAGACAGTCTCTTCAGCAAGCGGTGCTGGGAAAACTGAACAGCGACATGTAGAAAATGAACCTGGACCACTCTCTTACTCAAAAATAAACTCAAAATGGATGAAAGACCTAAATGTAAGACAGGAAGTCATCAAAATCCTCGAGGAGAAAGCAGGCAAAAACCTCTTTGACCTTGGCCACAACAACTTCTTACTCAACACGTCTCCGGAAGCAAGGGAAACAAAAGCAAAAATGAACTACTGGGACATCAAAATAAAAAGTTTCTGCACAGCAAAGGAAACAGTGAGCAAAACTACAAGGCAACCGACAGAATGGGAGAAGATACTTGCAAATGACATATCAGATAAAGGGTTAGTATCCAAAGTCTATAAAGAACTTCTCAAACTGAACACCCAAAAAACAATCCAGTGAAGAAATGGGCAAAAGACATGAATAGACACTTCTCCAAAGAAGACATCCAGATGGCCAACCACCATGTGAAAAGATGCTCAACATCAAGGAAATACAAATCAAAACCACAATGAGATACCACCTCACACCTGTCAGAATGGCTAACATTAACAACTCAGGCAACAACAGATGTTGGTGAGGATGCGGAGAAAGAGGATCTCTTTTGCACTGCTGGTGGGAGTGCAAACTGGTACACCTACTCTGGAAAACAGTATGGAGGTTCCTCAAAAAATTAAAAATAGAACTACCCTACAACCCAGCAATTGCACTACTAGGTTTTTATCCAAGGGATACAGCTGTGCTGTTTCAAAGGGGCACATGCACCCCAATGTTTATAGCAGCACTATCAACAATAGCCAAAGTATGGAAAGAGCTCAAATGTCCATCAATGGATGAATGGATAAATGGAGTATTATTCGGCAATCAAAAAGAATGAAATTTTGCCATTTGCAACTACATGGATGGAACTAGAGGGTGATATGCTAAGCAAAATTAGAGAAAGAAAAATACCATATGACTTCACTCACATGAGAACTTTAAGATACAACAGATAAACATAATGGAAGGGAAGCAAAAATAATTTAAAAGCAGGGAGGGGGACAAACATAAGAGACTCAACTATGGAGAACAAACAGGATTACTGGAGGGGTTGTGGGAGGGGGGATGGGCTAAATGGGTAAGGGGCACTAAGGAATCTATTCCTGAAATCACTGTTGCACTACATGCTAACTAACTTGGATGTAAATTAAAAAAAAATAAATAAATAATTTTTTTAAAAAGAAAAAAAAAAGAAAAGCCCATCTTTCACCAAGCAAGAAGAGCACCTACCATTTATCAGCTGGGTGTTGCAATCTCTATATTGTCAAAGTTGTTAGACATAAAAAGACAAACAGGGACATAACAGATCCCATGGAAGCTGAGGACTTGCCAGACTGAGGTTTTCGCAAGGCAGATGCCTCAACTTAGATGAAGCACTTCTCCGCTATTATTTGATGAACTTGGTCCAGACTTCTAGCCATAAATCTCAGCTGCTTCACCTGTAAATGAGGAGATATGCCTGCCCTGCCCTCTCTTAAACTGACCTTACTCTGATCAAGGAAAATACCTTCCTTCCTCATAGGCTGAAATGGGCTCGGGAAATTAAAGTACGGCAATTATGACCTGAGAAAATGCTACAGTAGGAAAAAAGGGAAGGAAAAAAGAGAGGAATAAGGACCCTTTTCCTCCCAACTCCCAAAAATGGTCACCAGTCATGTGAATTCTCCAGGATCACTAGAGGCCAACATTCTAGAGTTGGGGTGCTCCTCGGGCATCAGCTAGTGCTGTCTCCAGACTAGGCAGGACCAAGCTGCTCCAGGCACAGTGAGGAACTAAGGAACCGGCACTGCCTGGTCCCTCTGAGCCTTTCTCATTTTCCAAACCACGGCCCTGATGATCAAGAGGCCATAGGCTGCATGTAACTTGAACCAAACTTATTCTTTTTTTTTTTTAAGATTTTTTTTTTCAACGTTTTTTATTTATTTTTGGGACAGAGAGAGACAGAGCATGAACGGGGGAGGGGCAGAGAGAGAGGGAGACACAGAATCGAAACAGGCTCCAGGCTCCGAGCCGTCAGCCCAGAGCCTGACGCGGGGCTCGAACTCACAGACCGCGAGATCGCGACCTGGCTGAAGTCGGACGCTTAACCGACTGCGCCACCCAGGCGCCCCGAACCAAACTTATTCTTAACGGACAGAAAAACACTGGCGGGAACCAGGCCAGTTTATGAAATAGTGATTGTCTTGAAAGGTGGGTTTAACACTTTTTGTACTTTCCTGTAAGTACTTTTGTGTGCTTAACCTCGCTGTGTTTATTTCTCCATCTGTACCTAGTTAGGAAAATTATAGCACTTAAAACGGTCTGACATGTAACTATTCAGTGAATGCCAGCTTTCATGATTTCTTCCGAGATTTTCTACGAAGAGGGATTTGTATCATGAAAAATACCCTTTAAAAGTTCTATTATTGTTTTTAACAAACATCCCATAACGGAAAAATTTTTACCTTTTCAGCATTAGTATCCTCACCCCTTCCCTATTTCCCAATTTGAAGTAGCAAGTTGCAAACTATTGTAGTAATTTGCGGAGATGTCGGCCTTTTTTTTTTTAACATCACATTCCAAACCTTTATAAAGAGCTGCATCGGTCAACTCCCGCGCTGAAGCGCGCGGACCGAGCAAAGAAGCTGGAGAGAAGGCCTCTGGCTTTCCCAGAGGCGAGTCGTTCCCTCCGCACCCGGGTAAAAGCACCCACTTCCGCCATTAGGGCGCGCGACGGAAAATGGAGGCGCCAGGCCCTCCCCGCGGCGGCCGGGAGTTCAGCGCCTGCGCCCTGCCGGCCCGCTCCGCCCCACCCCAGCTCGCGAGGCCGTTACGGCCGTTGAAGGAAGACGAGGGGAGGGGAAGGAACGCCGCCCAACGCCCCACCCGGCGCCCCAGCGCGCGGTTCCGGCGAGCCCGGCTCCGGCCCCGGTAGTCCGCTCCAGGCCGCTCCGGACCGCTAGCCGCTCCGTAGGTGCTGGCCGCGCTCCGTGCTTTCCCTCCAGCCCTTTGTGTCCCGGCGCGCGTCGGAGGGAACGCGGGAACGCGCGCCGTGCCGTGCGCCTGCGCAAGGGGGCGGGACGGCGCGCCTTGCCAGGAGTCGTGAGTGGGCGCTGTTCCGGGTCGCCCCGTCCCGCCCCGCCCCCAACCGCCATTTCGTGCTCCGGCGCGCGCGGACTCCGCGTGATGGACGCCCGGAAGCAGGGACAACAAAGGCCCCTGCGCAAGGGCCGCCCGGTCTGCTGATCTTTCCGCTGCTCGCGGGGCGAAGATGGCGCCCAGACCCTACAGCTGTGCCCGAGTTTGGGTCGAATGGGCGCCTCTACTTTCTCTGGACTAGGCCTGAGAGTTGGCCCAAGGGGCATGCGGGACCTCGTGTGTGCACAACCCTGGGGTGTGCCCCTTTCCACGTGTGTACAACCTCGGGACAGTGCACTCGTCCCAGTATACGTAGACTTGTGTTTGCACCATCCGATATGCACGAACCGGTGGGTTTCCACGTTTTCCTCTGTGCACGATCTCAAGGATTTGCTTTTCACACGAGTATGCGCACACTTGTGTTTGCACCGAATGGCTGCCCACAGAGGTAGGGGTGTGTACGGATTCCTGTTCGCACGAACCTGAAATGTGCACAGGTGCATGGATGCATGAGTCTGGTATATGCACCAACTTGTGTTTGCCCTGGGACGTGTGCAGACCCATTAGTGCAAGCTCGGCCTCCCGCAGTCAGGAGCACCCTCAAAAACTATGGTGTTTCTGGACTATTTTGGATTCTTTAGCCCTTGCTGAGTTTACATGCGAAGAATAAACAGCTGCCTGCTACTCTATGCTATTCTTAAGCTTTCTTTTAATCTTTTTTCTTTCCTTCCAGCTCATTGGGCGTCTCCCACTTTGCATTGGGGCCACGCGGTGACAGCGATGGGCAGCTAGTGAAAGAAATGGGCAGTTACGGGCAACACGGTGACGTTGGGAAGGAGTCCCCTGGCCTGAAAGATTTGAAAAACCTTTTTGGAGAAAGCATGAGCCAAGGCCAGGGCCTGGCTACAGAGGGAATCAGGGGTCAAGTCCCAATTTCCTGTTCAGGCCTGAGAAGTTTTTTCTAGAAAGCATTTAAACAGGAGATGCCACCAAATTCCTTTTGAGACTATGGGATTGAAGGAGAAGAGGCGGGTGATAGGAGGGTATGTGGTAAAGAGGACTGTTTGTGGGGCCCAAGGGACAAGAGAGTGGGAACAGGCTCAGAAGGAAAGTGGCCTCCCCAGGGAAGGAATGGGGTATAAAAACAGGATGGGGGACTGTGGTCTCCCCAGCTGTTTACACCTCCTGGTGTTTCAGGCTCTTCTGTGTTGAGCACACTCCTCTCTACGGGGGAGAGACAAAGACTTAAGCCCCAGGGCTGACCTTTACTGGCTGGGTGCCTGGGCAAGCACCTATGTCAGTGGAGAAGTCTGCAGGCACAGCAAGAATAACCCAGAATACACATGGGATGTTAGCATTTATGCTGGACTGACTTTAGAAGTTCCTTGTCTGACCCACCTTGTCCTGTTATCAAAGAACCACCTCTTCAGCATACATTTCATATGGTTATGAATATTTTCTTGTTATGCTTGCTATTCGTAGGTATATTTTATGGGCATAAAAATACATCAACTCTAACATGCCTCTACATTCCCATTGAGAACCCCTCTACAACAACCCCAATATGTTATCATTTGAATGTGTCTCATGATGGAGGACACTTCACAGGACAGCCTTAAAGCATAAAAAATTTATCCTCATGAGCCCCATATCTTTAGGATATGAAATGAAGTTCCGCGCGTGCGTGTGTGTGTGTGTGTGTGCGCGCGCGCGCCCCAAAAGATAATTTTCTGAGCGTATGCTGTGTGTTAGGCTTGTGTTAAGGCTAGGCATATAGCAGTGAAGGGGAACAAAATATACTACCCCAAAATATGCCTCTTTAGCATAACGATTATTTTAGGCTGGTTAGTTTTCAGAGACTGCAAACACAGGGGAAGCTCTGAAAACTGAGTAGAAGTTACCCTTTTGTAAGAAACATTTACATTTATAAGGGAAATCTCCATTTCTAAGGGTGACTCCTTCACTGTACTGAGAAGAGGAGGATGACTCTAAATCTTTAGAAATTCTTATCAATGGAGAAGACAAGGACTTAAATCTACAAAACAACCTTACACTTTTTTACTGTGCTTTGCTGGTAACTTCCTATAATTGATCCCTACCCCCAGCATCTTTTGTCTTTAGCTGAAAATGGTATCTAAGATGACGGGTTTGGCCATTTGGGGATTTTATTCAATTACGCATGTATGCTTTTGTTTGTTTTTCTCTTGTTAATCTCTCTTGTATCAGTTTAATTATTAGGCCAGCCAAAGAAACTAGAAGGGAAGAAGGGAAAACTTCATCACCCCTGCAGCAGCCAAACACTTCCTGCCTCTAGGAGTTTATAGACCCAAATTGCAGGACACTAGGGTCCAAGAGCAAAATAGCTTCGTCACACCTGATATGATGCTGAAAGTCTATCCAATGTGGATTACAGCCCGCTGGGCTGCCCCTGTGCCTCTGGGATTAAAACTCTAGGGATGAGGGGCGCCTGGATGGCTCAGTCGGTTGAGCGTCCGACTTCAGCTCAGGTCACGATCTCGCGGTCCGTGAGTTCGAGTCCCGCGTCGGGCTCTGGGCTGATGGCTCAGAGCCTGGAGCCTACTTCACATTCTGTGTCTCCCTCTCTCTCTGCCCCTCCCCCGTTCATGCTCTGTCTCTCTCTGTCCCAAAAATAAATAAATGTTAAAAAAAAAAAAAAAAACCCTCTAGGGATGGGACACCTAGGTGGCTCAGTCTGTTAAGTGTCCTACTCTTGATATCAGCTCAGGTCATGGTTGTGGGATTGAGACCCATGTTGGGCTCTAAGCTGAGCATGGAACCTGCTTGGGATTCTCTCTCCCTCTTTCTCTGCCCTTCCCCCACTAGAGCATACGCTCACACGCTCTATCTCTCTCTCTCAAAATAAGTAAAAAATTGGGGCGCCTGGGTGGCTCAGTTGGTTAAGTGTCCAACTTCAGCTCAGGTCGTGATCTCATAGTTCGTGAGTTCGAGTCCCATGTCAGGCTCTGTGCTGACAGCTCAGAGCCTGGAGCCTGCTTCAGATTCTGTGTCTCCCTCTCTCTCTGCCCCTTCCCCACTCATGCTCTGTCTCTGTCTTAAGAAAATAATAATAATAAAATAAAAATAAATAAGTAAAAAATAATAAAACATTAAAAAATAATAAAACAACTCACAGACCTGGCTAGCTTAGTCTGCAGAGCATGAGACTCTTGTTCTCGGAGCTGTGGGTTCGAGCCCCACGTTGGATGTAGAGAGTACTTCAAAATAAAATCTTTGGGGAAAAGAAGAACAACTGGGGAGCTGTGAAGGTGCAGACTGGATGGGTGCACAACCCCTGCTACCCTACCATGGGGGGTGACCTTGCCAAACATAGCCTCCCTCTCCCATATGCATTCCACAGTTGCCCCAGTCCTGGGCATGGTCCATAGTCCTTGCTACGGGGGTTAGGGAGAACTGACCTGATCAGGAGCACCAGGCACTTTATGCAGAAAAAACCACTAGGGACCTTCCTCACAAGGGCACTGTGGGCTGTCTTTAGGGGTGGGAGCAACCCTGCCGAGCCCTCTTGGCAGCCACTTCTTTTTTTTTTTTTTTTTTTTTTTTTTTTATTTTTTTTTATTTTTTTTATTTTTTTTGGGAGAGAGAGAGACAGAGCATGAACAGGGGAGGGGCAGAGAGAGAGGGAGACACAGAATCGGAAACAGGCTCCAGACTCTGAGCCATCAGCCCAGAGCCTGACGCGGGGCTCGAACTCACGGACCGCGAGATCGTGACCTGGCTGAAGTCGGACACCTAACCGACTGCGCCACCCAGGCGCCCCATTGGCAGCCACTTCTGGGCAGCCCTGCCTTCCTGGGAGGTGGGGCCTTGGGGAAAAATGGCTGCTGTAACAGTGTCACTCAGGCAAGGGTGACATGCCACCACTTTAATCCACCAGCAGGGCTGGCCACAGGCTGGCACCTCCTAGGAAACCAAGCCTGAGATCTGATCTAAATCAAATCCACGTAACCTGGAAGGAGGTGAGGTGGGCCCACCCCCTCTCCTGCTGAACGGGCAGGTTGTACTGGATCACCGCTCTGCATTTCACACTTTTTCCAAAGGCCAAGGATCTGGGTGATATCATCCTCCCTGAACGGCTCTTTTTGGAGTATGCTCCAGACTCACACTTCCCGGTCCCCCAGTCCCTGAGCAGAGGACCAGAACTGCCCCCTCTAAATGCTGGGCTGGGCGTGGGGTCCGGCCCAGGAAACACCTGGTGGGGAATTCATCTAGCTCCCAAAAGTAAACCACAGAGACCTTGAAGGCACCGCCCTTGGGCAGCTTCTTACCTCCAAGGGTCACATTTAAGTGGGGGGGGGATCCCTGGAGAAATGAGACCGTTTGTAGAAGAATAAATACCACCTTGTGCCTGCCGACTTCTTGCAGAGGTCTGTGGGCTTGTTCGGGGCCTGTGCAAATAATTTAATGGAAAACTCCAGAAGGGAGACAGTCCACGTGAGCCTGACCTTGCCCGCCAGCAGGCAGGTTATAATATGTTCCTCCTCTAAGGAGTGACTGGGACTCAGGATGCCTCGGTCCCAATCCAGAGAAATAAGACACTGCTCTGGACTCCCGGAGAGGGACAGCTGGCCGAGCGTGCCCGCTTCTAATGGGCGGGAGGGATTTCTTCAGGGGGACCATCCCTCCGGGCCCGGGTCACACATCCCAGCGTCTGAGATGGCAAAGCCAGGGAGGGCCCTGGTGGTCCCGGACGCGTCCCGTCCTCTCCCCCACCCCCATCCCCCGCAGGGCAGCCCGGGTCCCAGCCTTCCGCAGGGGGCTTGGGGCAGGAGAAGGCTTCCGGCCGATCCCACCCAGCCCGGCAGGCCGTCCCCCTCGGCGGCAGGGCCGGCCAACCCCGCGAGCCGTCCTCCCAGTCCGCCTCCCAGGGCCGCGGGCGGCTCCTCCTCGGTGCACCCGCCCCTGCCCGGCCCGTCCAGGAGGCGGCGAGCGGGGAGGCGGGGAGGCGGGGAGGCGGGGAGGGGGGCGGGAGCGAGCGGGCCGCTGCCCAGGGGCCGCGCCGCCCAGGCGCAAACATTTCCTTATGTGGTGGCTCCGCGGGCCGGGGCGGCGCCCGAGGGGCTGCTGGGGACGGCGGGCACGCCCGGGGCCTCGCGGCCACCCTGGCTCACTGGCACGGCCGCCGCTGCGCGCGGGAACCTGGCCTCCTCTGATGGACAAAACCAAGGGGAAGGCCCCCTGCCCTGTTCTGTGTCCCCCTGCCCGTGTCGCACGTTCCCCTAGAAGGAAGTGGTCACTGTCTGTCGGCCAGAACCCTCCCGCTCGCCGACTTCCCCTGCGTTTGTGGGCAAAGTAGCCCTGAGATCTGGAGTTCAAGGCGGAGACCTCTCAGGTCTGGGCGAGGAAGGGGCGAGGGGTGGGCTGCCTGGCCGGCTGCTGGGTCCCCTCGCCTGGTCCACCACCCTGGCCCCTCCTTGGTCCATCTGCACAATGGGGCACCCTCATTTGCCTCGGGGAGCTATATTTGGCCGTGGAGGGATAACAGGGTGACTCATGGGAGGGATGGCCCAGGGGCGGGAAGTGGATGAGAGGCATCGCAGAATGCCTGCTGCCTTCTGTTTCAGGGGGGGCTTCAGGCTCCGGGCCTCCAAGAACGCTCCGCATCAAAACGTGGGCCCCATGGTCTGCCTTCTGGCTGCAGGGGCAGGCCTCCAGAGCCTGATTAGGGCACCCCGGCCCTGACACAATCCCCACCCGAGGTTCTGAGCTGTCTGCCCTGACCCTCTGAACTGGTCTGGATTCTGAGTCCAGTATCTGTGCCAATTACAGCCTTTGAGCAAACTTTAATGTCTGATAGGGTAGGTTCCCTATGGGATATTTTTTAAGTGGGGCTTTCAGCAAGAAGCTTGCCACCCTAGTGAATCTCTAATTGGTCTAATTTCAGGGAGTATAATTTGACGCTGCATCTCAGGGATATGTCTGGTCCTGGAGGCCTTGGCATGCAGCACCACCCCCAACAGGCTGAAGGAGAAAAAACTCTGCTTGGCTCCCAGCCCTCCTCTCCAGCTTCCCTGTGACTCCCATCCCTCCTTCTGCAGCCCCTAGATTCCTGGCTCCCTGGGGTCTGCCTCTGAGTCACGGGGCACTCATGCCCAAGCTGCCTTCCCCAATACCAGAAAATCATTTCCAGCCTTAGACCCCCCACCACCACCGCCCCAGGCCACTCACCCATCCTTGTTCAGTGCGACAGAAGGATTCAAGACCCCCAGTTAGAAAACCACTCTTCTATAGGATATAAGGTTCCAGAAGCTGAAGTAAAGAATCCTGTCAGTAAGAGATCGATGGCCGTCCTTGCCCATCAATGGATAGACTCTTTTCACACTGGGGAGAAGCCCCCCAAGGAATCTGAAGAAAGAAGATGGGGAAATGGACAGTCAAAAGCATGAGATACTATAATCCATACACAGATAAAATGGCCAAATCTTCGAGTCAGAAATGATCTTTTTTTTTAATGTTTATTTGAGAGAGAGAAAAAGAGAGAGAGAGTGTGCACGCATGCACAAGCAGGGCAGGGGCAGAGAGAGAGGGAGACAGAGGATCTGAAGTGGGCTTTCGGGGCTCCAACTCATGAACCGTGAGATCATGACTTGAGTTCACGACCTCAGCTGAAGTCAGACCTTAATCGATTGAGCCACCCAGGCCACCCCAAGTTAGAAGTGATCTTAGTGGTGGTCTCTGTCACCTCAACACCTAAAGCAGACATCTCCCCTACTTTGTTCCTGGATTACTTCCAGTGGCAGGGAATGTACTTCTTCTGTGTGTTATGTCTTCAATAGAATTGAAATCTGCTTTCTTTAATGTCCGTCTTCATGGTCCCGGTCTGTGTGATCGTGTGTTCTAAGAAGGCAGGCTCCCAGGGTCCCAGAGCATCGTGGTGTTCAGTGAATGTGTTGTCAGAATGAATGATGAAATAATACTGAATGCTCACTGAAGTGTCATCTGCTCTGGGCTAAGCCACACCAGCTTTCCCCACCATTCCGTGTATGACACTGTTTCCAGAACACTCTTCATCCTTCCCACCTGGCTACCACATCCAGTGTTTCTTGCAGGCAGTAGTGTGTTCTGTGTTCCAACCTGTGCAGCCTGACCCTGCGAGGCCTTATTGCTAGTGTCCCCCTGTGGCTGTGTCTCTCTCAAAGGTCACAGCTTTTTACTTTCACAGTTTTAGCAAAGGGGAGGGCTCCTTGCTGCATATGAAAATAGTGTCATGGCCTGGGATGCAAACCAGCATCTCAGGAGGCCAGGTTAGGCAATGGGCAGCCCAAGTCCTGCTGGATGGTACCTGTTTACGGGGCCACGACCCTGGTTGTGGGCAAAGAAGATGCCAGAGTGTGCCCTTTGCTCAGCAAGCAAAACCTGGCTTTGGGGCTCTCACCAGGACCCCAAGCTAAGACCAGTTATCAGGTAATTGTCAGGTACCTGACCACAGTTATTGGAGCTCCTTAAGGTCTCAGGGCTTCTGGATACTGTGGCTCAGTCTTGCCCCTTCACAAAGCTGAATAGGTGCAGGGTGGCTGTGAACACACAGCTGGGGATTAATACATGTTTGTTGGCTGACTCCTGGATGAATAGGAGACAGGGAGCGACCCTATGCCGGGTCTACACTTTGGACATCCGCGCCACCCCCACCCCCCATCTCCTCTGCAGTTTGGGGCCAGGGCAAACTCACACCTCTTGCCATCAGTTTGTGGATCTGACAAAGGGTGGTAAAATGAAGCTCTGGCCCTGAGGATGCCTCAGGGGGACTGAGAGTCTAGCTGGGATCAGGCCTGCCCTGAACCTGCAGACTAAAGGCAGGTAGCAGGTGGAGTTCCCCAAGTTCCCCTAGGAAGGGACCGGGGACCTCTGCCCAGAGAGGTTTTTCTCCCCTAGAGGGACTTTATGCTACAGAGTGCCCACCCTCTGAAATGCCAGCCAGGGAGGGCCCAGGCATCATTCCAGGTGGTCGTGTGCCTGGCAGTGCAATGGTGGGAGCTCAGGCAGAGCCAGGCCAGTGGGGGAGGGGCCCGAGGTGGGGGAGGGGCCTTGCTCCTGCTCTATCCCATTGCAGGATCATTGTTTGACAGAGAGGAAACCCCAGAAACCAACAAGGTCAGTGCAGGGCAACTGAAAGGAAGATAAAATTCCCCCGAGTCTCAGAAGGAAAGGAAGGCTCAGGAGAGGCCCGCATGACGGTGACTTTCCTGGTTCCTGTGTGCTGCAGGCTCTCAGCTCTGTCCTGGCGGAGGGCAGGGAGGGCACTGGGGCACTGGCTCAACCTAGCTCCAACAGGACACCAGCTTGGCCCCCATACCGCAGGACTCACTGGGGCGGCCCAGATGTGCCAAGGAGAGCGGAACCCACGCCCAGACCCCACCCTCACGTTCGCTGTCCTTCACCCAGCTTCTGCACACACCTTCACTCTACCACCACCTTCCCGACTGTGCTGGCTCTGAGTGGGGGGCAAGTGCCTTCATCCCTGCTCCTGTACTCATGCTCAGGCTCAGACCCTCAGGTCTGAGGGCCCTGAGAGAGCTCCCTGAACCCCCTCTGGTCTAAGGGTCTAAGACAGGCTGCACGTGTAGGGAAAGAGCCTGGATGGATTCTCAGGGGCAGGGTTGAGGTCCAGCTCTGACCCTAGCTGGCTGGATGACTTGGAACGGCTCACTGTGCTCATTGGCCCTCAGTCCTAAGATCCCAGCTATGCTGGCCAAAGGGTAATTGTTCTGATTCTCAGAGAGTAGACCATAGGAGTCTTTCCTAGGTGGGAAGGAGGAGGGAGGAGAAGGTCAAGGCCAGAACCTGGGCGTGAAATGCAAACAAGAATTCAATATGTAAATCAGTCAGTGCTTGTTCCTGCTCTTCAGACAAGGCCCAGTGAGACCCAGATGCTCTAAAGAGTGCCTGTGGCCTGGCCTCTGGGTGTCCTCACAGAGAGCAGTGGGCTGGGCACCTGGGGGGCATGGTGGCATTCAGGTGCTGGGGACAGGGCCCTGGCTGGAAGCCAGCCCTCCTCTGCCTGAGCCCAGGGCCCTTGGTCCCTGTCCAATGAAAGGCACAGCATTCTGCCCCTCTGAGGCCACTTGTCCCACAGATTGTTGGTGGCATGCTCCCCTCCCCAGGCTCAGGGCGGAATGTCTTTCAGTCTGGGGCTGAGTTGGCCCTGTGGGTCTGGTGGCTGATGTGGCAAAGACCTTTGAGGAACTGCCTGGCCACCCACTATAACAGGGACAGTTGTGGCTTTGGCCAGGGGTCTCTGTAAGCCAGGCCCCCAAGGCTCTTTCTTGCATGAAATATCTTGGGATGAGAGGGTGCCAAGCTTGGGATCCTGCTTCAAAGGATGGCAAGTACTCAAATGATACTGATCAGGGTGACACCAGCCCTGGGGGGAGGGGTGGCTATTTCCTGAGGCTGCTGGCCAGGCTAGCAGCTGGGCCACTGGGGCCCTGGGGAGACCCAGATGTTGTCTCTTTTCAGCTCACTGCTTCCCAAAATGGGAGGGGGGACACTGGGGAGGCCACAAGGAGGAGCCAGGGGCCCCCAGGGTTTACTGAGGAGCCGTCAGGGAGGGGGGGCCATCTGTTCCCCAGGTTGCAGGCTTCAGGGAGCAGAATGGGCCATAAGGAGGGGCTTACCAGCACCACCCTACAGGGCCACCTTCCAGGCCTCACTCCTCCAGAAGGTGGCTCCAGGGGTCCTTGTGGGGGGCCAAGTGGATAGAGGAAGAGATGGGAGTTTGGTAGGGAGGGGGACATGAGGCCAGGAAAAGAGGGTCAGTCCCAAGGGAAGATGGGAGGGTCTACCCCCCAGGTCTCTCTCTCTGCCCACCTGCTAGAGGGCACCAAAAACACCTTAGACCTAGACCACCTGGCAGGCCCTGGACAAGGACAGAAGGTCCCCATTTTACTGAAGCTCTTGTTTTTCATCAAAATCAGTGAGCCTCAGTTCTTGAGCGTCCTAAGAGTCTGCCTGCAAGGGGGAGCTGGGTGAGAGCCTCAGGAAGGAGGCAAAGGAGACAGGTTACAGATCTGGGTGACTCTGGGCCCTGGCCCCCTCCCCGGGCTCTCACATCTGATCCCCAACCCCCAGCCCTGAGCCAGCTGGAAAGCCCCACTCCCTCCTCTCTACTCCTCCCTCTTCTTGGCTCCCATTCCCTACCGGCCAAGTCCCAGAGAAGAGAGAGCCCCTCCTGCCTGGGCATCCTACTTCCTGCCTCAGTCACCTGCCAACAGCTCAGATTGCTATCCCCCATGAGGAAGCAGAGGTGGCTCCAGCCACTGTGCTGTCTCCCACCCTGCCCCACCCCTGGTCCTGGGCACCTGACTCCAGCTGATACTCAGTGTTGGCTCCTTCCCATCAACACAGAAGCTACCAAGTCCTCCATGTTAACCCGAGTACCCTGAGCCCACCTCCCTCTTGGCTCCCTTTCCTCACAGCCACACTCTTGACAGAGATGACCTCACCCGGCAGTACTTCCTCCTCCTCTCCTCCTTCCTCAGCTCCTGGCCACCCTGAAACCACTCAAAGGCTAGTCTCTGCAGCGCCGTGTCTGGTTTGTTTGCTGACCTCCTTCTTCTGGACTCTTCCCACCAGTGTCCACCTCTCTGGCCCTTCTTGCAGCTGTCTCTGTCAGCCTGGGTCTCAGTGCCAGAGTCTTCCAGAAGTGGCAGAGGGTGGGGAGGGGAAGGAGGGGAATCAGACATCCTGGGTTCAAAGAGGCCTCACTGCCTCCCAGCTGGCTGACCTGGGGCAAGTTCTGTCTCCCTCTGTGCCTCAGTCTCCTCACCTGGCAAGGGGGTAGGGCCGCATGGAATGACCTCTCGGGCCCTGTGAGGATTTGGGAGCATGTGACCTCCCTCAGTGCAGGCTGACGCCAGCAGTGCTGTTCAGAGGAGCCAGAGGGAGCACCGGTTCTGCGCTCTGCCTGGTGGTCCCCGGCACAGTGACAGGGGGCCAAATCACTAAGCAGGAGGTTCACAGAGGGCTTCTCAGGGCTTCAGGTGGTTTGGCTGACTTGGGAATCCCAGTGATTTGAGAAGCTAAACACACACACACACACACACACACACACACGCACACACGTGCATTACTCTTCCTGAGCTTAGGGCGGGAACATTTTGAGGGACTCAGTCACTTGCACAGAATTCCATGTTGTCCCCACAGCACGGCTCCCAAGGAGGCCAAATGCCCCCAGCTCACCCTGCCCTGGCCATATCTACTCAGAACCCAGACGCCCCAGGGGCCTAAGGGGTGGAGGCTGGCAACAGACGGGTTAACTCCCGGCCTGGCTCCTGGAAGAGATGCTTTTTAGGGGGAATTGACACCCCACTCCACTCTTCCAGCTTTTCTCTGGCCCCCAAAGCAGCCGGCACCCCTCCCCTTTCCACACATCCCCCTCCACTCCCTCTTTTCTGAAAGTGACAAAGGGCTCCCCCAGGTGGCCGAATGCGCCAAGATTAGAAGCTGGGCAGTCTGCAAGGACTCGCTTCAGACATTTTGCTCCTTTAGCCCCATAAATACATCGACCTGGTCAGACCAGGTGCTCCAGTTTGAGGGTGGGAAAATGAGGTCTCCCACATGTGTGTTCCTGTGTGTATGACACAAGTGATGTGTGCAGTCCCCGTTTGTAAAGGATTCTCGTCCAGCCTGTGGGCAACTGCTTGCAGCCATTCTGAACACTGTCTGTAGGGCCTGGCCCAACACTTTGCCTTGTGCCATGGGTCACAGGACAGAGAGACATGGGGACAGGAAGCAGAGCACAGAGGCCCAGCCAGAAGCCAAAAACCTACCAGCGCCAGTAATCACCCCCATTTATCACCTACCATGCCCCAGACTTTCTTTTTTTTTTTTCAATTAAAAAAAATTTTTTTTAATGTTTATCTTTATTTTTGAGACAGAGAAAGAGCGTAAGCGGGGGAAGGGCAGAGAGAGAGGGAGACACAGAATCAGAAGCAGGCTCCAGGCTCTGAGCTGTCAGCACAGAGCCCGGCGCGGGGCTCAAACTCATCAACTGCGAGAACATGACCTGAGCTGAAGTCGGACGCTCAACTGACTGAGCCACCTAGGCGCCCCACCCTCCCGCCTGCCAGCCTTTCTATTCTTCATTTCGTTTACTTGCCACAACTGCCTAAGGAAATAGGCATTATTATTATCATCATTGAGCAAATGAGGAACCCGAGGCCCGATGAAGTCAAATCCCTTGTCTAAAAGTACACAGCTAGGGCCAACCTGAATCTGAACCCAAGCATGTCTGACTCCAAATCCCTTGCTCTTACACAAGCCTGCCTACACATAGGAAGCTAATCTGGCAAAATATCTGGGAGCGACACAGGTAGACCCATGAGATGCTCATGATGGCGATGTACACAGCTGGTGGCCAGCAGAAGCAAGCGGAACTATGACAGGCCAGTTATACAAGTACAGTGAATACTGAATTGGTATGTACGTGTGAGAGAGGGAGGAGTAAACCAGCTCCCCTCCAAGGTGGAACACGGGCCCAGCGATGACTGAGACCTGTTGATGTGTGCAAAAAGACTCTGAGTTTGGGTATTGGTCTTTCTGGAACACGGAAACCTGGACACCATGGAGCTCACTAAGATCTAGAAAGTTCCAGTAATAGGCTAGAGCCCACTCTCAGCTCACTGGCAGGCTGAGGCACACAGTGTGCTCAACCTAGATGGGGCCCAGTGATAGCCACACACAAGCAAGGGACATATACACGCATGCGGGCTTGGACACCTGCGCCCTCCCCCCCCCCCCCCCACATACATACATCTGAAAAAAGAAACTGCTGCCGCCATGTGTAGACACACTTGACCTCTTGACCTCTTGGGTGCACAGTCCAGCTCCTATTGACAAATATACACACACACAGAACTCTCAGAGAGAAGAGGAAAAAAGGTCGAGCTGGCCAGGGGGCTGAAAATCCCTGCAGCCGCATAGACACCTGGGGCCTAAACCCTGGGACTAACCGTGGGTTGCAGCAGAGTCTGTCCTCAGACAGCCTCCTCCCACCTTCCCAGGCGTTGAAACTGTCTTCTGCCCTCCCATTTTAAAGGTTGGGCCAGGTCCTCGAATGCCGAGGTTGGCCACATGGGGGCGCATGAGCACTGACTAATCCCCTCAAGCCAGCCTCCACCCCAAACCCTTATTCACTGATTGCTAAATGTGTAACAAGCACACATTCTTTGCTAGGTGATAGGGCGCAGAGAGGGGAGAGGGGAGGGGGGAAGGTGGTTAGGGCAAGGGAAGAGGCACTTACCTATGCTTCAGTGGACTGGAGGTTAGATGGGCAAAGGTGTTGGCAGGAGGGGCTGGGTCAAAAATAACAGCTAGAATGTACTGAGCACGACCAGCTGTGCTCCCAGTTCTTCTAGATTTTTTTTTTTATTTTTTTATTTTTAAAAAAAAATTTTTTTAACGTTTATTTATTTTTGAGACAGAGAGAGACAGAGCATGAATGGGGGAGGGTCACAGAGAGAGGGAGACACAGAATCTGAAACAGGCTTCAGGCTCTGAGCTGTCAGCACAGAGCCCGACGCGGGGCTCGAACCCACAGACCGTGAGATCATGACCTGAGCCGAAGTCGGACACTCAACCGACCAGCCACCCAGGCGCCCCAGTTCTTCTAGATTTTGACATGCACTAGCTCATGTAATCCACAACTGTATGAACTCGGCTTTCCCATTATTCTACTTTTATTGTGGGTATTGTGGGTGCAAGCATGGTAGTCACCTCATAGAGTTGCTACAAGGCTTAAATGGGTACGTATGATTATGCGTAAAGCACTCGGAACACTGCCCAGTTATTATCCCCAGTTGTTGGGAACACATCCCCATTTTACACATTGGGAAACCAAGGCACAGCTAACAAGGAATGGCTTCAGGATTAAATCATGAGCCGGCCGGTTGCAGAGTATGGGCTCACCCAGTTACTAGACCCCCTGGTAGGTCCAATCAGGGGATCCTGGAGGCAGCAGGGAGCCACTAGAGAATTTTAGTAGGGAAACAAGACTTAGTTTGCTTTGCACGCTGGCTATAGAAGGGGCAGCCTGGTGGCAGGGTGATACTGGTCAGGTGGAGGCTGTCCCATGGTCCCGGCTGTGACTAGGATAGCAGTGGAGGCGTAGAAAGAAGACATTAGAGAGACATTAAAGAAGCACCTTGGAGGGACTTGGTGACCAATTTCAAACCAGTGCTGGGGGAGCGAGGGGGTGGAGGGCAGTGGATGGGAAAGCAGATTTGGGAGAGGATAGGGGTGTGTGGGGCATCTCAAGGGAGAAGTCTATAGGCCCCTGGCCTGCCCTCTGGTCTTGACCTGGGAGAGGACTTGATACCCTTAGGGCTGAACATAAAAAAGAACCACCCCTAGATCCCTCTGCCCCATCTTTCCTGGAGAGCCTGGGGATGGCGTGAGGCCAGGTACCCTAAACTCAGGCTCTCTTCTGTTCAGTCTAGGGGGCTCTGGGCTCCCGGGGAATGGCACCAGGCTGTTGTCTGCCCTCAACCTGGCACCTCGGTCCTTGCTCCCAGGGCAGGACAGGGGAGTTTCACCCACCCTCTCCAGCTGCCCTACTGTCCAGCATGGGACAGGATGATCCCCTCCTTTCCCACACACACTTCGACGCTTCAGTCTCACAAAGCGACGGGATCTCATTTAATCCTCACAACAACCTGACAGTGGATCCTTTCTTATTACCTGCAGGCGCCACTTGAGAGATGAGGAGCTTGCCCTAGCTTCACATAGCCTGTGCCTCGACTGGCCCTCTGCTGCAAATCTTGGGCTCCTACCCCCTCCACTCCCAGCACCCTTAGTTCTTGGTGGCCATCTTGGGGCGATGGAGGCCGCTACAGCCCACAGCTTAGGTCTCCGGGCAGAGCGGAGAATGGGGCTGAGAGAGCGGCATGGTTTGGAGTCACCAGTGCTCCGGGGGAAGACAAGGGTCCAGCGTCAGTCTCAGCTAGGGGAACCAGAAGAGGAGGGAAACCAGGTGGGTAGGGGAGAGCCTTCCAAGGGTGGGGGTGGAGTGGGACGTGTCTAGGCGGGCAAGTGGGGACAAAGAGGCTGCCAGGTGTGCAGCCAGCCCCAGCCGCCGGCCCAGATTCAAACCGGAGCCGAGGCTGTGATTGGTGGCCCGAGTCCCTCGCCCCACCCCTTCTCTCTCACCTCCCAGGCAGCTTGGGCAAGAGGGATGGGATTGAGAAGGCCCCTCATCACGTAAATTCTTCAGCTCGAAGCGTGGCCTGGCTGGCAGTGAACTCAATTAACTTCCTCTCCTACCCCAAGCCCTGCCAGGACCCTGTCTGGTATTCTGGCGCCGCCATCAGCCCCAGTGACTCCCGAAGCTGCCAGGTTTGGGTAGCCCGGGCCTCAGGTCATCCAACCACCCCTTTTCTGGGCCGTCCTCCAGCCCGCGCCCTCCTCCACTCCTTTCACCCCTGGCCAGTCCTCTCTGAGTGTCTCCTGTTCTCTGACCCCTCTCCCAGGCTAGCCACGAGGCCCGGGCCAGGCTCCCGCAACGGGCGGCTTCCTGGGCCCTACCGCCTTTCTAGGTGGGCAACCTGGCCCTCCAGTGCCGGGGAACCGTGCCCTTCCGGCCTCCCCGCGGGGCGTGCGGGCGAGGCCCCTCTGCCTGGGCCCTTGGGGACCCGCGCGCGGCTGGGCCGGGGGCGGGGCTGAGGGCAGTGGGTGCACAGGTTGTCGGGCTGCGCGGAGTGCCAGCCTATGGGGGCTGGGCGGGAATCCGACTCCGGCCTGCACCCCGCCCCCCGGCGCAGATGGCGGGGGCGCGGGGCGGGTCCCGGGCGGCCGAACGGGGCTCCGGTTTCGGCCGCGAGGGGAGGGGCGGGTGCGAGGGGCCCGCTGGGGCCGCGGCCAATCACCGCCGGGCCGGGACAGTTTTCCGCCCCTCCCCCCCCCCCAGTCACCAATCACGGCCCGGCCTGGCCGCCCCCGCCCCGCCGCGTCCTTTGTTCCCGCTCTCCCCGGCGGCCCCCGGCGCGGCCCCCGCCGCCCGGCTCCAGGCCTCCAGCCCTGCGACTTCCGGCCCTCGCGGACCGGGCTGTGTGCATGCGCCCGTGTGCTCGGTGTGTGCGCGCGCGTCTGTGCAGCGCCCCCCTCCCCCCCCCCCCCCCCCCCCCCGGTCCCTGGGACACTCCGCGCCCAGCCGCCAGGCACAGGCCTGCCGGTGTCCTTGCACACTCGTGTGCCCCAGGGACCCCAGAGGCCCTGACCAAAGCCCCAGTAAAGCTCTTTGGAGAGGCTGAACTTTGACCGTGGGCAGGGGCGACGAGTGAGCACCAGGACCTGGGCAGCGGTCCAGCCCATGCTGCACCTTTCCTTTCTGGGCCCTGGTTTTCCTCATACTCTCACGCGTCTTTACTTTTGCTCGGCCCACCTGCCTGCTTGCTGCCTCAGATACATCCACCTGATGAGCTCGGAGCCTTCTTTTCAGGTTTATCTCGGGGGTTACGTTCTCTGTGGCGCTCCTGGGAGTCGCCGGTGCCTCCGGTGTCCCCCCCTCTCCCCCCCATCCAGCACGTGGTCCCCTCTGGTCTGGGTTTGTGGCATCTGCAACAGCGACGCTCCAAGGGACTCAGACTCAGTAACCCCAGCGCTTGGCAGAGCGTGGTGCTCCGTGGATGTCTACTCAAGGGACAGCAACAAGCTGTCATCCTAAATACTTCCAGAGTCACACAGCACCGTCAGGCCTAATAATGTTGGTTCCACTTGAGACTGAGGCTTGTTATTTCAAGCCTGTTGTAAGGATAAAAGTACCAAAATCTTTGAAAAATAGAGTGCGCACCTGGTAAGGAGCCCTGGCACCCGCTCAGGCCACAGTCCCTGCCGTACCATGGACTTGCCCTCCCAGAGCTCCTGGCACTTACAAGTTCCCAAATCCAGTGGGTATTCCTCTTGCCCCCCCCTCCCCTGCTGCCCCTCCTCACAGTGCCCTCCCTTGACCTCTGAGCCTTCTATTCAGGACTCCGTCCTCAACTGCCTTCTCCCCTTATTCCCTCCACCCCCCCATCATCATCATCATCTTCTTCCCCTTCCCCTTCCCCTGCCCCTTCTCCTTCTCCTTCTTCTCCTCCTTCTTCTCCTTCTCCTTCTTCTCCTTCTTCTCCTTCTCCTCCTCCTCCTTCTTCTTTTTTAAAAATTAAGTAGGCTCCAAGCCCAATGTGGGGCTTGAACTCACAACCTGGAGATCAAGAGTGGCATGTTCTACCAACTGAGCCAGCCAGGCACCCCTATTCCCTCCATCTTCTGTGAGCTCATCCACCCCCAGACCTGCACCTGCCCTGCCACAACCAGTCTGCTGGCTCCCCTGGAAACCTCCACCTGGATACCCCTCAAGCATCTCAAACCTGGTTTGTCTCAAACTCAAGGTCCTAACCCTGCCACACCTGCTCCTAGATCTGTATCACCATTGCCCACGCCAGAGACTTGGGTGTCATCCCCACCCCTCTTGCACACCATCTACTGTGACCAAGTCTGCACTTCCAGATCTGGCTGCCCTGTTGCCCTAGGGCCAGTACCTTGACCTGAGCTCTTCTACTTTTTGCTCGTTCTCTGCCTCCACAGTCTGCGGGGCCTGCTGCTGGCAAAGTTCCTTCCCCCATTGTCCTCAGCACCTAGTCCCAACTCCTGGCTGTAACTCCCAACTCCTGCTGCCTTCGCATCTCTGCCCCAGGTACACAGAATTACTTCAGTTGAAGCCCTTGACACAAGTTAGAAGGTTGGGAGTGGGTCCACATTCCCAGGGCTCCCCAGTCGAAGTGGTGCCAGGCACAGTAGGACACTTAGGTCTAGGGGGTAGACTGGCTCAGCAAACAGGCTCTGCAAACAGGCATACCTGGGTCTGGGTCCTGGCTCTGCACTTGCCCACTTTGTGACTTTGCTCTGTCACTCATCCTTTCTGGCGCTCGTGTCACGACCCAGATGAGTTTAATATTGCCTCTTTGAGGGGCTAGAGGAGAACTTAGGACCAGGGCCAAGACTGGCCAGGGGCTGCCTCCCCTCCCAGGTACCCCCCAGAGCCCCAGCTTCTAAATCACCTGGAGGGAGAGGCAGGGCCTGAGATGGGAAAGCCATTTGGGAGGCACTGGGGAGGAGGGAAGGGGCAGGGGGGAGGGGAGGCTGACAAAAGAGACCAGCTGCTGTTTGCACACAAACCCCAAGTTGATAATGAGTGGAGGGGCGGGGGGCGGGGCGGAGAAATGTCTTGGCAGGAGCCTCTGCCAGCTGAAGAGTCTGCCCAGAATCATTGTGCCCCTCCCTCCGCCACCCCCCACCCTGTGCCTTCACCGCTCACACCCAGCTGTACATCTGCTCCTGGGACTGCAACAGGGGAGGGCAGGAAGGACCCAGTCTTGGTCATCCGGCCCCTTCAGCCCAAGGCTCAAATCCTCCCCCTCAGGCCACACACATCCTGACAGCAGCCCCAGGGAAGCCCGCAGGAAAGGCGGGAGCCTAATAGAGCCCAAGGGCGTCCGAGGACTTGGAGCTGGCCCAGACTGTCAGTCTCTGAGCGTCTAGTCAACATGAAGGCCCTTGGAGTAGCTCTGAGTGCCTGGAACTCTGGAGAAGAGAGGAACCTCCCAAACGTGAGGCCTGGAAGAGTCCTCCGGCCCTGGGGCCTACCCCACAGGGCAGAGCAGCAGACAGAGGCTGTGGGGGAAAGCCAAGAGGCTCCGCTCGGCCCCTTGGCCCCCAGTTATGCCAGGAAGAGCCCTGGGTGGCCCATCAGAGAGGATGCATATAAACAAGGAAGACCAGACAGGACCCCTGGTGTCTGGAGTGGAACCCCTGCCACCGTTTGGTCACCCACGCCTGGACCTTTGTGGAAGAGGTTCCTCTCCTGTGGCCCCAGGGCCATGTTCTGTCTGTGCCCATCCCCCCCGCCCCTGCCCCCAGGGTCTGGCTGGCCTGTTGGCATCTTCCCTGGGCAGAGAGTTGCCCATGGCCGCGGCCGCTCCTGCCATGTGGGCTGTGGGTGCAGCTGACAGGCTGTGCCCGTACAGGAGTGTGTGCTCCTGCTGCTGCCGTGTGCCAGCCTAGCAACCGCCCCCAGGGGCAGGGAGAGGCAGCGCCAGGAGGGGATGGCAGCTCTCGTGCGCTCCCCTCTGCCTGCTGCCTCCTCTTTTCCCTTGATGTTTGAGCTCCCTGCCAACACCTGCTCCAGAAGAGGGTCAGCCTGCCTACGACACAGGCTCCAAGGACAGAGGCAGGGCCATGGCAAACTGCACATCTCAGAGCCTGGGGCTTCTGTGGGCTGGTCCCCAAGCAGCCTGGGGCTGAGCTTTGCAGGGAGCAGCAGGGAGGAAACCTCAGCAGTAGGGCCATAAGCTCTGGGCCAGAGCATGGTGGTGGGGAGACTGTCCCTTTCACTTTCAGCAGCCTATCTCTCCCTCTCCCAAGGCCCGAATGGGACTGAGTACGGTGGGAAGGAAGAGAGGGCAGTCCAAGGAAGCAGGAGAGCTGAGCAAAGGGGTGCAGAATGAGAGGGGCACAGGAGTAGGGGTTCACAGTGAGGAGGAAGTATGTGGTCCGGTGACAGACGGGCCTTGAACGCCAAGGTGACAGGAATTTATCTGAAATCTATGGGAGCCACGGAAGATGCTAAGCAAGGAATAAGATGGAGTGGAGAACAAGGGCAGTGGCGAGCCCACGGCCACAGTCCACGGAGAGGCAGTGAGGTGTGTTTGGATGCGGGACAGCAGTGGCCTGTTGTGGGGATAACACCAGGGGTCCCGGGGTCACACAGATCTGGGTTCCAACCTCGACCTCGAGCCTCTCTGGGCTCAGCTCCCTTAACTGTAATTTGAGGGCAACACGAGAGTTCCCTGTGGGTCTGCTGGGAGGGTTGGATGATGTGATGCACGCAGGAACTCTCCTGAAAAGTGCGCTATCGTCACTAGTGGGAAAAAGAGTGGTTTTTACATTTATTTATTTTTGAGACAGAGAGAGACAGAGCATGAACAGGGGAGGGGCAGAGAGAGAGGGGGACACAGAATGGGAAGCAGGCTCCAGGCTCTGAGCCATCAGCCCAGAGCCTGAAGCGGGGCTCGAACTCACAGACCGCGAGATTGTGACCTGAGCTGAAGTCAGACTCTTAACCGACTGAGCCACCCAGGCGCCCCAGAAAAAGAGTGGT
Organism: Neofelis nebulosa; assembly: GCF_028018385.1. Classification (NCBI taxonomy): domain Eukaryota; kingdom Metazoa; phylum Chordata; class Mammalia; order Carnivora; family Felidae; genus Neofelis; species Neofelis nebulosa. Next base: position 8,117,383 of record NC_080783.1, on the reverse strand, counting down.
TTGAACGGGGGCTCAGGCTCCTGAGTCACAGGGCAGCCTCCGTGTGGTCCGAGGCGTTCACTGTTGTGCACTTCCCTTCCCGGTGAGTGGGGGCAGCAGTGGTGTATACAGTGAGAATGTTGGTGGGCTCCCGAGGGGGGTCCTGCACAGCAATGGCTGTGCAGCTGGGGTCCAGAAACACAGGATGTGTCCCTGAGCCCAAGCTCAGCCTGAGCCGGCACGTGGGTGGGCAAGAAGGAGGCTGTTGGAACAGTGGCCTGCAGAGACAAACCACTTTGAGGGGCTCCAGGGCTCCCATACAAGGCCTGAGTGCCACGTAGGAAAAGGTAGGGTGCGGGCAAGAAGTCAGCACCCCACAAGGTTGTACACAGTGAATGGAGCTTGACATAAAAAGGGCCATTGGAGGGACCCCTGGGTGGCTGAGTTGGTTAAGCGGTGGGCTCTTCATTTTGTCTCAGGTCACGATTTTACCGTTCGTGGGATTTAGCCCCACGTCCGGCTCTGTGCTGACAGCGTGGAGCCTGCTTGGGACCCTCTCTCTCCTTCTCTCTCTGCCCCTTCCCCGCTCCTGCTCATTTGCTCACTCTCTTTCTCTCTCTCTCTCTCTCTCTCTCAAAATAAATAAACTTTTTTTTTAAAGGCCATTGGAGTGTAGAAAAATAAAGCTGCGTTTCTCCTATACACAGGCATGTGTGCACACGTGCCCATTGTCTTGAGCCCGCATAAGTGTGTGTTCAGGGAGATTTTCCTTCAGCTTGATTTCATGAGCTATAGGACCAGCCTCGGAGGGGGCTTCAGGATGGAGAATGCCCACTTAAGACCCTGAGGCCAGTGCCGAACGGGCCAGCCTGGTGCCACCCTGAGAGGGGACCGGGCTGGCTGAGGCCCAAGGCCTTACCCAGCCTACCCTCCCAGGCCCAGGCCACAGAGGAGGCATTGATGGCAAAAGAGGCGCCCAGAGGCCACCGCAGCTGGTGCAGCATGGGCATCGCTGGGCCTTGGAGGGGAGGCAGGATGATCTCGGCGGCACCCGGGCCTCCACGGGGCTCCAGGGCACCGCATCTGAGCATCTGTGGTCAGTGTGCGTGCCCTGGGCATCCTTGTCCTGAGGTACTTTTTTTTTTTTTTTAATGTTTATTTCTTTTGGAGTGAGAGAGCATGAGTGGGAGAGGGGCAGACAGAGAGGGAGACAAAGGATTCAAGCAGACTCTGAATTGTCAGCACAGAGCCTGTTGTAGGGCTCGGACTCGGAACCGTGAGGTCATGACCTGAGCCGAAGTCGGGCACTTAACTGACCGAGCCGCCCAGGCGCCCCGTCCTGAGGTACTTCTGTGCAGCAAAGCAGAACTGACTCAGTGCCTACACACCCTCAGAGGGAAGAAACCACGGGCCTTCCTTCCCAGGTGCTGGCAGGAGGCAGAGGGCCCTCCATCCACCCCGAAGCCCCGCAGTGTTTTTTTTCCCCTGGCCAGACTTCTTCAGGGATGCACCCTGCCCCACCAGGCAGAACGGGGGCCCCTGCGCCTGGCCCCCTCTCTGGCCCAGCTCTTCACCACTGGACTCCGAGTGGACTTTTTGCTTGTTTGTCTGGTGTGCTCTCACTTCCCGCTCTGATTCTCTGCTTTCTGTGCCCTGAGGCCTCTGCTCAGGCTTGCCTCCTCCATGATCCGCTTCGGGATTGCTCCAGACGGAGAGAGACCTTCACAGGCCGGCCCGTGTGCGTGTGGTTGCCATTCATCATGCGAGATAGAACTGTTCGCGTGTGAGCTCCTTAGGGACGGAACCCAGCTCGATATCTTCCTCTCTTCCTCCTCACAGGCACAGAGCAAACATCAGGGTGGCCAGGGGCCCACTCTGCCCCTCCCGGCCTCCCACTGATGCCCACGTGAGCTGTCCACTCCAGGGACCACCTGACCAGGGTGCTTTCTGCAGAACAAATGCAAACCTGGCAACCGCTACAAGCCAAGGCCGGGCTCTGTTCACACTCCACACACCAGGGCCTAGGCGGACATGCACGTTCACACAGACACGTGCACACGCAGGCAGGCACGGCTCACTCACACACATCCACACAAATACAAGCACCGATGTGCACACGTACCAACACGCACGTCGATAGGTGCTCACGCAGACACAGATATGCACACACAGGCACACACACATACACACACACATGCTCGCCTCGCACAGGCACCCATAGACACGCTCACAGACACGTACTTGCACACACAGGTAGCACACTCAGCCAGGTCTCAGGTTCCGGAGGAGGAGGAGCTACTGGTCTCGGCCACCGTTGCCACCTCCTTCCTCCTGGAGACACCAGGCCAGCAGAGGGCGCCCGAGGCCCCTTCCCTCCAGGCCCAGTCCCGGCGGGAGGGGGAGCATGTGGTCACCACCCACCTTCCCAAACCGGGTCCCCTTTGTTCCCCGGCCTGGGAGGAGGCCACCGCGCCTGGGGATCACTTAGTCACAGAGTCCTCTGGGCCCTGCTTGGTCTCACTCGTCTTGGCCCAGGGGATGAGCTGGGGGGCCACAGGGCAGTGAGATGGCTGACGCTGAAGGCCAGTGCCAGCACAGGGATGGCAGCCACAAGGAGGGAGAGCCAGCCCACTGCCCAGGACGCATCAGGCAGGACCGTGCAGCCCCCAGGGCTCTCACGGGCTTGCAGCCCTTCTCCCCTCCCCATTTTCTGTCCAAGAGTTTGTTAACGTGTTGTCTCCTGGGAGGAGAACCCTGAACACTGAAATGGAGAGTCCTCCCCTCTCACCAGTGCCCAGCTCTTCCGGCCCCGTCAAGCCACTGGGGAAGCCTCTGATTCCTCAAGAAATAAAAGCCTGAGGTTTTCCCGACCCCCAACCCTGGAACCCAGAGTCCTATGCTAAGCAGAGGCTATGCCTGGGAATCATTGGAGATCTGCCTCTGCTGCCTACAAGTTAAAAGCCTTGAGCCAGTGATCCACCCTTCTGAGCCTCAGTTTTCTCATCTGTAAAATGGGCATCCTTAACGGTTGCTGCCCTCAGGTGTATGCAAGGACAAACAAGGTAGCACATGCAGAGACCTGGTTTGGGGCCAGGCACCTGGCACATGGAAGTCGGGTGTTATTCCCTTGTGATTACTGTGTGCTGAGCCCCTTCCAGGCTGAGACGGTGTCTGGACCCCAGCAGAGAGTCGCACAGTATGTGCTCACTAAACCCGGGGGCATGAGCACGATAGGGGTCAGCCTGGGAATGGCACACCTATGCCATCAGCAAACAGCAGGCATCAGGGAGCACCTGGCAAGATGCCAGGCCTTGTTTTCCAAGTGGTTTGTTTCTCAGGGACTTGAATGTCTATTCCTGGTGGGGCCAAGCTCTCAACCTGGCCATGGGCCTGGGCTGAATGAGGTTCCTCCTCCTCCTTCTCCCAGGAGAGGAGGACTAGGCTAGTCCTCCCTGTCCACTTTTCCATACCCAATTCTTAGCTGTCCCACCATAACCAGGCTCTGCAGAGCTCAGGAGTGGGCATCTGCACCTCCTCTTCGCCCCAGGCTGGTCCGGGGTGGGGGTCTCCCCATCCCTCGAGGCACTGCTGCCCCTTCTGAAGGCAGGTAGGGAGCCCTGGCTGAGCCTGTGCCGGGGTGGGCCCTCCTATCTCCTGCCACCCGGCCCCTTGCTTAGTGGTGAGCTGTGCCTGGGGCTCAGCAGGGCCCAGGCAAGCTTCTCTTGTCATTAGCAGCCCGGCCTCACTCCAAGTGAATTAGCTAGTCCTCGGGGAACGAGTGCTGAGGCCTGCAGGCTCCTGGCACTGGCCAGTGATTCATTCACCATAGCCTCACCCCCTCCAGAGGCCAGCAGTGTCCCTGCCCCCAGACCACTGGCCTGGCTGGCGGCCGGGGAGCGGGAGGCTGGTGCCCAGAGCAGCCCCGGCTGCCCATCCATCTGCCTGTATCATCCTATTAATCAGGCTGCTCCCTGCTCCGTCCAGTGGCACTGGCTTCCATCCCCCTGCCCCTCCTTCATGCAGGCCCGGTGGCCCTGGATCTGTGCGCGGCCCCGCTTCCGCCAACCTGGCCACCCTGCCAGGCTCTGTCTCCCATTCCCTTCATCCCCTGGGCCCTTCGAGTGACCCAAGGGAGTCCCCCTCATCCTTTCCCTCTCCCTCTTTGCCTTCCTGCCCCCTCAACTGAAGCCCTGGGATTCACTTAACCAGTCTTGATGAAAAACAGAAGCGCTGCCCATGCCTTAGAAGTTCCTAGTAACTGCCTGAGGCCGGTCCCTGCCAGCCTCAGGCTGGGTCTTGGCTTTAGGTCTAACTGGATGAGGAAGATACCACCTTGCTCTCTACCACGAAAGCCCTTAGGAGCCCACAGGCATCCCTTCAATGACATCCCACCCCTCATTTTCATTTACTCAACAAGAAATGCATGTTTATTTTTTATTTTTATTTTTTTTAATTTTTTTTTCAACCTTTTTTTATTTATTTTTGGGATAGAGAGAGACAGAGCATGAACGGGGGAGGGTCAGAGAGAGAGGGAGACACAGAATCGGAAACAGGCTCCAGGCTCCGAGCCATCAGCCCAGAGCCCGACGCGGGGCTCGAACTCACGGACCGCGAGATCGTGACCTGGCTGAAGTCGGACGCTTAACCGACTGCGCCACCCAGGCGCCCCAAGAAATGCATGTTTAGAAACAGGTGTTGATGAATGAATGCCCTTCCCCACAGCAAATGGTGACTTCTCTTCATCAACTCACGTGACTCACATCTTCTCAGATCTCTGGCTTGAAAACTGTCCTACTGCCCCTACAGAGTGGAAAGCACCTGCATTCTGTGGCCAGAAGATGCAAATTCCAGCCCCGGCCTGTTGTCTCTAAGCCGTGCGATCAAGTCTCTGAGCCAACAGGTCCTCACGGTCATGTTGGGCTGATCCCCCTCCCCCAGGCTAGCTTTGAGGATTAGAGGCGTTTTATCTTGTGCAAAGAAAACAGGGCATAGAGATACCACCCAAATGGCAGCCACGAGAGGACTCCGCTCAAAGTGCTCTTCCCGGGGGGCCTCCCTGGCACATATGTGTGCCATTTCCCCTGTATTGTTCTATAATCCTTGATGGTTGCTCTGTAATTGCTCCCAAATGGTTTCATCGTAACAAATAGCATCTGCAGAGCTGTTCACAGTTTACAAACTAACTTTTCCCCCATCCCCTTCCCACCTTTGCAAAAAGAAACTTAGAGGCCCAGAGAAGTTAATAGATTTCTCTAAGACCACACAGGAAGGAGGAGGCAGAGCTCACCTCTCCCCAGCCTGTGGAGCCTGCTGGTCCCTAGACTACTGTCTCCCTAGTTCCAGGCGGGAGAGTGAGGCACAGGGTAGGAGCGGGCAGGAGGCAAGGGGTCTGATGGCCAATGGGCAAGGTGGGCATTTCCAAGGCAGGCTGGGCACACGGGTGTCTGTGCAGGATTGTGTGCTCATCTGTGTGTGTGGCTGTTCAGGTTGAGACAAGGTGATCCCGAAGGAGGCTTATGGAGGGATCATGTCTCCCAGGATGTGATGTGGAACTAGGTTATTTCCATAATCTTTCTGTTTTTATTTTAATTTATTAAAAACATTTTTTTAAACATTTATTCATTTTTGAGAGATGGAGAGAGACATAGTGCCCGCGGGCGTGGGGCAGAGAGAGGGCGACAGAATCTGAAGCAGGCTCCAGGCTCTGAGCTGTCAGCACAGAGCCTGACGTGGGGCTCGAACCCACAAACCGTGAGATCATGACCTGAGCCAAAGTCAGACACTTAACTGACTGAACTACCCAGGTGCCCCACTAATTTATGTATTTTATTTATTTTTTAGTGTTTTATTTATTTTTGAGACAGACACAGACACTGTGAGCGGGGGAGGGGCAGAGAGAGAGGGAGACACAGAATCTGAAGCAGGCTCCAGGCTCTGAGCTGTCTGTGCAGAGGCCGATGTGGGGCTCCAAACCCACAAACCGTGAGATCATGATCTGAGCCAAAGTCAGATGCTTAACTGACCGAGCCACCCAGGTGTCCCAATTTATTTTTTAAAAGTAGGCTTTATGCCCACCATGGGACTTGAACTCACGACCCCGAGATCAAGTGTTGCGTGCTCTACTGACTGAGCCAGCCATTTGCCCCCTCCCTTTCTGTTTTTAGACTTAGGTGACTCAGAAACTTCCAGAGAATACTCACTCATTGGAATGAAATGTCTCCACTGGAACTGAAGTTCCATTATCATGCAGATAAGCTGCATTATTAGCTGTTTGTTTGATTTGCTTATTTTGTTTGTTCAGAAAACTGAGGGACCTGTCCAGGACATGGTCCTGTCGTGGAGGTGCAGTGAGGTGAGGATGGGAGATGAAGGCAGCATAGCAAGGAGCCACAGAGGGGTGGCTCTGTGGCTCTGCCCCGGGAGGTCCAGAGCCTACCCAGAGCAGCACCGCTCATCATCTTTGGAGGAGTCCCCGTTGGAGGATACTTCCTCTGGGAAGCCCTCCATAACTGCTCAGGCAAAGCTCATGTGCTGTCTCCTCTGGTGTCCTCTGCTCTGGCCCCAGGACCTTCCCGACTGTGCCTGCCTCTCCTATTGGGTGGTGAGCAGGACAGGGAGCCTGTGTGTGTGTGTGTGTGTGTGTGTGTGTGTGTGTGTGTGTATGCTTACAGTTGGGAAGGTTAGAAAAATACAGAAGAGTCCAAAGGAGGATGAAGCAAACACCCATGCACCTGCAGGGTCTGGCTTCGTGCCCCAGTCCCTCGGTGGGAAGGGGGCTTACGTGACCGCTGACGTCCCAGGCACATGCTCATGTCTGCACGTGCGCGAACACACGTGTCTGGCCTGCACTCATGAAACATGTCACCCGACGTGGGGCTGTGTTCATGGTTGTACTTACAACACACGTGCACACCCGTAATCTGGAAGGAGGCGTGTCGCAGAGAAGAGGGAAGCTGGGCCGAGGCCGGGTGTGGCCGCTGCTGGCCTGCCCTGTCTGCTGACGGTTTCCAGGCCAGCTGCCCCTCCCACTCGGGCTTCCGTCTGGATAGACAAGGCAGCCTACCTTGGCTACCCAGAGCCCACACGTGAGCCAGCAGGGCTGGGGCTTCCTGACCCTATTTCCGGGGTTTCGGGCTGCAACACTTGGCTCTTTCCCAGCCTTTCCTGCTGAGCCCTCTGCCAGCCCTGTCCCCTGACCTCCAGCAGCAAGGAGGTAGCAGGCAGGCCTGTCTCCAGGATGACTTACGAGCACGGGTGTGGCTGCCGGGAACAGATAAAGACCTAGCACACGCCCCCCCCCCCCCCCCAGGAGGGGGACCAGAGGGCAGGGATCAGTGCCTTCAGGGCAGAGCTGGGTGACCTCAGAACTAATACCACCAACCACACTGCCACGGTTTCTTGAAAGGCAGCAATCACGGAGCTTTGTGCACGGAAATTACCATCAAGTAATGATAATAAAAATTACCAGTATGTTCGAAGTCGTGGCTTGCTGTCACTGAGATGTGAGCAAAACAATTGCTGCCCAGTGTCCTCGAAGAGCTCAGGTGCCCCCGTATCCTGCAGAGTGGTTCAGCTCTCTCCACCTTGACCCCAGCTCAGCTCCTAGCCCCCAGGCGGGCACATCTTGTGCCTCACGGGCTCTGAGCCTGCGAGGACAGCTGGGGTCATCGAGAGGGTCTTGTCCATATTTCGCTGGGCGTTTGTGAGCCCCTCGGGGTCCTGGGCTTTCCCCAAGGCCATCCAGGGAGTGAGGGCGTGTGCTCGGCTGGGTGGTAGCTCTTCCCAGCCTGCCTTTGGTTTCTCTGAGGGACCAGCCCAGGCACAGCCATGGAACGTCTAGGTTGACTGTCCCAGGAAATAGTCAGGGAGGCTGTCCGTGCCCCCCTGTTCCGAGATCCCGAGGCTCGTTTCTTTTTTTTTTTTTTTTTTTTTTTTTTTTTTCAACATTTTAAATTTATTTTTGGGACAGAGAGAGACATAGCATGAACGGGGGAGGGGCAGAGAGAGAGGGAGACACAGAATCGGAAACAGGCTCCAGGCTCTGAGCCATCAGCCCAGAGCCTGACGCGGGGCTCGAACTCACGGACAGCGAGATCGTGACCTGGCTGAAGTCGGACGCTTAACCGACTGCGCCACCCAGGAGCCCCCCGAGGCTCGTTTCTGGGAGTGTTTGGGGCCACATCTCCTTAAGGCTGAGAAGCGTGGCAGCACTTGGGGGACACATTCCTGTCACTTGAGGAGAGAGCCAAATCTGAATTATTCGATGTAAATGCCATGAAGAGGGTCGTGGAGAGGCTGATTTTTCACTCCTCCTCAAATCATGTGCTGAACTTTACCATCTCTTGGAAAGTCCCCAAAAGACAAGAGAATGGTAATGGGAAATGGAAGGTGGGACGGAAGTAAAGTGTCAGGGAGGGGCAGAGTCACCAAACCACAATGGGGCAGGGACGCTGGGAAGGGGCCAGAGCAAGGGCGAAGGGAGGCCAGTACTGGCAGTCGGGGCAGAGGGGGCGGACCTGTCTCTACCCCATCAGCACCCTTTGGGGGCCTCCATTTCTTCTCCTGTAAAATGGGGCAACCACCTGGCTTGAGGTGAGGCTTAAATGGCACAACCAGTGTGGAAGTGCTTTAGGTATAAAGGGCTCAGCTTGTTTAATTACCACTTTATTATTTTTTAAGTTTATTTATTTATTTTGAGCACATGTGCATGCACACATGCAGACGAGGGGCAGAGAGAGAGGGAGAGAGAGAGAATCCCAATCAGGCTCTGCACTGTCAGCACAAAGCCTGACATGGTGCCCGAAGCCAGGAACCGTGAGATCATGACCTGAGCCAAAACCATGAGTCCAATGTTTAACCACCTGAGCCACCAAGCACCCCAGTTACCACTTTAATTAATTTAGGCCTCAGCTCTAACGTATATTGAAATACCTAGAGGCCAACAGAAAAAGAATCATTGAAGAAGCGAGGCTAAGGAAATAAGGCAGCGTCTATGAGGAAGCCAGGCATTGGGTTCCTCCTATTAACCTCAGGGTATGTTCTGGAACTCAGAAGTGCCCTCAAGATGGTTGCTGTGCTTCCCACAGCCCAGTCAGAGAGGGAAATGGGATTTGGTACAAGATAAGGAGGATCTATAATGACAAAATGAAACATCCTATTCAAGAGAAGTCTTAGGACGTTGTTACTGAGTCCCATTTTACAGGTGAGAAAACTGAGAACTGGGGGGGGGGCAAATCTTGCCTCAGGACCCACACCAAGTCACAGAGGTAGGCGGGGAGCCCTGATCCAATGGGTTCCTCCCCTCCACACTCCTAGGGGGACATGAAGGGGACACCTGGGGTTTGCACTCCTAACCAGCAGGTCACACTGTCCTGCTAGTGCTGATGCCAGAGAGAAATTTATCCCGAGGGTCACTATAAAAGGAACATTGTGCAATGTTGTACATTCAGAGCCCAGGGCCAGGCTGTGGTGAACAGCAGCCCGTAGAATGTCTAAGGCAGATGTTACCAGTTGTCTACTGATGCCATGAAAAAATTCAATGGAACATCCTGGGAACAGTTCCTTTTCAGGAGGCCGATTTTCTCGTCAGCCCTTGGTGACAAACAGTTGCAGAGTGCCCTTTCACCCAGGTCTCTGGGTCCCACTGGAAAAAATCTTGCCTCACAACCAGAAATCACCAATCTGAGGAAGACTTCATCTCCTGCAACCTGAGAGACACCTGCTGGGGGATGAGAGCCTTAGTGGGTAAAAATAAACTCCTTAGTGATCAACAGAGGAAACCCCAAGATCCTGTCCCTGACGTTTGAAGAGGCGGGGTGGGCAGAGCCTGGTGGTGGTAGGGCTGCTTAGGACCAGGGACTTTTCCCCGTGAGAGCTGGGGGGCTCTGGACCCGGGCTGCCTGGTTTCAAATCCCAGCTCCGCCACTGACTTTGGGCCACACCTGCCTGCTCTGTGCCTCAGTTTCCCCTTTCGGAAGGCAGGGATAACAACAAACCTCACAGGACTGAACCAGTTGATTTGTCTAGAACTCAGAACGACATCTGGCCCAGAGATCGTTCAGGAAGCAGGGCCACCACTCTCTCGTGGCCTCTCTACTGCAACGTGCTGGGGTTGGGGCTATGGTCCCTTACTGTGCCCCCGATGGGGCAGGTCTGCAGGGTTCCAGTCGTGCAACAAAGTGGAAGTGCACGCTTGAAATGTCTCCGTTCGGTCGGGGCAAGCCAGCTTTCAGAAGAGCCCCCCTTCCTGGTGCCCCTCCTGCTGCATTCTCTCCTCACGCACTCCCCTGGCTCGCTTCCGTGTTGGAGCTGCCCAGACTCTCACTCCTGCTCTCACCCGCACATCCTGCCCTGACTTGGGGCTCCTGCCGCGCCCCGCTTGCTCCAGGATGCACCCCCTGACCACTCTGGTCTCTTGAGTTTCCAGAGCTAGTGTCAGTCGGGGCTCCAGTCATTCAGTGAGAGGGAGGGCTGGTGGCATGGAGCCCTGGCAGCCAGGGCCAAGGGGGGCTCTATTCCTGGCCAGGGGCCCCTCTGCTGGCAGATCAGTCTCCCATTTTGGGTCCCGGCGCCTCCATCTGTAGAAGGAGGCTCCTTTTCGTCCTCTCCATCTGCGGGGGTGCTTTGCCATAACTGCTTGAAGTAGGTTCAATTTTTCCCTTCTCTGGCACGAAGCAGGTGTCAACACCCTGGCATGGGGGCTCAGTGAAATGTCGAGCCCAATTCCATGTGATTCAGAGCAATCCAGCGGGCATTTCTTGATGAAGCGTCCCCAGGCATACAGGGCACGGGGCCATGCCGGGCGGGGTCACAGCCAGACCCGCCCTGCCACCACCAGCTCACAGCACACGCAGAGAGGTGGGCACTTACGTGACTGTCCCGGTCCAGAAATCCCTTCTCATTTTAGCTCAGATAATGGGAACAGGGTGGGGACGGAACCAGTGTCAGTTGAGCCTAGGGGTGGATCCTCCAGTCACTTGTGCGCCGATTCCTACCGGTGGCCCTGAGACGAAGAGAGGCTGGGACTGAAGAAAGCAAACACGGAGAACCCCCACCACGGCAAGATGACAGCCTTCCATGAAGCTGAGAGCTTTGACTAATTACAAGCTGGGATTCTGAGCTAAGATTCTTAACGCTCATCCCTCCCTGCTCTAAGAGCTGTTTCATTTCATGTAGGCTCACTTATTTACTTTTTTTTTTTTTTTTTAAGTAGGCTCCATGCCCAATGTGGGGCTCGAACTCACAACCCTGAGATTAAGTGTCGTATGCTGTGCTGACTGAGCCAGCCAGGCACCCCCCGCCCCCCGTGTAGGCTCACTCATTAACATTAATCATCAATTTCTAATTTCCCTTTTATCTGTTTCTGCAGGTATTCAGAATACATTTGACTCTCTTTCATGAATGTCATGAATTCTTTCATGAATGTCCCTGAATCCAAATTCAGCCTTTATAGTAGTGGTGACTCCTGAAGAACGTTCTGGAATACATTTTATCATCCTGAAAGTCTCGATTGAGGGACACCTCCAACGTATGACATATGGCCCAAGACTGATCACCACAAGGTGATAAATACTTTGGGGATCTCAAAAGCACGTCTTGGCCAAGGACTTTGCCCCTCAGAGCGCTGTGGCCCTGCAAACAGCCCAGGAGCATGGACAAGCAGCCATGCTGTTTTCTCCCTGGGAGCTGTGCCATGTTCTCTTCGTTTAGCAAGTGGGAAAACTGAGGCCCTGCCAGGAGCCAAGTGGATTGGGAGGTGTCTGGCTGATGCTTTTGAGGTAACACTCCTAAAGCGCCTCGGTGGCAAGAGACGGCATAATCTGGCACAATCTGGCGAAAGCCACTGAGAGCCATGCAAGGCCTGGCCCCAGGCAAGCGACTGAGAAGTGCCCCAGCTGGGGAAGATGCTGGGGCTGCTCGCAGTCAGTCGAGCTTTCCTCTCAGGCTTTAACGGCACGGCACGAGGCGCTCACATTTCCCTGGAAAAGGGACGCCAGCTGCCCTTCCCTGGGGAGGTTTGGGTTTTGAGGTAATGCTTCATCCTGCTTTGAGATTTTCCTGCAGGATCGTCCCAGTGAGAGCCATGCTTTTTCTCTCCTGTGAGATTCTCAGAAAACCTCTTGGAGGGAGTATTTCTTTCTTTCTTCCTCTTTCTTTTTCTTTCTTTCTTTCTTTCTTTCTTTCTTTCTTTCTTTCTTTCTTTCCCTTTTCTCTTTCTTTCTTTCTTTCTTTCTTTCTTTCTTTCTTTCTTTCTTTCTTTCTTTCTTTCTTTCTTTCTCCCTCTCTCTCCCTTCCTTTCTTCCTTCCTTATTATTTATTTTTGAGAGAGAGAGAGAGAGAGAGAAAGTGTGAGCACGGGAGGGGCAGAGAGAGACGGGGACAAAGGATCCGAAGTGGGCTCTGTGCTGACAGCAGTGAGCCCGATGTAGGGCTCGAACTCACAAACTGTGAGATCATAACCTGAGCCGAAGTTGGACAGACACTCAACTAACTGAGACACCCAGGCTCCCCTAAGTGGAGAGGACATTTTTTTTTATTAAAAAAATTTTTTTAATGTTTTTGTTTTACTTTTTGAGAGAGTATTTAAAAAATTTTTTAATGTTTTTATTTTACTTTTTGAGAGAGAGAGAGAGAGAGAGAGAGAGAGACTGAGCAAGAGCCAGGGAGGGGCAGAGAGAGAGGGAGACACAGAACCAGAAGCAGGCTCCAGGCTCTGAGCTGTCAGCACAGAGTCGGGCGCGGGGCTGGGACCCACAAGTCGTGAAGTCATGACCTGAGCGGAAGTTGGACGTGCAACTGACTGAGCCACCCAGGTGCCCTGGAGAGAGTGTTTCTGGAAGGAGTCTGAGACGTCTCCCCCTGCTCTAGAGGCCCTGGCTCCCACCTGGATCTAGAAAAAGATTCCCGTGCTCGTGACTGTCACCGCGCAAGTCAGCCTTCCCGGCGCATGGCAGCTGAGAGCCCTCTCGGCAGGGTGCGGGAGGTCCTGGTCCGGGCGCCGCCAGCTTGCTCCGTGATCTCCGCTAAGCCCCTCGATCCTTCTGCTCTGCCATGTGCAAACCAAATGCTCCCAGCGTCACCCTGGATCCTCCACGGCAAAGACAAGCAGAATCCAAGTGGGGGGCTGTTTTGGGACCGGGGGCCACGGGACGCTTCTTGGCCGTGCTTATAGATTTCTTCAGAAACGCCATTCTCACCCGCTTGTGGACAAGGACTGAACCAGTGTGACCAGCGTGTCCCAGGGTGCCTGGGAGTTTCCTGGTTGTAACACTGAGAAGCCCCGTGTCCCGGAACAACCTGGAGAGTTGGTCACTCTGTCCGTACTCCACTTTGGTGTGAGAGAATGAGTAAATTCTGGCGGGTGGTGCGTCCTCCACACCTTACACCCTCTCCCTGTAAACATGGCTGGAGGTGGCTTCTCTGCCAGGGGTGAAGGGAAGAGACCCGTTGGAGATTAACAGAGATGAGGAAAGCAGACATTCCAAGCTACCTCTCCCCAACTTCGAGCTTACTTCTGACCTGGAGGGGGCACACAGACCCTTATCTAGGACCCACTGGAGACTCCTGTCTTGCTGGGTTCCCGTGTGGGGCCAGGTGGCAAGAAGGGACAGGTATGGAGATGTCCAGTTCAATGCCTCCTCATGTCACATATAGGTGTTTAACCTTTCCTTGGATGCGCCTCCCTCACAGGCATTCACGGGGCAGGGAGACCGATGTGCCGGCACACGTGCACCCCCCCCCCCCACCCCAGCACCTTCACCTGCCAGCATGATGCCGGGCCCACGCACTCACGAACGGTAACCAGAGCTTAAGCAAAACACCCACGGAGCTTGAGCTATGCAAATAGGCGTGCACACACACACACAGATGGATGCAGGGAAGAGGGGCTGGGAAACGGCATGGGCAGGCAGAAGATTCCTGGAGACAGCATGGGGGGGGGGGCATGTGCACGGGAGTCCAGAACGGGCACCATGGCGCGAGCGTGCTCAGGAGGCGGCGGTGGCCATGGACACAGCACACACACCTCCCCCAGCCTCCTTATCTAGTCTCCAACCAGAGCTCCAGTTTGGCATGTTTGGGGGCAGGCCCTGAACATCAAGAGATGTCCCCCACCCTCCCCCTGCCAGGCAGGAGCCTCTTGGACCTCTGGCAGGAGCTGCCAGACCTGTGTAGGTACCAGGGCCTTCTGGCACAGCTCCCCGGGAGAAAGGGCAGGCCCGGACGTGCTGCACAGGGGAGCAGGCGTGTGGGGGGTGGCTCTTACACAATCCCATCCGGGCTCGGCAAGGCGGGAGAGTTGAAAGGCCCCTGGCAGCTCCCCAGGCCCTTCTGCCCGGGCAAGGAAACCACAGCCTGAAACGCCTGGGTTTCTGAAGGGCGGGAAGGCAGGAGTTTTTGAGGCCTGCTCCACTCAGGCTGCCTCCCAGACTCGGTCATTCCTCTGAGGCCAGAGGGGCTGCCGAGCATGTCGGGCACCAAATCATCGGCTTCCGGAAACTCCGCTAGGCTGGTGCCCTCATCTCCCACTGAATATGGGAAGAATTTGCTGAAGACATTGTTCCTTTGCCCAGAGACCTGCAGACACCGAAACCTATCCACTTAGGTGCAGAAAGCAGCTGGAAAATGGGGTCCTGAGAAGACCGATGGTTTTCCTGGATGGATGGATGTGCCAGATACTCTTCTAAGCACTTTCTGAATATTAACCAGTTCAATTCCCACCATAACCCCAGAAGGTAGGCAACTGTTATTATCCTCTCCATTTTTTTAGAGGTGAGGAAATGACTTGCCTAGTTTCACACAGCTAGCATGTGGCAAGACTGGGATATGAACACAGGCAGCTTTACCAGCGTTTATAACCTTTTTGGTCTTTTGGGAATCAAGCAGACTTGTGAGACAACCAATCAGGAATACATTGGAAATGGCTTAGGAGCAAGGGTTGCAAACATAAGTGCCTACAGGGCCAGACAGGTGAAATAAGTGTGACTCAGGCCTGGCAGTGAGAGGCCTGTGGTCCCAAATGGAGAATGTGTAGGTAACCCAGAGGTGTCCTTATACAAATTCCTTAAAAACAAAACTTGCCTGGGGGCCACTTGGGGCCCCTGCCTTAGAGAAGCTCTAACCTAAGCCCAGGGCACCTCTGACATGCACGTGGAAATGTGGTCTAACAGGGCATACCAGCTCATCTTGGGAGGTTTCAAAGGCCACAGAAGCAGCAAAGGACAGAGATGTATCAGTGAGTGGAAGTGACAGAGGACAGGAAGAACAGCCATTCAGAAACAGCAAAGATGATGTGAGTGGCCTGTCCCTGGAGGAACGGAGGCTCTTGATAGCCTAAATAACTCCATCACTTATGAGTCCAAGGAGGTCCAAGGAGGCCACTTCTGCTCCAGGACACATCTAACAAGGCAGAGTCTTTCATTTTAGGATTTTAGCCCCAGCTTGGTCACTGATTCACTTGGTTACTTCAAGTTCCTTGCTATAATCCTTGGTCTGCTCTTTTGACTTGTTACAAGTAAAGTGATATCATATTGGAGGCTGAACGTACAAATTCGCTGATTTTCAATTGGTTTTGACCTACAAAAACATCAGTTTCGTATGATTCAACCCTATAATTGTCCTGTCTACCTTGCAAGATGCAGAGGATAAATGAAAATGCTTGAGGGGGGAGCCAAAGACTCCCTGCTATGTACACAGCAAGCGCTCAGTGAATGCTTGCTGAATGTAAATACTGGTTCCAGAACCAGGTGCGCAGGAACCTTCCTTACTGCTTCTAGCAGAGCTAACAGCTTGGGGGACAGGGGGTGGGGAGGGGGACAGGGTCAGGCAAAGCAGTTCTTCGAGGGAAATTCACGCTCACCCAGCTCCTCCCAAACGTCTGCAGCATTGCCCAGAACCACTCCCCTACGCTCTCACCGCCCCCCCCCCCCCGCACCCCGCCCCTACCCCTGACCCTGCCCCTGTCCCTGAGCCATAATCCAGAAGTCATGTCCAGTTTTCAGCTTGGATATACAGACTGCCCAAGGTCACCTTCCAGGGAGGTTAGAAGCCTCAATTGCTTAGATGTGGCACAGACCAAGCTCTCGCTGCATCTGGGTTTTGTGGACTGAACAATTCCTTCTAGGGTAAACCAGAGATTAATGGATGCAAGGAAGGTAGAAGGCGCTGTCCTGCCTCATTTACGATGCCGCACAATCCCTCCAGTTCTTGGAGACTGTGGCACAAAGGAGGAGATCACAGCGGCAGCGGACAACAAACCCTTTCCTCCTCTGGGGCGAAGAACCGCCCCAGGTCCACGCCGCAATAAAGGCAGCTGGCCGGGGGAGGAAGGGACCGAACAAAGAGTTGGGACGCGTGATCCTTGGGGATACTATTGCGAGTCCCTTGGACTGACGCGCGCCCACCCTGCCGAAAATCCCACTTCCAGCCATTGGGGTGCCTGGGGGCAGGACGGAGACCCGCAGACGCCCCCTCCGCTGCCGCGTACCCGGGACGGGATGGCGACCGCCAGGCAGCAGGAGGTGGCGCGATGCTCCCGCCCTTTCCAGCACCTGTCCTACGTTTCTCCCGGCCAAAGGACAGGGAGCCCGGGCTTCTCTCTTCCCAGAGGACAAGTCGCTTGGGAAAAGCCCCAACGGCCAGACTGACAGATGTGAACCAGGATGCGGGCCTGACGCGTGCGGGACAGGGGAAGCGGGGAGGGGGCCCAGACCCAGGTGGCGCCCCTGCACTCCGTGCCTCCTCCCGGCGGGGCAGCGGAGTCCCGGGTCATAGGAGGCAGCCAGGCGGATGCGTGGTAAGCTCAGCAAAGGGAGTCTCGAGGTGGGAATGGGGTCAGCCAGCCCCTGACCTAAGAGAAACAAGAAGGGCGACTCAGTCTCTCCTCCCGTTCCTCACTTGAAGCTCTACTGGATTTGGCATCCGTCCCTCCTCCACGACTTAAGACTCCGGGTTTTCTCCATTCCCAGATCGGCAGCCCCAAGAGACAGACAGCGGAACCTGCCAATGGCAGGACGCAAAGCGTCAACTTTGTGTTCGCCCGCCACTCTCAGCCAGTGTGCGCCCGTTCCTCCGGAGTCCCGCCTTCCGTGTCGGGCGCCCCCTTCTGGCAACACGGGGATGAACCCTATCTGTCGCCATGTTGAGTGCGGCACAGAGAGTTTATTTTTTTTTTTTTCTGGAACGTTTTCCCATCTATTCTAATCTTTCTTCCCACACGGCTGGCCTGTTACTTCGACAGCCAAGCGCGATTGCAATAAGGAGGGTGTAGCCTGCGGTTTTCGGATCGTCTGCGTGATCTGATCGCCACGTCACGCCACGCTTACCGAGCCCAACGCCATCTTGAGTGTGGCGCCTTGATGGTTCTCTTCTCAGGGCTCCGCGTGGTTCCCTAAATGGCGCCCCAAACTTCAAGGAGTCCCCAAGGACTAGCCCAACTGGTCTAAAGGACGATTATTTCTCCCAGTAAACCCTCAGTGTATAAGCTCATGTGCCCCTCGCAGCCCCTTAAGGGCGGTGAGAGAGGGTAGACTCGATGGCCGGGCCGTGGAAGGAGGCTCCCAGAGGCTGTCACGACGGCAGTGACGGTCCGGGGTGCTGTCCAATGCCCTGGGGTGCGGAGACCGCTGTGTGGTGCGACGCCCGTGGGATTGTCCTGTTCGAAGGCAGGAGCCAGCACCGGCCCACGACTCCCCTCGAAGCACGAATCCCAGAGAGTATGCTTGGCACGGAGCCCGCTCGTCGGGTGGCTCAGGCGGCCAACGCCGGGGCTGGTCGTGGGCAAAGGGGTCACCTCTTCAAAGACTGGGGCGTCTAGGGCTGGGCAGAGGATGTTGACGACGTAAAGACGGGGCGGCCTAGGAGCGCGGGTCTCGGCCTCGCGCCCTCAATGATCGTCTTAGGGCTACCGCCCACTTGCCATGGGACAATTCTTGGTTGAAGGTGCCCAGGAGCGGGGGGCGGGCACCTCCCCGGGCACTGCACAGGGCACCGCCCCGGGCGAGCGCAGCCCAGCACCCGGCCCTCCCCTCCCCTCCCCTCCCCCTCGCTGGCAGCCGTCGTGCGCGCCGGTCGCCGCCTCCTCTTCCCTCCCCCTCCTTCCGAGCAGCAGCGGGGAGGGGAAGACGGGGGGGCTGGGCGGGCAGCTTTGCCGCGCTTTGGCTTTCTGCGTCAGCAGCCCCAGCAAAACAGCTGCGGGAGCGCGCGCCCAGAGCGCGCTCGCGCGCCCCTCCCCCACGGCGCCGGCGCCGCCGAGACCCGGCAAACTAAGGCCCTGAATGACAGTGCGGCCGGCGACTGCGCAGCGCGGGACGCACCAAGGCACTGCCGCTTTAAGCACGCTTGCCCATTGTTCGGAATCGAGCCAATGAGCGAGCGCCCGCTCCCTGTGCTCAGCCAATAGCATTCGGGCAGAGGAGGCCGAGCGCCGCCCACTAATCTATATTAAAGGTTCTGGCGCCGCGTGAGTTCCCCACTGGCTGCTCTGAAAAGCCATCTTTGCATTGTTCCTGCGTCCGGCTTCCCGTTCGCCGCAACCACCTCCGCCGCGCGCCTCCTCCGCCGCCCCGGACTCCGGCAGCTTTGTCGCCAGAGTCCTCGAACTCTCGCTCTCCTTTCAATCCGCTGCATCGGATCACCGGCGTGCCCCATCATGTCAGACGCGGCCGTGGACACCAGCTCCGAGATCACCACCAAGGTGAGGCTGGACGCCGCCCGCCCCTTCGGGGTCCGAAGGCTGCCGCCGGAGCGGTGTTTGGCGCGCGACGGCTGGGCTGCCCCAAGCTCGCTGTCGTTTCTTCCTGTGGAGAGACTGCTCGCCCCCGGCCTAGGCCCCCCGGCAGCCCACTCTTTTGTGTGCGGGGGAGGGGGCGGGAAGCGCTGCGGGCAGACGTGATGCCCGACGAGGAGTGGGCCGGGGTGCCCTCGGGGTCCGGAGGGCGGGTGCGGGGGCTGAGGGGCTCGGGTGATGGGTGTCGCACAGCTCCTGAAACTTGTTTGTGACTCGTCTGAACAGTGGCGGGAGGAGAGGGGCCGGGCTGGGGGTCGTCAGCCCGCAGGGCACACGGAAATAACTTTGAAACTCGAGCGCGTTTGGAATCGGAAGTGCTGGGGGGGGGGTGCGCGTTGCAGGCGCGGGTCGGCTGCGGGAAGTGGCGGCTCCGCAGCGAGCGCCCGCCGGCGGCGCTGCTCTTTGTTCGGAGCCGGGCTGCCTCGTTTCGCGCCTTGCAGCGGGTCCGAGGAGCTTTATCGGGACTAAGCTCTGATAAGGCGGAGTGGGGCAGCGGGTCAGCCGGCCGCTACGTCGATTGTCTCCGCGGAGGTGTGAAGGTCTCCTCCGCCCTGGGGGCCCTCAGGGAGGGCGGGGGTAGGCGTCCTCCGGGGAGAGTGCTCCGGGAGCAGCCGCCCAGCTTCAATAATTCAGCGGTGCCGGGTTTGGCTGTGGAGGAGGCGAGCCCACGCGCCGTTGGGGAGGAAACGGAAAGTGAAGGAACGGCGCGCCGCGGCGACGATGGGCGCCCCCCGCGGCTGCCCGGGAAGCACCGTGTGCGCGGCCGCTCCGGAGGCGACGCGGACACGAACAAAAGCTGTGGCCGCGGCTGCCCCGTTGCGGGGTCAAGCCGGGCGCCAGAGGTGTTTGGGAGACTGGTGCTGCGGGTTCACTGCCCTCGGTTTTGAGGTCTTGGGCGTTTGGCGCAGTTCTGGTCCTGCGCGCCGGGTAGTTTCCGCGGCCCGCGCGGCGAGCGTCTCCGCCCTCAGCGGGAGCGCGGCACTTCAAGGCACATCGGCGTTTTTACCCTGAGGCTCTTGTCCGCGCCTCTCTCGTGCCCCTACGGGGACGGGGACGAGTCACCTTGGCGTCTCCTTAACCTCTGTGCCCCTGGCGTCACCTCTGGCTCTCTCCCAGGGGTGACTCCCCCTGCGGAGTGGAGCTGGCGACTGGGATCTCCGCAAGGGCTTCAGCCCGGCCCCCTCTGGGCCCAGCCCGGGAACTAGTCGGGGGTGGAAGGGTCGGCCCTTCCCGGTGCGGACGTCCGCGTTCGCTTTCCTTCTAGGCAGTTTCCCGCCGGGAATAAATAGCGCGTGGAGCGCGTCCCCGACGGCCTCGGGCTGCCGGTCTGAGAAAGCCCTGTGGACTTCGGGGCGGCCTCCCGCGGGACTTTGCCCGCCAAATGCGAGACGCAGGCCCACGCGTCGAGGCCTGTGGTGGGGGCGTCGAGAGACCCGGAAAGACCGGCGCGCAAGTCGCGCAGTGGCCGGGCCAGCGCAGCCCGCACGCCCCTGGTCTCCAGGGTCAGGGGCGCACTCGGCGGCCCTGGGCCACGTGCTCCGCGCGCGCGGTGCGTGCCGAGGTCCGCGCGCAAAGCCCGCCGGGCGGGGGCTGCGCGCCTGCGCGCCGCGTTCTCCCCGCCCCCACCCGCTCCCCGGGGCTTCGGCCGCCAGGGGGCGGGAGCGGGCGGTGCCTGGGTTCGCGGCCCGTCGGCCCGGGGTAATGGGGCCGACAGGTGCCCCGGGGCCGCTCACTGGATGGAGGCCGAGCTGCACCGGCGCCCGGCCCGACGCCTGTTTGTGTTGGCAGCCGGCTCGGCAGTGCCAGGTGGAAAAAGTTACGGGGCTTTGGGGCGCCCCCGACGGCGTTGCCCTTTGGACCGTGTCCACTCCTCGAGGTGCGGCCGAACGCTGAGAGCCGCCGCGCGGACAGCGAGAAGCTGGGAGGGAGATGGGGAGCTCCGGGCCGCGCGCATCTGAACAAGGGTCGAGTCACCCAAGCTGGGGTGCATTTCCTGGCAACGGTCTGGGACCTCCTGGGACAGCTGTCACATATAGGGGATTGGTGGGTTCGGGTTTTTTCCAACGACCTGCCCTTGCAGGTCCTGGGCTACGGTGGGCTTGGAGCTTAAGCTCGGCTCTAAGGCGGCCTCCCCAGTTCTGCCTGTTTGCTTCCTCCCATTCCCTTCCCAGGCTAACCCGCCCACGGGAGTTCTCCCCGCAGCTCCCGGGCCCTCCCTCCATTACCTTATTTATTTATGGCGCATACCTGCTGTCTTCCAAGGAGGATTTGTGAGAGGCGGAGCTCCCTCTGGTTGGAAACCAGTCTGTGATGGGTGTGTGAGAGTGAAGTGTTCCCGGGCTCGTCTGCCCAGCCAGACGGGTTTAAGGCTGTGGTGCCACAGTGGCTCTTTTCCTAAGAAGCATGAGTAAGGGACGGTGGGAACAACTGTAGGGGACTCTTTGGTGTGTTTCTTAAGGGTTGAGAAATCGGAGGAAACCTTGACCACAGACACCCTGGGTATTCTGTGGCCCTTCCTTGCAGTATTTCCAAGTGTAATACGGGGCTGTTAGGACACCCACATCAGCGGTACATACATGCCTTGAGTCCTGGGCCTCTTTGCCAGCCCTGGGTTTCTCAAAAAGACTTACTGGTTCCCTCTTACTTTTTGAAGGACTTAAAGGAGAAGAAGGAAGTTGTGGAGGAGGCGGAGAATGGAAGAGACGCCCCTGCTAATGGGAACGCTGTGAGTGTCCACCTTCCCCATGACCCCTAACTGCTCCCGGCCAGGAAGTTCTCACTCCAGCTTGGGTTTAATCTTGGTTAGGGGAGGAGGCTGAGCCCTCGGACAGTTCCTGCATGGTGGTCCCCTGGTGGAGCTTTAGGAAGATGAATTGATGAGTTCTCTTAGCTGGTCTGGGACTGTAGACGCACTGGTGGGGTCCCGGGGAAGGGATGGGGCAGGACCGATGGCCTGTTCTCATTAACAACCTGGTTATGTTTTCTGTCGAGGAGAATGAGGAAAATGGGGAGCAGGAGGCTGACAATGAGGTAGATGAAGAAGAGGAAGAAGGGGGAGAGGAAGAAGAGGAGGAGGAGGAAGGTGATGGTGAGTAGCCTTGTTCATCTCCCCTTTTGGGGTTACCTTTCCCTTGCTTTGTCTAGAAAAGGGGCAGGAACTGGGGGTTTCTGGGGTTGGAGACCGGTGGACCCCCTGCAGCCGGGTTTGTACTGTGGAGTTAGGACTTTGTTGTAGGCTAGTGAGGCGAAGCTGTGCCCTGTGCGCCCACACTGACTCCCTTTGGTGCCTTCCGCTCACTGATCTGTTCATCTGTCCTCTTGGGGTGCAGCCGGCTATGTGGGCCCTTTTTCTTCCTCCGAAGACCTGTGCCCGTGTGGCTGGTGTGGTACCCTGGCTGCCCGGTTTGTCGGGCTGCAGAGATCAGGGGTCTCTTGTCCTGGCGATTCTGTTCCTGGCAGATCCCCTGAGGCGCTGTGGTGTTGCGTGTCTCTCCCCCCGCCAAGTTCTGGCTGTCGCTGGGTGGGCAGGGTACCAAGATTCTTCCCTTCGTTGAGGAGGCAGCATGGTTTACCCTGGGGTTTGGTTCTGCAGGTGAGGAAGAGGATGGAGACGAAGATGAGGAGGCTGAGGCAGCTACGGGCAAACGGGCAGCTGAAGATGATGAGGTGGGTCCTGGCTTGGGTGTGGCTTGGGGGCTAAGGTGTTACCACCCGAGGGGCCGCTGATTGGAGTCTGGGGTGGTGAGTGGTCCTGAAAGGCAGGCTCCCTTGTCTTGAGCAGGAATAGGAAGGAACCTAGGCCTGCCTTCCCAGAGCTCCGGAAGCCTCTGGAGGGGCCAGTGCCTGGCCCCTGCTTGGCTATGCCAAACGGTGGGGGCGCCGCAGGGGCCTTGACTGTCTTTCTCTGCCCAGGATGACGATGTCGACACCAAGAAGCAGAAGACCGACGAGGATGACTAGACAGCAAAAAAGGAAAAGTTAAACTTAACAAAACAAAAAAAGGCCACCGTGACCTATTCACCCTCCACTTCCCGTCTCAGAATCTAAACGTGGTCACCTTCGAGTAGAGAGTCCCGCCCGCCCGCCCCACGCGGGCAGCGCCACCCGCAGATGACACACGCTCTCCGCCACCCAACCAAAACCACAACGTGAATTTGCAACAGGGGAGGAAAAAAGAACCAAAACTTCCAAGGCCCTGCTTTTTTTCTTAAAAGTACTTTAAAAAGGAAAATTTGTTTGTATTTTTTATTTACATTTTATATTTTTGTACATATTGTTAGGGGTCAGCCATTTTTAATGATCTCGGATGACCAAACCAGCCTTCGGAGCGTTCTCTGTCCTACTTCTGACTTTACTTGTGGTGTGACCATGTTCATTATAATCTCAAAGGAGAAAAAAAACCTTGTAAAAAAAGCAAAAACAACAACAAAAAAACAATCTTATTCCGAGCATTCCAGTAACTTTTTTTGTGTATGTACTTAGCTGTACTATAAGTAGTTGGTTTGTATGAGATGGTTAAAAAGGCCAAAGATAAAAGGTTTCTTTTTTTTCCTTTTTTGTCTATGAAGTTGCTGTTTATTTTTTTTGGCCTGTTTGATGTATGTGTGAAACAATGTTGTCCAACAATAAACCGGAATTTTATTTTGCTGAGTTGTTCTAACAAAGCTGTCTCAAGCCTGTTTTTTCTGTGTTTCATTTCTCTTTAGACTTGAGGAGGGGGTGAAGATGGGAGGGGGAGGGTCTTGAGCTCAAGCCCAGCTATGTTTCCTGGGGATAGTGGGCCAAAATCCTCAGTTTGCAAGAAGGATGGATATGCCCGTTGGGCTGCATGGTAGGTGGCCATGGTGGTCAGCGACTGAGCCACGACAGGCCACCGAGACATGGGGAAGGACCCTGGAGTTCCGGGTTGAAGGGCGAGCTGCTTAACCTGGGTCGGTCTCCTGCTTACCTCACAGGGTCGTCCCACGACCACCTCATTGGGTACCCTGGAAGGTGTGATGTCTGCAGACCCAGGGATTCCAGAGGAACAGGCCCTAGGGTTGGGGTCTGCACTGGCCAGATGTGAGCCCGGGGGCCAAGACCCCAGCCAGGCTGCCTCCCGCCCCCTGGTAGTATAACTGACAACTTTGGCCTTTCCTGCTGGGGCCTCCCAATTAGTGTGGCCACAGTGGCTCCCCCTGGTGGTGGCATGTGGCATATGCCACCTTCTGGTCCCTTTAAACTTTTCAGGGCGCTAATGCAGCCTTGCCCTAATTTTCCAAGCTCCAGCCTGGAAAAGGAAGTAGGACCTTGGTTAGAAGGGCAGGCCAGCCTGACCCTTGAGCTCAGTTGAAGGTGGTAGGTGGGCACTTCGGATTTTCAGACACAGGTTGTGAGCAGTGAGGAAAGCTGAGTGAAGCAACGGTGACCTCAAGCTCAAGCCCTCAGGGAGAGGGAGCTATTGGAGCCCCCTAAGCTGCCTGAGGCCTGAAGATGAGCTTCACAAGCAGAAGCCCCCTACAGGCATCCCTAGTGTGTGCCCCTGAATCGTGGTGGTACCCATTCTCTAGGCTGTCAGCGAGATTGAAGTCCTACTGGCTAACAGGCTGCAGGACCCACTGTGAGGGGCCTGTTCACTGAGCATGTAAATGTATGGGCTCTGCCACCTGCTGGGGGGACCCTGGGCCTCCTCTGTCCCTCCCGAATTCGGTCTTAAAGATGCCTTGCTCTTAGATACGCAGGGATGAGAGGGAAAGGGGGCTGGAAGGGGGTGGTGCACAGATCCATCCTCAGGAGGGATACGTCTCAGGTCAGTGTGCCTGAGCCTATGCCACAGGCAGGAGTGGACAGAGGAGGAGGTGGGGACAGAAAAACCATGCACCCTCCCTACCTCCCAACACGGTATGTGGGAGTTCTTGCCTCGCACTTGAGCTGACTTACCCACTGCTTTATCCAAAGAGACAACCCTCTCCTGACAATCGCTCCCGTCTCCCTCTGCCCTCCCTCCACCTCAGGCCCTGCTCTGCATTAAGGAGTCTTCAAAACACCCGTGGGCAGTGAGGGGTTGGGGGGAGGGGGATGTTAGCTGAGGTACGTATCCACAACTCTTTAAGGAGAATCTTGGACAAGGGGACTCTGAGCACCAGGACAAGGGGTCCCGACAGCAGGGAGGGCCTCCCTGGGGAGGCAGCACTGAAGCTGAGACTGGAAAGGCCAGGAGGATGAAAAAGGAGACGCGGGACAGTTGGGGCGGGGGGGGGCAGCAGCAGTGCGCGGCCAGGCCCTGATGCAGGAGGGTGCTAAGAGCGCACGGGCAAAGGGGGCAGGCAGTCTGCACCAGGTGCTGAGGTAGGATTTGGGGGGAAGCCATGGAATGGCTTTAGTAGGAAAACTCCCTGGAAAGCACTGAAGTGACATCTGCGGAGGCAGGGGTCCTGGATTAAGAAGAAGTCCTGGGTGGAGGAGAAACAGGTGCATTTGAGATACAACACGGGGTAAAGTGTCAAGACTCCGGGATAGGTTGGGTGTTGGAGGCCAGGATCCCCGACCCCAGGCTGGGGCCTGAGCCCTTCGGCACAGGGAGGAGCCACTTGCCACGTGGAAGGGGCTGGAGATGAAGGTCTAGACCTGCACGATAACCTTGCTGTGTTTGAGGTGAATTGTCAGAGGCTGTTGGGTGCACAGGTCTGGGGGCAGAAGAGAGGCCTGGGCTGGGCCAGAGTAACCGAGGCCGAGGTACGAACAAGATAGGCCAGGACGAGGGCCTGGCAAGAAGACACAGGGCATTAAGTCACACCAGGGAACACAGAGCTAGATGCTGTCCCTCTCAGTAAGTGAAAGCTCTGAGCCCAGGGCCACCTCTCCCTTCATCCCAGGCCCCGCCTCCCTCGCTCCCCAGCACATTAGCCTCCTTGTGTCCAAGGCAAGCTTGGTCCTCCCGCAGGGACTCTGCACTTGCCACTCCTGCCCCAGGGATGTCTGATTCCCAAACTTCTCATGACTCGATCCATGTTAGGTCTCAGTGCCAGTGTTACCTCCCCAGACAGGCCATCCCTGTCCCTGACTTAAAGAAGGCCTTCCCCGGTTCTGTCCCTCAACCACAAAGCAGGTCTCACAATGTGAGCTCGTATATTTTACCGGTTTGTGTGTTTTTTGGCTGTCCCCGTGCCTTGTTTACCACGTTTCCCTGCACACAGTATTCTGCCGATTCCATTCATTCATTCGTTCGTTCATTCATTCGTTCATTTACATGTGCGCCCAGTGCTCTCCAGACACCACAGGGCACCTCCGGGTTGTGAGATAGCATTCCACACCTTTGTCTCCCCCACCCTCGTTCGTGGATTCTGCTGGGCACCCCATTCTGGCGGGGGGTGGGGGGCTTGCCCTGCACAGGTGTTGGAGCCTGTGAAGACAAGTGTGGCGAGTCCTGGGCTGCTCAAGCCCCAGGCTGCCTGTCGCCCACTGAACTGCACCCAAACTGCTGCCAGGGTCGGGGTCAGATCAAGGCGTCGGTAGGAAGGAACTTCTGGCCCTGAGCACCCACCCCATGTGTCCCGCACAGGCTGGGCTGGTTGGCTTCTCGAGGCAAGGCTGACCAGCTCCAGGGCAGCTCGGTCCTGCAGATGTTCCCAAGGCCCATAGCCCTGGCTGGGTCTCTAGCCCAAGGGGCAAAGAAGGCAACATAGAAGGCAACGCATGGAGCTGGCATCAGGCTCCCAGGCTCCCTCGGGCTTGGAAGGAACTACTATCCTCAAAACTTCTAGAAAAGAGGTAAGAGGCTTAGCCCCATCCAGACACAGATTTGACAGCTGTGTTAATGGGCAAGTAACTGAACCTTGCTGGGCCTCCCTGTCCTCCTCTGCACAATGGGAACAAGAGTGTGAGTCATGAGCCAGGCCCAGGGCTTTCTATCTTAATGTCCCATGTCCGCACCTAGCTCCCGGCACCCTCTGTCCCAGCCACATGGCCTCACCGCATCGCTTCGCCCCCCAAAGTTCGGCCTGGAATAACCCTTTGCTGCCTTTGGCACTTTGGCACTAGTCCTTCTAAAGGCTGCTACACTATTTGTCACTCCCTGGGGACCTGTTCTCAGACAACCTGTTCTACGCATCCATCTTCCTCCCAAAGTCCCCTCCGTGGGCCAGGCTGCCCGCACGGCCCAAATTGGAAGATTTGCAAGGGACGGGCTCCCTCTGGTGGACATAGAGGAACTGCAGGGGGCTCTGCTGGATTCTGCTCAGTCCGGGAAAGAGCCCTTCAGGGGCCCTAGCCTCGGGGAGCGCAACCTCAGCCACCCCCACCCCACAAAAAGACCTTCCTCCCTCTCTGTTTCTGGAGCCCCAATCAGACCTGAGAGTCAGTGGTCATTTCGCAAGCCTTTCCTCTGGGCAGCTGATGGCCCAGGAATCTGGTCCTTATTTTCCTCAAGGGGAGACCCCAGGACCCTCCAGAGTCGAGCTGAGGTCAGGGGCAGTTCCTCCTGTGTCTACCTTGAGTTCCGGTCCCCCGAGCTCCCTCTTGCTTAACTCCGGTCAAATGCTTGGTGTACACAGCACCCTTCTAGGGCAGGTCCAGCTCTTGGTCATCTCTGCTCGCTATTCACAGTGACTGCTGACCTAAGTCACAGTCCCGGGAGCCTCTGCTCCTTGGAATTGGGGGCTGGAGGTCCCAGGCTCCCAGAGGCACTCCCTGGTGCTCTGAGCTGCCTGCCAGGCTGCCCCAGGCCTGAGTGCCAGGGTCTGGTCCCACCTCTTCTCGGCTGCCAACGCCGGCCCACGGGTCCAAAGACGGCCTACATCCCCAGCCTTCTGCCATGCTTCCTCTGAGGCCTCCTATGTCCTGGATACCGGCCATCCCTGCCCGCCTCAGGCCCTGGCCACTGTGTGGTCCCTGCCTGGTGAAAGCTGCTTCATGGGGATGGAAATTCTGGTCCCAGCTCTCCTTGGGGTAGTACAATTTTGCAGTGTAGCCGCTTGTCAACCCCTAGCTCTAAGCCCTTGAAGGCAAGGGTAGGGCCAGCCAGGGAAGGGGGCAGTGCTCTCCTCAGGCCTGCCTCTTCAGAGACCTCAGCCTCTGCTCACAGGGTCTGGTCTGAGTTCAGAGAGGCGATGAGAGCTCCAATTAGGAAACAGCTGAAACATTCTAAGGCTGCCTGCAACACGGACCTTATATACTAGGGGAATGGTACCTAGTGCGTGTGCGCAATTTACCGAGAAGGCCTAGCAGCCTGTGGCTGGCCGGGATTCCGTGAGGTCCTGAGCATAGCCAAGGGACCCAGCTTGGAGGGTGTACGCCCTCGTGAGCTCTTTGTCAAGGCTGCTGCCTTTGGCAGCAGAAATGCAGCAACAAGAGCCAGGTGGTCACTCGAGACAACCTCATTTCACATGCACCCATGCTGGGGCCCAGCTGTGAGGCTCTTGGCAGAGAGCAGATCTCTGGCAGGAAGGAGCTGCTGGTGAGGATTCCATAAGGTACCAGGGGACATATGTTGTTTTTGTCACCAGCAGCCATCCCATCGTCCTTCTCTTGGCAATAATCTCCTGGAATGGCGTCCAGTTTGCCTCTTAAAGAACTTCAGCCCGGGCACTCTCAAATTCCACCGCAGAGTACGTGACTTGGTCTTGACCAATCAGTGCCCAGGAACCCCTGGCTGTACTGATTGGCTCAGGGTTGGCCCATGACCCTAGCTGGTCCAATCGGAGTGAGCCTGGGGATTTTCAAAAAGTAATTTATTTATTTATTCATGCACGTTTATTTATTTTGAGAGAGAGAGGGAGAGCCAGCGAGCAGGGGAGGGTCAGAGAGAGGGAGGAGAATCCCATGCAGGCTCCATGCTGTGCCACCAGCACAGAGCTGGACACGGGGCTCAAACCCACCAACCCTGAGATCATGGCCCCAGCTGAAGTCAAGAGTCGGACACTCAACCGACTCAGCTACTGAGGCACTCCTTAAATGCTTATTTATTTTTTTTTAACGTTTATTTATTTTTGAGACAGAGAGAGACAGAGCATGAACGGGGGAGGGGCAGAGAGAGACAGAGAGAGGGAGACACAGAATCGGAAGCAGGCTCCGGGCTCTGAGCCATCAGCCCAGAGCCCGTCGCGGGGCTCGAACTCACAGACCGCAAGATCATGACCTGAGCCGAAGTCGGACGCCCAACCGACTGAGCCACCCAGGCGCCCCTAAATGTTTATTCTTAAGAGAGAGAGAGAGACAGAGAGAGCACAAGTAGGGGAGGGACAGAGAGAGGAGGACAGAGGATCCAAACCATGCTCTGTGTTGACAGTAGTGAGCCGATGTGGGGCTTGAACTCACAAACCGTGAGATCATGACCTGTGCTGAAGTCAGACACTTAGCTGACTGAGCCACCCAGGCACCCTAGGATTGTTTGTTTTTTAAGTAAGCTCTAGCCCAACAGGGGGCTTGAATTCATGACTCTGAGATCAAGAGTCACGTACTCCACCAGCTCAGCCAGCCAGGTACTCAAAATCTGGGATTTTTTTATTGAGTTGTTGAAAAGGGAAGAAACTTGGACCTGGGAGGTGAGCCTTGAACTTAGATCGATGGTGGAGACTGCAGTCCATACAGATAGAAGCAGAGTTGAGCCAAGAGGCAGAGGAACTCTAAGTTCTTTTTTTTTTTTTATATTTATTTTTGGGACAGCGCAAGTGGGGGAAGTGGAGAGAGAAGGTGATAGAGGATCCCGAAGCGGGCTCTGTGCTGACAGACTGATGTGGGACTTGAACTCACAGAACTCACAAACCACGAGATCATGACCTGATCCAAAGTCAGATGCTCAACCGACTGAGCCACCCGGGTGCCCAGAGGAACTCTAAGTTCTGATGACATTGCTTGAGTCTCTGGGTTGAGCTGTGCCTAAATGCCGTGCCAATCTCTGGACTTTTCAGTTACGCAAGTCTGTAAATTTCCTCCTAGTTTAGGCTGGTTAAGGTTGGGTTTTCCATCGTCTGTAACTGAGTCATATTAGCAGATAGGAGAATAGGGGGCTCCAGGCTCCAATCTCCAAAGCCAACCAGGCCTCCATGAACAACAAAGACAGCTTGAGGAGGGAGGAACGAAGAGGTGTGGGCATTGCTTTCCTGGTGTGTTTTCTAGGTTGAGGGGGAGCAGAGGGAGGTGAGTCAACCTCAGAAGATACCGCGATGCTCATGGTTCATCTCTCAGTGGGATCGGAGTACTGCTTGACTCATTCCCAGCTGGGTTGGGGGTGGGGGAGCACAGCCCAGCCACCCGAGCTGCCCACCTTAATTCCACTGCTTGGAGTTGCCCTTTCGCTCTTCTCCAGCCGTTGGTGCTCTCTGGTCCTCTGGCCTCCCAGCAACTCACTGAACTTACAGTCTTCCCACCTATGCCTCACAGCCGAACACAGTCTCACTGGACTCAGTCGCTGTGCGACTCCTGAATAAGGGGAGAGGCCCCCCCGCCCCGCCCGTCTTCATGCAGCCTGGCACCTCCCAATTGTTTCTCTGCTCCAAGGTGTGCCTGAGAGGTGAGATCCATCCAGTTTGCCAAAGTGCTGAGGTAAGCAAGGTTGAAGGGTTTTCTTTCTGGAGAACAGGGTCTCACTGGGTCTTTAATATACAATGGAGTCTCTAAGAGGAAAATTTCACATGTGCAGCTCATTCCAAATTCGACCTGGATTTTTTTTTTTTTTAATAGAAAGCCTATTAACATATTGAAGGACATTAGTGTCCAGAAAAAGCTGACCTTGTACAAGGATCCCCACCAGGGTTCAGGGAATGTTTGCTGAACTAAACAGATGATAGGAAAGGATTCCTTTGGGAGCTGGTTCCATAGTCTGGCTCACAGAACCCTGCATGGGCCTCATGCAGGCTCTCTCAGCTGCCGGTAGTCTGGGGCCCTGTGACCCTTGTCAACACGGCCCAGGAGGTGGTTGGTATCAGTAGGTTTGGGTGGAGCAAAAAGTGGAAAGTGGTACAAATCTTTCTGGAAAGCATTTGACCCTGTATATCAAATTAAAAAAAAAGGTGCACATATTCTTTTGTCTTAGGAATTCATCTGCAACTCCATTCTGTACCCTAGGAAAATCGCTACCACTTCCCACAGGTATTCTCTGGGTCCTTCTCACCAATCTCCCCACAATGTCCCACTAGAGCTGGGGGCTGTGGCCTGTTGGAGACTGATGATGGGCAGACATCTAGTCTTGAATAGGGGCGCCTGGGTGGTGCAGTCGGTTAAGCGTCCGACTTCAGCCAGGTCACGATCTCGCGGTCCATGAGTTCGAGCCCCGCGTCAGGCTCTGGGCTGATGGCTCAGAGCCTGGAGCCTGTTTCCGATTCTGTGTCTCCCTCCCTCTCTGCCCCTCCCCCGTTCATGCTCTGTCTCTCTCTGTCCCAAAAATAAATAAAAAACGTTGAAAAAAAAATTAAAAAAAAAAAAAAAAAAAAAGAAGATACTGAGGCTGGATGGGTTCCAGCACCAGGGGGGAGGTGACAGTGGATTCTACAATTTCGACCCCTTTGTCAACATTGTCCCTAGCCAGCTTTGAGGGGCCGCTGGCCTCT
The DNA here is from genome assembly GCF_028018385.1 of Neofelis nebulosa. Lineage (NCBI taxonomy): Eukaryota > Metazoa > Chordata > Mammalia > Carnivora > Felidae > Neofelis > Neofelis nebulosa. Next base: position 8,086,096 of record NC_080783.1, on the reverse strand, counting down.
CTACTGGTCAACCTCTCAGTAAATATCTCTCTCCAGGAGATGCTCATTTCTTTCCTTGGAGACAGTGTGGTCTGGACGCATTTCATTTTATTGATTTATTAAAAAAATTTTTTTTAACATTTACTTTTTTTGAGAGACAGAGAGCACAAGCAGGGGAGGGGCAGAGAGAGGGGGAGACACAGAATCTGAAACAGGCTCCAGGCTCTGAGCTGTCAGCACAGAGCCCGATGTGGGGCTTGAGCTCATGAAACACGAGATAGTGACCTGAGCCGAAGTCGGCCGCTTAACCGACTGAGCCACCAGGCGCCCCTGGATACATTTTAAAGACCTTGGCATTAAATGAGTCCCATTATTAGGTAGGCGGGCTTTATATTATTTTCCTGGTCAGCTCAGGGGCTTGCCAAAATCACAAACAATGACTTAGCTTTTAAATGGTAGCCTCTTGTGGGGCGCTTGGATGGCTCAGTTGGTTAAGTGTCTGACTTTGGCCTAGGTCATGATCTCGCCATTCCAGAATTCGAGCCCGGTGTGGGGCTCTGTGCTGACAGCTCAGAGCCTGAAGCCTGTTTTGGATTCTGTGTCTCCCTCTCTCTCTGCCCCTCCCCCCACTCATGCTCTGTCTCTCTCTCTCTCTGTCTCAAAAATAAACATTAAAAAAAATTATAAACGGTTCGTCTCCTGTAATGCCATGACATTTTTTAGATGTGGCACTCCCAGTGGCCACTTGCCTCTGCAAGGAGGCCAAGGAGGTGCCTGTGGGCAGGGGCAAGGTTTTTTTCAGCAAATGATTGTGTGTCTTCTTCAAAAAGCCACCAAATCCACAGTGAGGTCTCAGAATTCTGTGCCAGAATGATATCATCTGAGCCTGGAAATGTTTGAGGATCACTGTGGCCATAAAACCACCCGAGTATCATATAAGGTGTCTACTTTTGGGGTGCCTGGGTGGTTCAGTCGGTTAAGCCTCCGACTCTTGCTTTTGGCTCAGGTCACGATCTCCCGGTTCGTGGGTTCCAGCCCCACGTTGGACTTGCACTGGCAATGCAGGGCCTGCTTGGGATTCTCTCTCTCCCTCACTCTCTGCCCCTCCCCCACTCACATGCACGTGTGCTCGTGCACTCTCTCAAAATAAATAAAGTGTCTACTTTTAAGTAGATGTAAACCCCTCAAGAAAAACCTTAACCTAATTGTACCAAATGTATTGCTGATCATCGCTGAATACAAGCCAATTAAAAGAGGGTAACAATTAGACAATCTGCCAGAAGAAGGGATTTGGATCCCAATCCTGACCAAGGGCTGAGCCCTGAGTAAACAGTATATATATGGCCAATAATATACCATGAAAGAAAAGAAATGACCATTATCAATCTCTAACAACATAAAAAAGTGGAATGAAATTCCAAGTTCTGTAAATTGAACCCCTGATGACATAGGGGTTCCCTGTGCACCATAAAATATTCAAATACCATATTGTATGGCTTTAATACACATATGTTAGCCCCAGATGAAAATAATTATACATAAAACATTCATGTGATAATAATCTTGCTTATCCTCTTATAATTGAGAAGAGCTATTTGGAGGATGATTTGAATAAATCAAGTCACTTAAAAAGCCACTCTGAGAAATTTGAATAAATGCCTTCTTTTCCCTTGAAAACATTTCCTCTAATAAGTACAAGAATTCAAAAGCATTCCATGGAACCAAGAGCTGTCTGAGTTCGGGAGATGGGGTGGGGAGGGGGTGGTCAATACCCAGTTTTGCTAGCTGCCATTGAAGGTTTATGTGCATGTGTTTCTAGCCATCTGAAAGGTGGATTTCATTTTATTTTAAGTAATCTCTACACCTGATGTTGGGCTCAAACTAATGACCCCAAGATCAAGAGTTGCATACTCTACCGACTGAGCCAGCCAGGTGCTCCTGAAAGACATATTTTTTTTGAGATTTTTTTTCCTTAATGTTTATTTATTTTTGTGTGAGAGAGACAGAGACAGAACATGATCAGGGGAGGAGCAGAGAGAGAGGGAGACACAGAATTTGAAGCAGGCTCCAGGCTCTGAGCTGTCAGCACAGAGCCCGACATGGGGCTGGAACTCACGAACTGCGAGATCATGACCTGAGTGGAAGTCAGACGCTTAACCCACTGAGCTCCCTGAAAAGCATATGTTAAACTAAAGGCTTAGGGCACCTGGCTGGCTGTTGGTAGAGAATGTGACTCTTTGATCTCAGAGCGGTGAGTCTGAGCCTCACACTGGGTGTGGAAATTACTCGAAAATAAATCTTAAAACAACAACAACAAAACACCTAAGGGCTTTTACTAGAAAGTCCTTAAACTTCCTCTGTTCACAGCATCCTTAGCGTGTCAGTAGTTTTTTCATAATGCAACGAAACCAAAATAAACAACACTTCTCTTTATGATGTAGTATATTAAATATTTATATCCTAACCTAGTTAGTCGCTGTCATATTATCTGGGAAAAAGAAAAGCCACATAAATTGCGAGAAAAAATATTTTTATTTTATTTGTAATCACAATGACTTACTGATGGGCTATGTGCTTGCTGAGCACCACACAGCTTCTCAAACTTTGGAATCAGATTGGACACAACCACCCTCATTTCCTATTCACATGGATTTTTAAGGGGAGCTTACTTATCACCCAAACTTCCCAAAACTCGGTTTCTTAAAGATACCTCCTCGAAAAGAATGTAGCGTGGTGTAATGTGATGTTGAAACCGAACTGCCTTAGTTCATAGTGACCAGCGTACAACATATGTCCCAAATTGTTGCATTTCCTTTGAAAATTAAAATATCCTTTGGCACCCTTGTGAATTTGCTGAAGTGCCCTGGGGTGCCTCGGTGCACAGTTTGGGAACCAAATCTCTACTTTTCACTCCATTCCGCTTCACCCCTCTGTTTTATTCAAAACTACAGCCAAAGATGCTAGTTTCAGACCCAATAAAAGCACGAAAAAAACCGCTGAGCAGATTATGTCTTCACTGTGAGGACTATTTTAACAGTGTATTTTGAAAGCTGCCAAAACAATTGCCTGCTCACCAGCAAGAAATTCTAAAAATAAACCATTCAATACAGAGGGATTGGCAACCAGACGCACATTTTTGGGGCTCTTTTTGGCCGTGATGCGTAGGATAAATCAGAAGGGGAGGCAATGCAGTTGGCCCCACAGGCCCAGGTGGTTGTAGGAACCACAGCACGGGGAGCAGGGCTGGAAAAGATGTCTGTAAAGCTGGTCAACAGGCTGGTCTGAATTGTGGGGCGGCCCATTCTCCCCACTCACCTCCAGGGAGTGGTCATCAGCTCTGAAGTTCTCCTCCTTCCCTGCACCTGGGCAGATGTTTCTGCCTGCCAGTCCCACCCGAGCCTGGGGGGTGGTGGTGAAGGAAAGCAGGGACCTCTGTGGCCCGTTTTCTCCTCAGTTCTCCTCTCCACCCTGCACCAGGCTGCATGGGGCCGGTTCATGCCTCTCACAAGGAGGAGTCCCTTGTAGTAAATTAGAGAATCGTGGGTACCATACCAGGTTCTTGCTTTGTTGATAGTTTAGGGGACTTAAAACATCTTTTCGAGTAAAAGCCTGGCTGTCAAAGGCTGTTGGCTTGCTGGGGACTCATCCAGCCTGTTTTGGTGGTCAAAAGCTGAACGCCGTCTTCTGTTCCTTTTCACACCAGACTGATGCTGCCATTGCACTGTCCTATTTCTTCAGAGCATTGATCACTATCTGAAATTATTTGCTTTCTGTCTCCTCTCATTAGAATCTAATGGTAGGGACTTCCCTAGTCTTGTCCAGCAAGTACCTCCACCATTTAGAACAGTGGTTGGTATATAAAAAGTGCTCGATACATATGCGTGGAGTGAATGTATAATGCTTAAAGGGTTTGCATATTGTATATTCTCGATATTCAAGAGCTAAAAAAGAAAGAAAGAAAACAAGAGAAAAGAAAAGAAAGGAAAAGAAAAGAAAAAACAAGAAAATCCACTAACAAACATTTTAGGGACAAGGTGGTTGGAAGCAAATCAAGAGTCTGAAAGGAGCTGAACTCCCAGAAGAGGGGCTCCCAGAATCCAGAAGAATCTCCAGATGTCAAAAGGATTAAAGGCAGGAGACAGAACAGGAAGGACCAGAAGGGGGCAGTGGATCAGTGGCGTTCGAGTATGCACTGGAGGAGAGGAGGCCGGGGCCAGAGACAGACAGCAGTGGCTGAGGAGTGAATGAGAGGCAGGGAGTGGAAAGAAGGAGTAGAGACAATTCCAAGGAGTTTGCATCTGCAGAGAAAGAGAAGGATGCAGCAGGACTGAGGGAAAATGTTATTTTTAAAAACTTGGTTTTTAGGGTGACTTGAATACATTTTGAGGTTAAGAACTGAAGGACTCAGAGAAGAGAGCTTTGGCTGATTTTTCTGAATTGTGTGTCATCTCTTCTTCCTTTTTAAATTTTCATCTTATTCATTTATTTTTTTATCTCTCCTTCATTTCTTTTAAAGTTGTATTTAAAAAAAATTTTTTTAACGTTTATTTTTGAGACAGAGAGAGAGCATGAATGGGAGAGGGTCAGAGAGAGAGAGGGAGACATAGAATCCGAAGCAGTCTCCAGGCTCTGAGCTGTCAGCACAGAGCCCGAAGCGGGGCTCAAACTCACAGACCGCGAGATCATGACCCGAGCCGAAGTCGGACGCCCAACCGACTGAGCCACCCAGGTGCCCCTAAAGTTGTATTTTTTTTTTTTAATTTTTTTTTTTCAACGTTTTTTATTTATTTTTGGGACAGAGAGAGACAGAGCATGAACGGGGAAGGGGCAGAGAGAGAGGGAGACACACAGAATTGGAAACAGGCTCCAGGCTCCGAGCCATCAGCCCAGAGCCCGACGCGGGGCTCGAACTCACGGACCGCAAGATCGTGACCTGGCTGAAGTCGGACGCTTAACCGACTGCGCCACCCAGGCGCCCCTAAAGTTGTATTTTTTTTTAAGGGGCTCAAACTCACAACCTCGAGATCAGGAGTTGCACGCTCTTCCGACTGAGCCAGCCAGGTGCCCCGATCTCTTCTTCCTTTAAATTCACCCGTGCTTCCCTTATGGCAGGCACTTCTACCCGTCACGTCCCTCTACTAGAGGCACGTGAAAGGCAGGCCTGTGCCTCACACACACATATATAGTAAGAGTATAAGTGTGACCTAATGTGGCCTTTGGTAGACTTGACTGCCTGCAACCCCTGCTTTTGCCCAACTGGGGCCAGACTCAGTGCTTCACCACACGCCCACCACAGAAGTCCAAAAACACTGGCAAGGAACGCAGCAAACCTCAACCAGAGTTTTCTACATAGAAATCTATGTTTGAAAGGGTCTTCTAAGTTCTCCCACAGCTTTCTCCAAGGTCATCTGTCTTCTCCTCCCCTACCTACACAGACTCTTCAGGTCCTCTTGATTGCCCGCAGCATCTGAATGCTGACCCTCTGCTTGCACAAGTCCGAACTGGGAGCACCCTTTGTTCATCAAGCATGCTGCCCGGAGACTTTAGTTTATCTTACAGCCACCTGTGTGGCTGTACATATTTACTTCTCTAACTTTTCCTCAATGTCTCCACCAGTACTTCTCAAAGTATGGGCCACAGACCACCTGCATCAGAATCACCTGGGGTGTTCTAACAGGTGGATTTCTAGGCCCCGCGCCTACTGAATCAGAGTCTCTGGCAGGTACTTGTAAATGTTTGAGAACGAGTGGCTGTACGCTGTGCTATGCCTGGGCTGTATGCTCTCTTTCATAACGTTCTGTGGCCTTCGATGTACCCACGGACGGCCCAGCTCTGCAGGCATTCGGATCTGCACCCACTCTACCAAGGCGGACTTGAACCTACAAGGGCCTCGTCCCCGCAGCTCTGTCCTCTCCTTCTGCTTGTGCTCCCCGCTGCCCGTGCTCCTCCCCCCTTCTCCTAGTCCACCACAGCTGCAGCCCCCCTCTGGGCCTGCTCCGGTCCCTCCTGCACGGTCCCTCTATCACACTGTCCCTGGAGTACACACTTTTTTGGCCTTAGTTGTTTCACGATAAGATGATCCACGTTGCCTGAGCATACGCACTGTTGCCTGAGGAGACGGTAAGAGTCTAAGGAGGACTGGGCTGTAACTTTTTTTCTAAGAGCAGCTGGCAAAGAAGTGTGTCCCTGACAGTGAAGGAGGCTCTAAGCAGGTGGAGAAGCTTCCCTGGGATGGTCTTTTCTCCACTGGGAGGTGTCCAGTCCCCTGAGAGCCTTCCTTGATGGGGAGCAGATACAGTTTAGGAAAAGGAAAGGAGACGAGTTCTCACTCTGAGAAAAGAGATGGTATTTCCAGAAAGTAAAAGGAAACCTGGATTCATTGAACTTTGTTGTTGTTGTTTTAATCCAACCTTGGAATTTAAAAATTGGCTTTTGAAGACAACAGCCCTAATGTGAAGAATAGAATTACCACTGAAAGAGGGCAATAGTCTACTAAAAATGTACTTCTCTCCCCCCCATCCACAGATGCAAACAGACCCTTCGGCAACAGACAGAAGGAGAGGAGGAATCTGGGAGCAGGGGCTACACCACAGAGGGCCCATCTCTTGGTGTAGTCTCCTCCCTCTGGCCTCAGACCTTACTACTGTGGGAACCGCAAAACTTTTAATTGTCGGTATTTTATAAAGGATAGTGAAAGCTACTGGGAGGTCAGAGTAAGCTCCTAAAAAAGATCCCTTCTCTCTCTCATGTCGGACTTGCAGGCACTGCAGATATGATCGCTCTCTCCCACACCACACCGGTCACACCGCCATTTGACTGGGTCTTGAGGCCTCCCAGCACCCCACCCCATCCCAGATGCATTCCTATCGTTCTCCACGTGACTCGAAGGAGATTTTTTTCCTCCATTTTGTAACCTCTGTTCTCTCACTTAGGAATATAAGAGTCCCTACTCTGCCAAGGAAATCTCTTGAACAAATGTACATCATAAAGGTATGAAAAAAGTTAACAACAAACAAACAACGGGCGCATCTATGTTCTGGAAGAGAACCACTAAATATCATGTCTAAAAGACAAATGTTAAGGTCATGGGTCTTGTCTGGGTACGTTGTAACATTCTTGGAAAGCAGCAACTGAAGCAACAGGAACCGCAAGATCTATCAGTCGATCTCTGGAGTAAAACATAGTGGTGATCCTACGGTCTGATAAATGTCTTTCTTCCCATCATGGGGCCGAGTTCATGTTCCAGAAAAAGTAGAGATGAAAGCAGTGCCATGCTAAAGACTGTAGGAATATTTTAATTCATATGTTTTAATTCATTATGTAATAATAATATCAGTCTATTTTACAAGTTAGATGTATGAGAATGTATGAAATAGAAATGGTAGGAAAAAAACTAACCCTAAGTCAGGAATATGAATTTTTCCAAAACCAGGGGCCAAAGGAAGATGTGTTGCCTGCAGGGCCCAAGGAGGAGGCAGGGAGGGGGTGGGAAGAGCATCCACTCTCGCGGTCAGCGTTTGTCCCTGTGTCACCGTGGGAAGGACTCAAGGCTCGCCTTCTACCCCGGCCTGGGGTTGGGAGTTTAGTCTGGTCAGTGGAAGATGGCAGCTTGGGAGGAAACAGCCATCTGGTTACCTACACAGAACCGGTCCCCTGGTGGCTGCAGGTGGGTTTTGCCATAGAGGGAATTAGGGGTGAAAGTGTCAAAAACCAAATGTGTGGAGGGAAAAAGTAAACCGTTTCCTCCTTTCCCCCCCAAACCCCAAATTCTTGAAATGCACACACATTCTTCTCTCAAACGTAGAAAAGTCTCACTCTGGATGTGCTTACAAGAAGATCGTCGTCAAAAAACTTTGTCTCTATGATAACATTCCCACTATAAGTAAGAAAAGAGGGCAAAAGAGTGAATGTGTTAGGCAACAGATTTCATTCTCACAAAGTGGTTTCAGTTTGGGTCTGCTGGGCTCAAGGACACGCACCCACCTAGAACCTTGGCTTGGGGACACTAAAATCTATGTCTAAATGGGGTTAGAAGTCTAATGTGACATTTAACTTTCTGCAAGTTCAGAAAACAGAAGAGAGAGCATATCTTAATCCTTGATATATATAAAGCCCTTAGTAGAGGACTTTGCACACAGGGGTGCTTATAAAATGTGACTTTTTTTTTTTTTTTTTTTTTTTTAAATAACTGACTTTTTGATGCGCCTGGACACCTGCAGGCCTCAGGGGTCGTCTCTTTCCCTACAACACCTACTGTGGTGGACAGCTGAGGGTCGGCCTTTCCTGCATCTGTTCTCATCACTTTGGGTAACAGCACTCTGCTCTTCTTTTGGGGACCCGCACCGTCTCCAGTCTGTGTCAGTCAAGTAGCCCCCGCTTCACCTGGCAAAGAGGTGGGCGCAGGACATAATTTGGGCCAGCCAGACTCTCTCCCTAGAGCGGGATACTTCCCACGGCTGCTCCCGAAGGAGATCGCCCACGGATCCCTGCCATCTGCATCTTTTGAGCCGCCCAGGTCTCAGGACGCCCCACACCTTTCAGCTCTGTCCTATTAGCCGGAGTCACTTTCTACGGCTTGCCGCCAAAGAACCCCAAATGATACACCTGTATCGCCGCACAGAGTGGAATCTCATTTTTCTTGGTGGGTATCTCAGTGTTTCCAAACCACAGCACTCTTGAACCAAGTTAAGGGCAACAGAGGAACTGATTTCAGGTTCCAAAAAGTAAAATATGACCGAAATAACCTAGATATGTCATCTACCTGAAAAAAATTGGGCCTGGTCAAGGAGGAGTCAAATGAAGGCCAATAAAATATAAAAAATGCCCTTCTATATACTACCCTGTACTTTTCCAGGGGAATTAATAGCCAGCAGATACATTTTTGCTGGTAATTAATTACAAAGTAGGTACATAAGAAACTCAAGATTTAAATGGCTAATAGAATAGAAAAACACCTACTACTGTAATTAAAAATCTGTTAAGGACTTATAAACAACCTCTATATTCAGTGTGGCTTTCATCAAGGATCTGTTTAAAGGGACAATCCAATATTACACGATTATCTGTGTGAATAACCCACTACAACACAGTATTACTAAAACCTTTGAAAGACTAATACCTTTTTCCAAGAGAGAATGGTAAGTGGGTTGTTACTGACAGTGGTTTTGGACAAAGGACAAACTAATTATTCTTTGAGCAGGAAGCAGAGCTATTAAAAATGGTAAGCTAGTCTCTGAAAAACTGTAACCAAAGATTATCCTCTAAAACAAAATTAGCCCTTTGACAGACTCCATTAAAGGCTATTCAAGAAACGTACAGAGTATCAGACGTTTGGTAGTCAGGAAAGTGAGCAAAGTAGCATAGATTTAATATATAGCACACGCCAGTGTCCTTCCATATCATCTCATTTTGTCCTGACTACACGTCTGTGATACGGAATTATTAATTCTATGTTTAGAGAGGACAAAAATAAGGCCAGAGGTATTGTCCAAGATTGCACAGCTAGTTAGGGTTAATCAGGAATTTAGTCTAAATCTAAAGTTGTTTACTCTAAAGTTGTGTATATTTTCCATTTGATCACACTATCTTTTTCATAATGACAGAAGTCAGTAACCTGTAAATCTGATACTCTGGATACTCTTTACCCTTATTTCCAACCCAGGTTGCCTGCTGACCAGTCCCCCCACTGCCTGGAACGCCTGCTTCTAGACACACTCCACAATCCCTGTGGTCTGCTCACTCACGTTAGCACGCTGGCAGGCATCATCTGGGACTCAGGTGCTGCCTCTATCAGGGACTGCCAGGTGTTTGTGGAGTTAGGGATCACAAAGCCAAACTCGAAGAACCATTCTGAAGGAAGAAGGAAAAGCGAGTAAGTGGGCATCCCGGACAGTCTCAGGACTCTTTGTCCGCCCCCCTTTGGAGTGAGCCTCTTCTTACCCCAAGAACCATAAATGCAGCCGTCAGAAACCTCTGGAGCCAGAGCCATAAGAAAGGACATGGAAGCCCCCTCAGGCTGTCCTCTGAACCCACCAGAGGCTTGCTGCCTATGCTCCAGGGTCTAAAGCACTAGGACCAGTGGGCAGATACAGCATAAGCAAGGCTTTCTTAGAAGTAGGTAATATGTAAATGATAAAGAGAAGGACGGAATAGGTCTTCTACTTGGAATCTCAGCTCTAACACACATACGTGCACTCTTACAGTCCATGGTTAGAAAATCAGTGCAGAGTGGCCTTGCCAGTTAGATCTGCCTGAGACTGTATGGAGAGCACTGTACCAGGCCCCAATCGGCTGCTTCCTCGTGACCTCGTTACAATTCACCAGTGACAAAGTAGACACCGACCCAGGACCACCAGGGTCAGAAACCCTTTTGTTGGGCTCAGTGTCCCTTGTCATCAGCTTTGTTTTTGTTTCTTTTTGCTGGGGCCCCCAGTCTCGCAGGGTGTGGGAATCCTATCACAAATTGAGTTGCGAAGTGAATGTTACCAAAGCAGTGCTTTAGTTCCCTGGATCTTGCCTTTTTTTCCCTGTCACCCTAAGTGTGGCTTCTAGGCACAAAGGCCACAGAATACCTTCTAGGCATTGCCCTTTGAAGTAAACTTTTTGCTCCAGGCGGAATTTTTCCATTTGCTCTGCTGAAGAGAAGTTCAATTCTCGAGACACTGCCTTGCACTTGAGGATTTTCTTGGGAACACGGGCTGGTAAAGAAAAAAAAATATTGAAGCCACCCTCAACAAAAATCACATACTATGGTGCTTCAAGTTTCTGGAAGCTTTTTAGAGCTGATTTAGAGAACACATTATCTATGTTAAATTTCAGAGGATGCCTTGGTAACAGAATTATACTTTTTAATTTAGGCAGAGGTCCCCAATTGGTCAAGTGCATCTGACTGAAAGATCATCAAGAAACACAAGATATAGTGCATCTAAGGGCCTTCCCTAGCTGCTGTCATCAGGAAGTGGGCTGAACAGGCACCTTCTCTACTGTGTTCTGTTAGTTTTAACCCCTTAGTTTTTCTTTTATTTCAGGGGGATAAAAAGGCAAATTTTCTTTTGGAAAAAAAAACCAACAAAGTTGAGATCTTGGTTTGTATCTTTAGGTATGTTCTGATGCTAAAATTTCAGCACAAAGTGGACTTTGGGAAGTGAGAGAAAGAACGATAGGAAAGGAACTAGGAAGTTCAACAACATGTGCCGTGCCTGCAGGGGCTTGCCCCCCATTAGGGTCTGCATTAATTCAGCTCCCTGACGCTTGGGCCCTGCTCCCGAAACATGAGAGCCCTGTGCAGATAAAGGGTTGGAGAGTACCTTCATGCTCCACACCGGGGACTGACAGGTCTTCTGTTCCTTGCCATAGTATCTTCCCTGTCTCAGCATCCCGGAGGTTCATCCAATTTCTGAACAAATATACTAAGGAAAAATAGTGCACTGAAAGTGACTCTTACTTGGTACTCTAGATGTGTTCTAGCTCTCAGATCTGTTCCTACTGACTCCTGTTTACTGTTTAGCAAGTTGGCCTATCTGCTAAGTGCCATGGAAGCAAATAAGAGTACAGGAGGGTCTAAAGGACATCTAAAGAAAGATTTTAGCAGAGACCCAGTGGAGATATTTTTATCTACAACATAAGAACCAAAGACCATATACACCTAGAAATTGCAAGAAAGTGGTAGAAAATAAATAGTGCAAAGTTAGAAAATTTCCAACAGAATCAGACCAGCCAAGATAAAAGACCTAAAGAGGGGTGCCTGAGTGGCTCAGTCAGTTAAGGGTCTGACTCTTGATTTCAGCTCAGGTCACAATCCTGGGATGGTGGGACTGAGCTTCGCACTAAGCGTAGAACTTGCTCGAGATTCGTTCTCTCTCTGCACCTCCTCTCCCTGCCCTTCTCCCCTGCTTGTGTGGTCTCAATAAATAAATAAACAGACCTAAAGAAAAAGATAAGACAGGTATACCAGTACACATGCAGACCACCCCACCCCACAGTGAGGCTCACAGCCCGTAAGTTTTACTCACAAGTCCAGAGCTCTCACGCACCTGTTTAGTGGCCTGCTCTTAAATATCAGAAAATAGCCAAGGATCACCAGAAATTGAGGAAAGCATTTACTATGAAAGATAGACCAAAATAGGGAGAAAAAAGCAACTCAGAGGAAAAAAGAGAATATACAGGAAGATACAAACTTTTAAAAAGATACATTAAAAACAAACAAAACGGCCAGAGATAACATAACCCTTACGGTCGCTAAAAATTATATACAATAGAATTTTGTATATTTTGGTGATTTTCTCTGGCTCAAGCTTACAATTTTTTTAAAAATTTATTTATTTTGAAAGAGAGCGAGCGAGAGAGAGCACTGGAGGGATGGAGAGAGAGAGAGAATCCCAAGCACAGGCCAGAACTCACGAACCGTGAGATCATGACCTGAGCCGAAACAGAGCCAGCCCCTTAACCAACTGAGCTACCCAGGCACCCCAAGCTTACACATTTTGAGGCTAGTCGATTGACAATCTCTTTTTGTCATAAAATGCCTTCAAGTAATTATATTTTCTAGTTTCTGTATTGTTCATCATACAATAAAGGAGTCAGTAATAAATAGCAATGAAAAAAAGAACATTCAGAAAAATGTTAGAAATAATGTTAGAAAAAAATATTTTGTTTATTCATTCACATTTAAAAATGTTTCTTTTTGAGAGAGACAGAGAGAAAGCATGAGCGGGGGAAGGGCAAAGAGAGGGAGAAAGAGGCTCCGGAGTGGGCTCCGCACCGACGGCAGAGAGCTCGACATGGAGCTTGAATTCACAAACCACAAGATCATGACCTGAGCTGAAGTGTCTGACTTCAACTTCAAGCCACCCAGGCGCCCCAGAAAAATACACATTTTGATAGCAGAACCGAACAACTCAATGTAAGGGTTGGAAGACAAAGTTGAGGAACTCTTTCAGAAAGAAAAATAAAAAGCCACAATGATAGAACACAGGAGAGTAAAGATACAAAAACTGGGTATCAGTCTAAGAGGTCCAACATCTAAATAACAGCAGTGCAAGAAAGACAGAAGAGAAAGACCAAGGAGAGAAAATCATGAATGAGTTAATGCACAAAAATGTCCCAGATTGAAAGGGTCCAGCAAGTGCCCAAGTCACATCAGAGAGAATCTGCAGAACATCAATGTTGGAGAGAAGCTTTCAGAGGGAAAACAAGCTGTCACATAAAAGGGCAGAATCAGAATGGGAAAAAAAGAATCAGAATGAATTACACTTTTCAGCAGGGACTCTGAAGGATAGAGGAAAAAAAAGAATGAAGCAGTGACTTTAAAATTCTCAGGGAAATTCCTGGAACTAAAAAAAGATTTACTTTCTCAAGAAACTAATGGTAATACGCTATTTCAAAGTAACAGGTGAAGACTAAGGAAGAGAACAATATTGAATCCAGGAAGCAAGGGATCTGAAACAAGATACAGGTGAAGGTCCTCAAGTGATTGTGAAAGAGACCCCAGAACAACAGCTCCTTAGTGGGTCTGGAGGGCAACTGGTCAAGGGTCCAGACAAGAACAGGTCAGAATGCTTAGGGAGAGGGGTGCCTGGGTGGCTCAGTCGGTAAAGCATCTGACTTTGGCTCAGGTCATGATCTCATGGTTCATGGGTTCAAGCCCTGCGTTGGGCTCTGTGCTGACAGCTCGGAGACTGGAGCCTACTTCGGATTCTATGTCTCCCTCTCTCTCTGCCCCTCCCCCACTCATGCTCTGACTCTCCCCTCTCAAAAATAAATATACGTGTAAAAAAAAAAAAAAAAAAAAAGAATGCCTAGGTAGAGATTAAGAAATTCATTGAATATCTGATGTGTTTATATGGGAAGATTCCTACAATTAGGGGAGATTTGGGGGTTAAATTTGTGAGAAGCACAGAAAATCTAAGCAAATAAATAAAAAACCAAGACAGTAATTATCACCAGGGAAAAACCAAAGGTAGTGTTGGAAGAAAAGAGTAGTTATAGTTGACTACACGGCTTCATCGCAAAAATGTTCACATAGTCATAATAATAAAGACACAGGCTGTGGACCCAATACTGCTATCCCACGAGGCTGGGGGAAGGAGAGCATGTATGTGTGCTCAGGCAGAAGTGCTGGGAAAGAGTAAAACTCATTTTCCAGAGTGGGAAGTTGATAAACAATGTCTAAAATGGAAACACTAAGACATAGCCACAGTGTGCAACTCAGAAATATGAAGACAAATACCAAATAAATCAGCCAGAAATTGAAAACAGTTTTCTCCGGGGAGTAGAAAACAGGAGTCAGAGGGCACAGAACTCTGCTCATCATGCAAAACCAGGTAGAACTAGGACACTGAGCAACGCACACACACAACTGTGGCAAAGATGGACTAAACTTACGAAGATAGTCCTGAGGTGGTGTTGTTTTTTTTTTTTAACAATGGACAAATAATTACAGAAAAAGAAAATTAATATTATCTATCCATAGAGGCTAAGGCTGAGAAAAATCGTTCATATTTGTAAAGAGACTGAGCTTCAGCTAAATACAGGTGATAGGGTTTGGTTTGCAGGTCTTGTGTTTTCTCTTTCTGCCGTCTAGCAACCAAACCCTCTTCCCAACAGCACCCTGCAGCCTCCATGCCCTCGTGGGAGACAGCCACTGCTCGGCGGTACTGTAACTAGCAGACCCAAATCCTTCTCTCGGGAGCCTGGAACAGCGGGAGGCAAGCACATGGCCTAGGCTTGGACGCCTGGGCCCCAGTTCGAGGGCCCAGTCACACAAGGGCTTGAGGAAAAGGCGGCCGTTCTTCAGAACGGGGCAGCAGGAAGTGCTAAGCCAACCTTTCCTGCAGTGTGGCTGTTGCTGCAGGTTCTGGTCCGACTGCCAGTCAGTTCTGAAACCCCAGGGAGCCTTTGGCTTTTCCCACTGTTTGGGCAGCTTGCGGTGTTGAACCCCAAGCGGCACAGCTGGTTAGCATCACTATGCACGTAATGGTACATTTAACCCTCTGGAGAGATTCTTTCTAGGTTTCGCTGCGGTAAGAGAGAAGTCACAAAAGGTAGCCAGGGGTTATCCAGTAGAGTGCCTTGAATATGAGGGGTACCCAAGCCTCCTGGGCCCTCCATTTGCCTGTGCACTATACCCCCACCCTCCCACACGAACCTACCACTGCTGTGCTACTCTCCTCTCGGTGTGTGCAATCCTAACCACGTCTCCTTGTATGCTCATTGTATCATCAGATACTGCTGCTCTTATACACCTATGTGGTGTTCTCTTCCCTGCTTCATATTTTGAAATTCCACTTTATTTTTAATGTTTATATGTTTATTTGGAGAGGAGAGTGAGAGAGAGTGGGGGTGGGGGGGAAGGGCAGAGAGAGAGTCCCAAGTAGGCTCTGTGCTGTCAGCACTAAGTCCAATACAGGGCTAGATCTCAGGGACCCTGAGTTCATGACCTGAGCCAAAACCAAGAGTCGGATGCTTAACTGACCGAGCCATCCAGGCATCCCTGAAATTCCACTTTTTTTTTTAAAACAACTAAATTCAAAAGCAAGTCAAAAGTATACATACTTATTAGATCACTTTGTTGTTTTTTTTTTTAAAGTAGGTCCTACACCCAATGCGGGGCTTGACCCCATCATCCCAAGATCAAGAGTCAAATGGTCTACTAACTGAGCCAGCCAGATGCCCCTAGATCATGCATTAAAATTCCAATTACTACAAATACACTTATGTATTCTGGGGTCTCCATATATTAAGAGAAAGCTTCCCCAACTGGAGAAACGAAACAATGTATACTATCGCTCTGTCCAGCAAGTCCACTCTTGAGCTCAGATCTAAACAGAACTGCCTTGGGGCGCCTGGGTGGCGCAGTTGGTTAAGCGTCCGACTTCAGCCAGGTCACGATCTCGCAGTCCGTGAGTTCGAGCCCCGCGTCAGGCTCTGGGCTGATGGCTCAGAGCCTGGAGCCTGTTTCCCATTCTGTGTCTCCCTCTCTCTCTGCCCCTCCCCCGTTCATGCTGTCTCTCTCTGTCCCAAAAATAAATTAAAAAACGTTGAAAAAAAAAAAATAAAATAAACAGAACTGCCTTAGACATTTAAGCTCAAGGTTTTCAGAAGACATGGTACTCATTTAACCTATCGTATACATGCTTTTCATTCTTTCTCTTCAGATAGACACGTGTACCAATATAGCTACGTTGGACACCAGATTTTCTTAAATTAAACAACAATACTAAAATTATTCTTCAAGTTTCAGGCTCACACACAAGTGGAGCTTTCTAGCAAAACTGCAAGAAAAGCCTGGGAAAAGGGGCTCCCTTCATAAAGCAACAGCTAGATCAGACCTAGCAGTTTTCAGAAAAAGCATTATTGCTGCTTGCCCAGGTCAGCAAAGAAAAGCCTGGCACCAGAACTTACTCTTCGGTCCATTAGAGGATAGAAAGAAAATGAGTGTTCTCTCCGGTAATTAGTGGATAGTGAATTTAAGCTTCCTCCATTTTATAGCAAGGGAGATAAGCTGCTAAAAATATATGGCTTATCTCCCTAACATAAGCACCTCTTCTCTTTATAAATAATCAATTTAAGAACTTTAATTATCTTTTTGGGAAATAGATTAAAAAAATATTTTGGCTAGTTCAACAACTAGGCATTTCCTACGTGTACCTTAGTCTGGAAACCTATCAGTGTCTATGTCATGTGCTTCACTTTATAATCCTAAGAAAACCTGTAAGACTTTACCCTCAATAAGTCACACAAAATGAGAGAAATACATACAGAGTTCCATCCAGTGATGTTGGGGTGGAGGCTGCTTAGAACCCCTCCAAGTTCTGTAAGTCAGAGGTACAAAGGAATACTCTTTAATTCATGGCAGAGATGCAGCCATTTGGGAACAGCTTTATAAATCATAAAAATACAAATCCATAACAGCCCAATAGCAAAAATAAATAAATATTATTATTTAATGTTGATCTACTTTTGAAAGAGAGAGAGCACAAGTGGGGGAGGGGCAGAGAGAGAGAGAGAGAGAGAGAGACAGAATCTGAACTGAGAGCAGAGCCTGATGCGGGGCCTGAATTCATGAAGAGCGAGATCATGACCTGAGCTGAAGTCGGAAGCTCCACGGACTGAGCCACCCAGGTGCCCCAGAAATAAAAATTATTAAGGTAGGTATCTTAAAATAATAACAATGACAAAAGATGGTCCTCAAAAGCAGCAGCATATTTGGCTAAAAATGCTGGGAATGAAAGGCAAGCTTTGATGGCTGATCATCTGGCTGAAAACATTTTTAACAGCTTTTTGCTAACTAGATTTTTCAGAGAAAAAGAGCCTGAGTTTTAAGACTCAAAGGTCAAGTCACTTCCAATCTTGAGAGAGGAGAGGATTAGGCAGACAGGCTTTAAGGAGGGGGGCTGGAGGACTATTTATAAATACCACCTTCTGGGTCAGCCAGGTCTTTTCTCATTTAAAAGCTCCCAGGTGATTTATAACCAAGATGAGCACAAAGGAACACTCCTTTACTATGGGAAGCCTCTCTCAGAGAGCTGTTCCTGGTAGCTTATTTGGAACCAGGCAGACAAAAGTAGCACTCTCATATGTAAGAGCATCTTAAAAATAAGCTTCGGCCTGGAAACAATAAGCTCCAGAAAAAAAAAAAAAAAAAATCAATAGATGGTAAAATGTCCAGCCTTTTAGGAAAGGTAAAAAAGGAAGTATAAACTAAGATAAACATGGAAGAGTGAGAGTCACTTGGCTCAACACAGAAGGTTACATAAGTCCTCTTATGTTTTAAATAGCTGTGACCTGGTATGATTTCGATCCAGTGCGGGAGCTGAGGACAGACCTGAGGTAGAGAAGACAGCCAGGGAGGTGGTGGTGGAGTGGGAAGTGAAGTCTTGGGGGCTGGAAGAAACTAGTCAGGTGAATGAGGTACTAGGTAAATTTCCTTGAGATGTGAATGAAGGAACTGGAATAAAAGAATTTAAAATATTTAGTGACAATCATCTAGAAGCATTTTGGAATGAGTACTGGCTCTTGCTTAGTTTTAAATGGAAATGGTCAACCTCAATTTTTACATATTAAACAGAACAGATACATGGCAGTACCTCACTGGCCAGTTGAGAGGAGAGACAAGAGGGAGATTAGGGGAGGGGGAGAAGGAGAAAGGAGGAATGGGGAAGGCAAAAAGGGGAAAGAGGAAAGAAACATAGAACACATAAACACACAGAGAGGCATACACAACAGATGGAGTGAAAGAAAAAAGATACTGAGAAAGAGACAAATAGAAATGCCCACATGTAACTGATAACCAAGAGACAGGCCCAGAACAGATGGGAACAATAAGGAAGAAGTTCAGAGATGAGATTCTAGTTTTTCCTGCTTGAATCGTGTATTGTAGAGTTGTCTTGGTTAGTGGCTTTCATACAATGATTTGAAATTGATGGGTAGGTTGACTGCCTCCCTGAAAATGTTAATTGGCTGATTCATAGATTCCTGTAATTTGTCATCCAAACTTGTACTTTTGAGAATGAAAGAGGGTGCTAACTGGACAGCACACTTAAATGAGTTGGTTCATGTAAGGTGCTTAGAACAGTGCCCGGGCATTTAGTGAACAGAGTGTTGTTACAAATTCATTATCATCTCCTACCTAGTCTCCTGATGGTTTTCCTTGCTTCCATTCTTTTTTAAAAAAAAAAAAATTTTTTTTAATGTTTTTTTTATTTTTATTTTTGGGACAGAGAGAGACAGAGCATGAACGGGCGGGAGAGGGGCAGAGAGAGAGGGAGACACAGAATCCGAAACAGGCTCCAGGCTCCGAGCCATCAGCCCAGAGCCTGACACGGGGCTCGAACTCACGGACCGCAAGATCATGACCTGGCTGAAGTCGGACGCTTAACCGACTGCGCCACCCAGGTGCCCCTCCTTGCTTCCATTCTTGCCTCCTCTTTCAATCCATACTCCTCAGAGAAGGCAGTTTCTTAAAAACTGTGAATTAGACGGCAATCCCTTGTTTTCCTTTGCACTTAAGAACAAAACGCAAGTCCTTTCCATGGTTTGCAAGTTCCCCAGTTGCTACGTTCCAGCCATAAGTCTCCTTTCTTCAACACGCTAGTGTCTTCTGCTCACGATGTCACCTGAGTGCTCTTGCCCTTACTCTTCACACCCCCACACTCTTGGGACCACTCAGTCTACAGTGATCTCTGAATCTAGATCTGCTGCCTCCTAAGTTGGCCCCCCTCCTTCTGTGCCCCCATGCCAACCCTGACCACAACCTGGCTTCCCCTGAGCAGTCTGTGCTATCTCCATTTCCCCTGAGAGGAGACTAAATACCACTTCACCTTTGCTGTATTACTTTCCTGGTCAAAGACCTTCAAAGGATCCTCACAGACTGATCCAGGTCTCTCCATATATCTGATTTCAAACTATTCTTCTTCTTCTTTCTTTCTTTTTTTTTTTAGTGTTTATTTTTTAAAGAGAGAGAGTGTAAGCCGGGGAGGGGCAGGGAGAGAGAGAGGGAGACAGAATCTGAAGCAGGCTCCAAGCTGTCAGCATAGAGCCCGATGCGGGGCTCGAACTCACGAACTGTGAGATCATGACCTGAGCCGAAGTCAGACACCCAAACGACTGAGCCACCCAGGCATCCCCCCCCCTTTTTATTTATTTTGAGAGAGAGAGAGAGAGCGAGAGAGAGAGAGAGAGCGAGAGAGAGAGAGAGCGAGAGAGAGCGAGCACATAAGCAGGACAGAGAGAATGGGAAAGAGAGAGTCCCAAGAAGGCTCTGTGCTATCAGCGTGGAGCCCTACTTGGGGCTCCATCTCACAAACCATGAGATCATGACCTGAGCCGAAGTCAGGAGTTGGATGCTTCAATGAGCCACCAAGGTGCCCCTCAAACTATCATTCATTCGCTAAGTACTTATTAACAACTTCCTATGTGCCAGGTATTGACATGAAAGTTGCATGTAAAAAATTTGGGCAATACGGTTTCATAAAAAGTGACATATAAAGCACAATATTTTTATATCTATACATTATTTTGTAAACTTATGGTGTTAGAGAAGTAAAATATATATTTGTCTATTCCACTCACATCACTTTAAAAAATATTTTTTCATTGGAATGGTAAAAGATTGCCTTATGTTCACGGTCACCTTATATTTGGGCATTATTCTACTAATTTTGTGGATTTCCTCTATATATATGGCCAAAAAACTTATTTATTCATGCCCTTCAAAACAACTCATACTCAAGCTGGATAATTCCCAGTGATACTGAGATAACTCTCTAATGATATGAACTCAGATCCTGATCACTCATCTAGGGATGGAAGATCTATATCATTTCAATTCCTAACAATCCACCAGGAAGGGAACTGGTTTATCAGGTGTTATTCTGTTCTAGCTCTTTTTAAGAAGTAAACTGTTTTAGATTTACAGAAAGGTTATAAAATAGCTCCGTTCTCATACACCCCCACACCTAGTTCCCCTATTAGAGACAGATTCGCCACGACTAATGAGCTAATATGGATACGCTATCAGTAACCAAAGCCTACAGTTCGTTCAGAGTCCCTTAGTTTTAATCTAATGTCCTTCTTCTGTCCCAGGATCTGGTCCAGGATCCCACATCACATTTAGTTGTCATGTCTCCTGAAGCTCCTCTGGGCTATGAGAGTTTCTCAGACTTCCTTTGTTTTTGATGACCTTGACCGTGTTTAGTACTGGTCAGGTATCTTCTGGGTGTCTGTCAATCAGGGTTTGTCTGATGTTTTTCTCCTGATGAGGCTGGAGCTGTGGGTTTTCAGGAGGAAGACCCACTGAGGTAAAACGGCATCTTCATCCCATCACGTCATGGCTACGTACCATCCACGTGGCTTACTCCTGTTGATGTTGATCTTGATCACCTGGCTGAGGTGGTGCCTGTCGTTTCTCCGCTGTGAATATACTTTCCCCTCCTTTCCACGTCGTATTCTTGGAAGGAAGTCACTATATATGCAGCCCAAACTAATGAGTGGGGAGTTCTCCATCTCCTTGAGGTAAGAATAACTACGAGTTATTTGGAATTTTGCAGTAGAGATCAGTCTCTTCTATTTTTTAAAGTAGGCTTCACACCCATCGTGGAGCCCAACGTGGGGCTTGAACTCATGACCCTGAGACGAAGACCTGAGCTGAGACTGAGCCACTTAGCTGACTGAGTCACCCCTCCCATTTTTGATTCAATTATTTATTTATATCAGGCCATGTGTTTATTATCAAATGACTGTGCTCAGATCCCTAAATTTTTATCTCCCAACATGAAAATATTTCAACACTAAGCAATCTGCTTAAGAATATTTAGTTAAGATGCTCATCTATACAGGTGCCTGGGTGGCTCAGCAGGTTGAGCATCTGACTTCGGCTCAGGTTCAGGAGTTTGAACCCCATGTTGGGCTCTCTGCTGTCAGTGTGGAGCCTGCTTTGGAAACTCTGTTTCCCTCCCTCCGCCCCTCCCTTGCTCACTTGTGTAAGCATGCATGTGCTCTCTCAAAAATAAACAAACATAAAAAAATTAAAAAAAAAAAAAAAGCTCACTTATAAGTCTCAGGGATTCATTTGGGCTGTGGGAGGAAGAGAGAGACCACAGGATATATTAGCATATAGTCATAAGGCAAGGCTGAGAGAGGGGAAAATAAAAATTGGTTTGGAGCAAAACACCTGGGTTGGAGTTGCTTCTATTGCATAATAGCTGTGATCTTAGAGAAGTCTTTTAACTTACAAGAGTTTTAGTTTATAAACCACAGATAATACCAAAGCCTTAAGGTTATTGCGGCATTATATGAAATGCCTACAAAAATGGTTTATACATTGTAAAACATGATGCAAATGTTGGACATTATTATATCATTATTATTCGGGACTGGAAAAAGCAAAAAAACTTGATGAAGTAACTTTTTACAAGCTATTTCAAATTCTCTAGTAAAAGCACATATTATCTTGGGGCACCAGGGTGGCTCAGTCGGTTGAGCATCTGATTCTTGATGTCAGCTTGGGTCATAATTCCAGGTGGTGGGATCAAGCCCCATGTAGGGTTCTGAACTGAGCATGAAGCATGCTTGGGATTTTTTCTCTTTCCCTCTACCCCCACTCTCCTGCTTGGGCTCTCTCCCACAAAAAAAAAAAAAAAAAAGAAAGAAAAGAAAAGAAAAAAGAAAGGAACATATTATCTTAGATACTCTATAATTTTCAATAAGGGAAAAGTCACCAAAAACTTAGTTGTATGAATATTTGACTTTGGTTTTATTCACTCAAAATCTTCTAATTCCCAGAAAATATGCTGCAGTCCTTTGTGTTGCTCATATATTAATCTGCATCCCTTCATCTGTTTCCAAGTACACATAAGACCTAATTCTACTTTTGTTTGTAAAAACTTATATTCTACATATCAGATATAGAGAGAAAAACTGCATTTGAGGGGTTTGAGATATCTTAACCATAAAACAATTTAAAGGTAGGGATGCTCCCTAGTTTTAGCATTTCCAATAAAACCTAACTTTAAGTCCTGATTTTCTACCTTACCCAATTTCACATAGAAATCAGGATTGATATGTATTAACTAAAATAGAGACTTAAGTAGATTTCTTTGAGAAAAATGACTAGAGAAGAATGATTTCCCCCCAGTGTTGGCACTTGTAGTTTAGCCAGTTGTCTTAAGGTATTTTTTCTCTTATTTTTTTAACAATTGTTTTAATGTTTGTTTATTTTTGAGAGAGACAGACAGAGTGCAAGCCGGGGAGGGACAGAGAGGGAGACACAGAATCTGAAGCAGGCTCTGAGCTGTCAGCACAGAGCCTGATGTGGGGCTCAAACCCATGAACCTCGAGATCATGACCTAAGTCGAAAGAAAGTCGGAAGTTCACCCAACCGAGCCACCCACGTGTCCCTATTGTTGTTACAATAGCCTTTCAACTAACTTATCTCCTTCAATCTCTAGTCCATTGTTTCTCAAAGCATAGTTTGATGATCTTGTTAAAAATGCTGTTTCTAGGGCTTCATCTCAAACCTACTTAATTAGAGTCTCCCCAAGTGAGGT
Source organism: Neofelis nebulosa (assembly GCF_028018385.1). NCBI lineage: Eukaryota > Metazoa > Chordata > Mammalia > Carnivora > Felidae > Neofelis > Neofelis nebulosa. Next base: position 8,063,072 of record NC_080783.1, on the reverse strand, counting down.
CTGGGAATGCTCATTTAAAAATGTATGTATGTATGTATGTATGTATGTTTGTTTGTATGTAATCTCTATGCCCAATGTGGGGCTTGAACTCATGAGAGATCAAGAGCCACATGCTCTTCTGACTGAGCTGCCCAGGCGCCCTGGGAGTGCCATTGTAAAAAGCAATTTTTATGTGCAGTAAAGTTGAAGTACCACTCATCTAGCCTTTATAATCGAATACACAGTGACTAGAGTAACGCTCCTAAAATCCAAGCTGAATCATATCATTACTTCCCCTTCAAAAACTTTCAAAAGATTTTCACTGAGTAAAGTCCTAACGTCTTAGTGTTTAAAGTTCTTGTTTTTTGAAGGGTGCCTGGGTGGCTCAGTCAGTTAAGCATCAGACTCTCCTCGCACTTATAGTGCGGAGCCTGCTTGGATTCTCTCCCTCTCTGTCTGCACACCTCCCCACACCCCCACACATGCTCTCTCTCTTTAAATAAACTTTAAAAAAAATTAATAAAAAAAATAAAGTTCTTGTTTTTTATTTTTTTTATTTTAGAGAGACAGAGTGAGTGCAAGTGGGGGAGAGGGACAGAGGGAGAGAAAAAGAATCCCAAGCAGACTCCATGCTTAGCATGGAGCCCAATGCAGGGCTCAATCCCACGATTCTGGTACCACGAGCCGAGCTGAAATCAAGAGTAAGACTCTCAACCGACTGAGCCACCCAGGTGCCCCTAAAATATAGCTTTTAGTCCTTTCTTAACATTAGGTCACTTAAATTTCTCTTTCATTTTCTTTTTAGTGATGATTTGGGTCTGGGTTCCTAATCAGTCTAATATACACCAACTTCTTTTGGAAGGAGAAGAGTCCAGCAGGGTCCACTGAATTTGATCAGATTAGCCTGTGCACCTTCTACCATGTCAACTCTGGAGTCACTGGTGTCACTTCACTGAAGGCAGAGGTGTGCAGCCTCTCTAAAGAGAGGGGCAGAATTATCAGGCCATATACATGTACTTCCCAGCTAAGACACTATAATTCTGCATCTCTGAACTAATAACACTTAAAAATCAGCTTCTACTTGCCAAATGGCCCCTCCTCAGTGCCTGTTTCTTCTCTTCCTCTTTGCGATTTTCTAGTACTTGCTCCCTCTTACACTTCTCAACACTCATAGTGCTTTCAGTGGGGGTTTTGTGTACTAGTTACTGTCTCCCTAATTTGACCAGGTGCTTCTTGAGGGCAGAGGTGTTTCCTCTCGTTGAGCTGACAGCAAAAGCAGGGAAATCTTTGACTATGAGTTTCTGGCATTTAGCTACGTCAATCGGTAACTTTCTGGTGTACGAAGGTACTTACCAAAGATTTTATTTTTCTTTTGGATAATATGGCTAGGAAGGACAAATGATAGAGAAACTATTTTTAGATTATTAGGTTTAGGGCACTCTGTATAAGAATAGTCAGTATCAGTTTTTTCCGGGGTACATTTTCTTAGGAAAGCCTTTCATTTTATTCATTTTTATTTTATTTTTTTAATGAAAGCTTTTCATTTTAGAATTATGTTTGAATTAAGGCAAAAAGGGGACTGATTTCTTAATCGGCATTAAAAAATTTTTTTAATTTTAGTTTTTTAAATTTAAGTTTATTTATTTTGAGAGAGAAAGAGAGAGGGAGGGAGGGAGGGAGAACAAGTAGGGGAGGGGCAGAGAGAGAAGGGGACTGAGGATCCAGTCGTGTTGACAGCAGAGAGCAGGATGTGGGGCTTGAACTCAAGAAGTGTGAGATCATGACCTGAGCCGAAGTTGGACGCTTAACCAAATGAGCCACCCAGGCGCCCCTAAATATTTATTTTTGAGAGACAGAGAGAGAAAGAGAGAGAGAACGAGTTGGGTAGGGGCAGAGAGAGTGGGGACAGAGGATCTGAAGTGGGCTGTGTGCTGACAGAGAGAGCTGAACACGGGGCTTGAACTGACAAACTGCAAGATCATGGCCTGAGCCGAAATTGGACTCTTAACTGAGCCACTCAGGCACCCTTAATTATTATCATTTTTTAAGTTTATTACTTATTTTGAGAGAGAGAGAGAGAAAAAGCACGAGTGGGGGAGGGGCAGACAGAATCCCAAGCAGGCTCCACACCATCAGCCCAGAGGCCCACTTGGGGACCAAACCCACAAACCATGAGATCATAACCTGCGCCGAAGCCAAGCTGGACGCTTAACAGACTGAGCCATCTAGGTGCCCCAATCAGTATTTTATTTTTATTCTACTTTGTAAAGTCCAAATGATCTCCTTCTTATGGCACTTATTAACAGGTATCTTAGAGTTGTTGTACAGTTCTTATTTTTAGTCTATTTAAAAAATAATCAGATTCTAGAAATAATCCTTTCCTGTCATTTTAAGGACAGTTTAGAATTATAAACTTTGGAAAATGAAATCTCTTAAAGATACTACCAACAGGGGCACATTCCTAAAGCTACGCCAGAAAAACAAAGATCACTAGCTCAACTAGCATAAATATTTTTTTGTTAAAGTTTATTTATTTATTTTGAGAGAGAGAGAGCAAGCCACGAACGTGCGTATGAGCAGGGGAGGGGCAGAGAGAGAGGGAGAGAGCAAGAATCTCAAGCAGCCGTGTGCTGACAGTAGGGACGTGGGGACGCCATCTCACGAACCTGAGGTCATGAGCTGAGCTGAAACCAAGAGGCACACGCTTAGCCAACTGAGCCACCAAGGCACCCCTCTACTAGCATAAATCTGGAACAAGCACAAATAAATCATTATTTTGGTCTTAAATGCTTTTAATGAACAAATCTCATTTAGAATGATTTTTCCCATTAAGTGTAGAAATCATAAACACACAATCTTTATCTTATAAATGTCTTCAATTCACTTTCAAATAATAGGCACATCCATTTGGAAGTCCTTGAATTTTGCTGACATAAATATTCCACAGGATTTTACGCTGAAAAATTTTTTGTATTTTTATTTACTTACAATTTTTTTTATTATTGAAGTATAGTTGACACACAACAAAGGGATCTTTTTAAAATGGGTACTGTTCTAAATAAACAACAGAGTCTTTTCAGATTTCCATACTATTTTAGGAGATTTGTTAGCTTTTATTTATTTATTTTTAAAGGTTTTTTTTGTTTTTGTTTTTTTTTAATTGAGAGAGACACACACACAAGTTCATGTGTATGGTCGCAAGGGGGGAGGCAGGTGGGGACAGAGGGAGAAGAGAGAATCTTAAGTAGGCTCCATGCTCAGCACAGGAGCCTGATGAGAGGCTCAATCTCACAACTGTTAGTTAGCTCATGACCTGAGCCAAAATCAAGGATCACAGGAGATTTGTTAGCTTTTAAAAATAAACAGGTACATCTGCTCGCTGGTCATGTGAATGCACACTTTTAACTAGAAAAAGATACCGCATCTAAGAGCCTGTGAGATGCCTTAATATGAGAACACAGAGGGCTGCCTGGGTAGCTCGGGCAGTTAAGTGTCGGACTTTGGTTCAGGTCATGATTTTGTGGTTCAGGAGTTTAAGCCCCGCGTCGGTCGGTCTCTGTGCTGACAGCTCACAGCCTGGAGACTGCTTCGGATTCTGTGTGTGTGTGTGTGTGTGTGTGTGTGTGTGTGTGTGTGTCTCTGCCCTTCCCCCACTCATGCACTGTCTTTCTCCCTCTCAAAGATAAATAAAAACATTAAAAAAAAAAAAAAGAGGAACACAGAAAGAATGCTTTTTTATACAGGCGAATTTTAGCAACTTAAAACAGTTGGTGGGAGGGGTGCTTGGGTGGCTCAGTTGATTAAGCATCTCCCTCGGCTCAGGGCATGATCTCACAGTTCGTGGGTTCGAGCCCCACGTTGAGCTCTGCAACTTTCAGCACAGAGCCTGCTTTGGATCCTCTGTCTCCCTCTCTCTCTGCCCCTCCCATGTTCTCTTTCTTAAAAACAAAGACAAAAACAAAAACAAAACAACCCAAAACCCCTAAGACATTAAAAACAGTTGGTGGGAAAAGAAAAAGAAACAGTGAAAATGGAGTTTGTTTTTGTTTTTGTTTTGGTAAATTAAACAATTTAAAAAGCTCTGTTTTAAAAGTACCAAATGGGGACTGCTGGGTGGTTCAATCAGTTAAGTGCCTGACTCTTGATCTCAGCTCAGGTCTTGATCTCAAAGTGTTGAGTTCGGGCCCTGTGTCAGGCTTTGTTTTGGGCTCCACACTGGGTGTAGAACCTACTTAAAAAAAAAAAAATTAAAAGTACCAAATGAGTTATCTAATCACATTGCAGATACTGACTCCCCTAAAAAGCCAGACCTTAATTTGTCATACCACTGTAATACACCTTTCCTTGCCACACAGGACCTCTCAAAAAAAACCCAAAAAAACAAATTTCCTTTGATGTCTTCATAAAGTTAGTTGTTTTTTTTTTTTCCCCAAAGAACCTGAAATGTAGCACTATCATATATACCGATGACACTCTATGATAAGCATACACTTCCAATATTGCCTCAAGCAAGGGCGAAGACCAAACTATCTATGGGAAACATCCAGGGCAGCACAAACTTTGTGTGACCAAAAGAACCTGACATCTAGGCTATATTAGTAACTGCTGGCAGATGCGGCCACTGTCAACTTGTTCCTGTCATATTATTTTCCTTTGTCTCAGTCAGAAGCCACAGGGGAGGGCTACGGGGTTTGCTTTTGACTTGTAACAACAGCAGAGGCTATGGATTCCCTCCCCTGCCTAACTTGACTCCTGGCTCCTCCCCTGGAAACAGGATAGAGCTGGAGACAGAACATACCAAACAGGACGAGTAATCTGCTATTCCATGAAACTTCTGGTTGGCTACTTGGGGAACATGGAAACGTCTGTCAGAGGAGGATCAGGAGGAAATTCTGAAGAGCTGGCTTTGACAACAAAGTCCAATTATTACCCTTTGCTTCTTTGTTCAACTTCTCACTTCTTTTGATGTACATCACCAAGCCTGAATGTAAATAAGATACTTGAAAAGCTGCCGGTTCCATGACTGTTTTGCATGGTTATTTGCCAAGTGAACTCTCAGGGTAATTCTAGAATGTCTGTTATCTAGGTAAAACAGCAGTTAATGGTATTCTACCACTGTCCATTTCCTGGTTTTGATAATATACTATGGCTATGTAAGATGTTATCATTGAGGGATACTGGATAAAGGGTTTACGGGAATTCACCGTACTATTTTTACAACTTCTTGTAAGCTAAAATTATTTCAAAATGAAGCTTAAAAATAAAAAAAATTAACAAAGACACCCACATGTACACCCACATTGCTAGTTTCTAAAACATTCAAGACTTTACAGTTGTGCCTTTCTTTATGGCCTTCAATACCCCATTGTTGTTTTACTTATGTTTTAAACCTTATCACTTAGTTTTTATTCCTTAGTAATATCAGACCAAATGATATTCCAGTAGTATAACAAAAATTTCAGTAGGGAAAAAAGGCAAAGAGAGGCCAGGAGTATAGTCCAAGTGAAATTAAAGGGAAACTATGGAAAAGGCTGGGAGGAGGGTTTTGTTTTGTTTTGTTTTTTGTCCTCCTTTGACTGGGGTTCATTCCTCTGCCTGACAATTACAGGTTTCAGGGTGGGAGAAAAATTAAGAAAAGTTAATAGTGGTAAACAGCTGGTGGTGGTTTGGAACCAGGGTAGCTAGAAAAATAAGGAAACTTTCTAAAACTTAAGGAATTCAATGGGGCAGCTGGCTGGCTCAGTCAGTAGAGAACTGGACTCAATCTCAGGGTCGTGAGTACAAGCCCCACATTGGCATGGAGCCTACTTTAAAAACAAACAAACAAACAAACAAACAAGGAATTCAAGAGAGAAAACGGATTTTACTTTAGAGAGGAGGGTTTTGGAAAGGGTTGGTAAAGAAGGAGGCTAACAGGAAGGCCCTCCACAAACCTTAAGAATGGGGGGAAAAAAGGTAATGTAGAACGCGTAGGTGGTAGTGGCGGGAAGTACACTAAAGTATACTTTTCCAAACTACAATTAGTGTGGTACTAGCATAAACATAGGCAGATTGATATACCAAAAAACTTAGCTGTGGCCCTAGCATATACTGACTTTTATATATGCTAAATTCCAAATCAGTGAAAAAACAGTTAATTATCTCACACTGCTTACTGTAATAGACAAGTTTCCCCCACTATCCAAAAGTACAGCGTTCCTATAAAACCTTTCGTAAGCCGAAATGGCAAAAAGCAAAGAAGTAATTAGAGTTTATGTGGAAAAAGTTCTGAGTGTTTCTACACCTAGAAAACCATCTCTCTTAGGCTTTTCTGATACCTTAGAACACATCTTGCCAACAGATGCGCAAAGTAAATCCAGATAAAGCACAGATTCTCACAGACACAGTTCAAAGCTATGGTGGGTGTAGTTTCCAGGGTAGGAGCCGGATGGTGCTGTGCTCGCAGCTCGGGGTGGGTACTGCTTCCATAATGGCTCACGGCTGGACAAACGCTCAACGCTATTGTTGCTTTTTACCTTTTTCCATAGAAGTGAAGATTCTCTTTGGATTTCTTTCAGTTAGTGAAAACAAGTACTGATGTAGGTCTTTCATAAAAGTGAAGTGGCCAAACACGAACTTTTGAAAAGCAGGGGATCCCTTAACCCAGGTGGCCTCAAGAGTTAGATATAAAGAAAATAGACGTGAATATTTTATATGAACTAAGGATAAAGAAGTCCTCCCCGAGCAGAAAAACAAAAGAAGAAATCATAAAAAAAAACAACAACAAAACTAAATATATATGATTCCACAGAAAAAGTTTAGAACCTGAGTGGTTTCAGTAGAAAGGAAAGAGGACTAGGGTTGGGTACATACAGACAAAAAGAGACAAGTTTATTCAAATTGTTGTTAAGTTTTTACAAGTAAAATATATTTGTGTATTCCCTGAATTAATTTAGTTCTGAAAGTATTTCTGAAAGTAAAAACAGAACACCTTCTACACCTCAAAGCCACCATAAATCAAGTCAAATGAAAAACTAGAAAAATATTTGTATTATGACAAGCAAAGGAACAGGGTCTTTACTATACAAGGAGCATTTATACAAGAAAAAAAATAACGTTTCAAAAGAACATTAGGCAAAACATGGGGAAATGCAAATTTTCACCTGTCAAACTGGCACCCTGAGCCTGGCCCTCAGCGGGTGGGGAAGAGCTGTCCTCCCTAGCCCTCCCAAGGACGTGGCCTCCTGGGGAAGGGTCAGGTGTCAGGGAGGCAGGAATGGGAGGGAGGACTCTGTGAAGAGCCCCAGGAGGGAAGGGTTTTGTTTAGAATGGAAAAGGGCATTCAGACAGGGTGCTGTTGGAGAGAAATGGGTGGAGTATAAGCAAAAGGCTGAGGCCCGGAGGAGCCTGCATTTTGGAAGTACAGGAAGTTTACAGGAATGAGAGTCAGGGAGACATTTATAGCCTATTCTCAAGGCTTCCAAATTTGACAAAGCTATTTTGGTGTCAAAATTGCCTGAGGGCTCTGTCTCTTTGGGCACTGACCTTCACGACCTCCTGACCTTCCTTTGTAGTCAGTCACCAAGCCCTGCTATTTCTCCCATTGAAATGCATTTGCACGTTTTTTCAACCCAATCTGCACACTACTGCCAGACTATTGTTTCTAAAATTTCACTTGGATCCTGCCATCTCTCTGCTTCAAAACCTTTCAGTGCTTTCTACAGTCACTGGATCAAGTATAAACACAGCCCTCATCCAACACCCTTAACTCTGAGATGCCTCCAGTTTGCCTCAAAAAATATCTGCTCCAGTCTACTGGTTCAATCATTGACCTATCTCTATATGTGACACCACCCCCTGAAACCTTTTCTATGTCTTCCTATGCCCGACACTGCACCTGAAATCCTCTTTTCTTTCCCTTTTACTTCTCCATATTCTAGCATTCTCTCATATTTGGTTCCATTCCCTCTCTTACCATCAGTGTACATGCGGTTAAAGCACAGGTGTGGAGTCTCATAGCCAAGGTTGTAACCATGGCTCTGCCAGCCAAAATGTAATATGTACTTACATGATTTTTCTGAAGATTTGATGAGAATTAAATGACAGTGCCTAGAACATAGTAAGTACTCACTAGATCAGTATTAATATTATTGTCCAAATACACTCTTTTCTCTGAGTGTCAAGTCTGTTTCACTAGCTGGTAATAGCTTGTGTGCATTGTTATTTTATCTCCCACTTAAACTTTTTATACTTAGGTCTTGTTTCCTATACTATAGACTTCATCTCATTAACAGTCGGTGTGCCAAGCTGTGCATTAGGGGCTTTACAGATACAAAACCCCATGATTTAGGTATCATTACCTCTATTACTTCACTTTCTGGATGGGAAAATGAAGTTTTGGAGATATTAAAACCTTACCCAATATTAAACAGCTAGCAAACAGTGGGATAAAGATGCAAGTGATTTTTTTTGATTGACTTCTTTTTAAGATTAAAAATTGCCTAGGATTTCTACAAATGATCACTGGGCAGTCCTAATGAGCCAGTTCTGTCATTCTTCCCTTACCTAGAGATTTCCCCAGGGAGAACTGAGCATTGTCACTAGATCTGGCTTCAACATCACTCAGCAAACAGTCAGAGCCCATGCTTTCCTCCAGGGACTGCTTGTTACCCTTTGACTTTCAGACAGAGAATATACTAGAAGCACCATGTTTTGTTAGAAGAGAGGAAGATCATTTCCAGAGTCAGAAATCATGCCATCAGGGATCAAGAACAAAAACCAGGTTTCCATCAGCAAAAGGCATCCTTTATCCTCCTTTAGTTTTTTGAGGATAAAAAAGAGGCTCTTAATACAAAGAGCCAAGCCTCCTGAGCAGAGAAGAGGCCAAATTTTCCCAAAGGTAACATTTAAAAGAGTGTGAATCTTAAGAGTAAGAAAGACAAAACCCTCAAGGGCATGGGAAGGACAAACCCTACCACTGTGTATTCTTGACTCTGATCTATTACATGAGAGTGCAACTACATACAAGTAGAATTTGGCAGGGCGGGGGGGTGGGGGGCAAGAACTGAAGGAACATAAAAATGAGCCATTAACTGATCTTGTATTTAGGTTTACAAACTGATTTCCAATGGAATCATTACACATTGCTTCTTTAGAAGCCTACAGTTTATAGACTGAAGAAGCATGGCGTCTACGCTAAACCTGCAAATTTTATCTTGCTAACTCCCAAAATGTTTTGGTTGATAAAGTTTAAAGAACTCCTCCAAAAAGACAAGCAAAAGAAACTAACAGCCATAAGACAAAATGGCAACAACGAAAAGCAATCTTCTCATGTTCAGGAAAGTGAAAGTTCTGAAGGAAGACAAAACCAACGGGTTCATCTACTTAGGAAACAAACATGTCTCCCCTGCTCTACTGTGTCTGATCACTTAGTATACTTTAGAGGTCAGAAGGAGCAAAATATACATCCCCATCAGTAGGGGAGAGGCCCATTGTCAGCCTATGGAAACCCGAGGTGTGGATTCTCCAAGGCTTAGTGTTATATAACTTCCTGAGCTAGGAAACTGGGAAAGATGGATGACTAACAGGGTTCTGAGGGGTTTTTTTCTTTATCCATCCACTTGTTGGATTCTCCCTGGAGGCTTTTTACTTGTGGAAGGAGAGCAAGAACTTCTTCCATGATGCTTTTTGTTATTCTCTCCTGTAGATCAAAAAAGAATTACATGGATGGCACAAATTAATACTGTTAAAATGGCAATACTTCCCAAATTCATCTACAGATTCAGCTTAATTCTTATCAAAATCCCAGGTGGATTTTTTTTTTTTTACGAAAATTTACAAACTGATACGAAAATCATATAGAAATCAAGGGTCTCATAGCAGCCAATCAATCCCAAGAAAGAGAACAAAGTTGGGCAACTCAGATTTCCTGATTTCAAAACTCACTATAAGCTACAGTAATCAAGATAGTGTGGTACTGGCATAAGACAGACATATAGATCAATGGAATGGAATTGAGAATACACAGATAAACCTCACATATATGGTCAATTGATTTTTGCTAAGGTTGCCAAGATAATTCAATGGGAGAAGAGTCTTCAACAAATGGTGCTGAGACCACAGATACCTACATGCAAAAACAAACTGGATTCCCAACTCTCCCATACATACAAATGAACTCAAAATGGATCACAGATCCATATGTAAGAGTTAAAAATTATGAATCTGTTAGAAAAAATACAGGAGTAACTCTTTGTGATCTAGAGTTAGGCATAGTCTTCTTAAATATGATAACAAAAACATAAGTGACCAAAAAAAAAAAAATCCCACCAATTGGACTTATTCAAAATTAAAAACTCTTAAGCTTCAAAGGATACTATCAAGAAAGTAGAAAGACAATCCACAGAATGGGAGAAAATATTTGCAAATCATAGATCTGACAAGGAAATTGTATCCAGAATATATAAAGAATTCTTATAACTCGATAATAAGCCAAATAACCCAATTAAAAAGTGAGCAAGAATCTGGACATTTCTCCAAAGATGGCCAATAAACACATAAAAAGAAGCTGGACATCATTAGTTATTAGGGAAAGGCAAATTATAACCACAAAAAGATACCATTTTATACCCTCTAGGAGGGGTATTATCAAAAAGACGTAAGTGTTGATGAGGATGTGGTGAAATTAGAACCCTTATCCACTACTGCTGGAAATGTAAAATGGGGCACCCGCTTTGGAAAAGAACCTGGCGTTCTTCAAAAAGTTAAACATGGAGTTACCATATGGCCCAGCTATTCCACTCCTTGGTATATGCCCAAGGGAGATAAAAACATACGTTCACACAAAAACTCGTATATGAATGTTCATAGCAGCATTATACATAATAATCAAAAAAGTGGAAACAACCCAAATGTTCATCAACAATATATAATTATTTTTTAAAAAAATTACAGAAATATAAAAAAAAGACTTTCAAAATTAATAAAAGGGTCATAAAATGTTTCAAAAGCAAAAATCCAATAAAGAACAGAGAGACACTTGGTAAGCATGTGAAAAAGGGATCTATAGGAATGGAAAGGGTCTAGAACAAAGAACATATTCTTGGTCTGGATTTGTTCTGAAAAAAAAAAAGAAAAAGAAAAAGAAAAAACATGTTGATTATATTGTGATAAGACTGGAAAAATATTAAAAGAAAAACTAGGGAGAGTCTAACATAACCTGTTCCACCTTTCTTTGCAGTATTATTGTATAAATTACAAAAAAGAGTCTAGTCTGCATATAGACTCTGTAGATATACAAAAAGCTTAGTGGTAATTATTTTTTATGACCAAGAAAACCTTCCAACCAAATGTTTTCCAAACCATTGTTTTACTAGATTATGATTACGCAATAACAAAAAGATACAGAATTGGTTTATCAAACCTAAGGCCATCAATGAAACCCATCATTCATTTGTATAGCACCTTAAAGTTTATAAATCATTTTTAAACATATTTTCGGGGCGCCTGGGTGGCTCAGTCGGTTAAGCGGCCGACTTCGGCTCAGGTCATGATCTCGCGGTCCGTGAGTTCAAGCCCCGCGTCGGGCTCTGTGCTGACAGCTCAGAGCCTGGAGCCTGTTTCAGATTCTGTGTCTCCCTCTCTCTGTCCCTCCCCCGTTCATGCTCTGTCTCTCTCTGTCTCAAAAATAAATAAACGTTAAAAAAAAAAATTTTTTTTAAACATATTTTCTCAGCTGACCCTCTTAAAGTAGGTATCATTCCCATATTAAAGATTAAAATACAGGGGTGCCTGGGTCACTCAGTTGGTTAAGTGTCCGACTCTTGGTTTCAGCTCAGGTCATGATCTCACGGTTCTTGAGTTGGAGTCCTGCATCAGGCTCTGCACTAACAGTGGGGAGCCTGCTTGGGATTCTCTCTCTCCCTCTCCCTCTGCCCCTCCCCCACTTGTGCACATATGGGCATGCACTCTCTCTCTCTCAAAAAAAAATTAATAAAGATTAAAAAACAGCCTCAGAGACATTAACAGACTCAAAGCCTCATAGCTAGTGAGAGGTAGAACTACATTAGAACCCAGGTCTTACCTCTACTAAGCCACCTTTTAAGCTTATGAAGAAATGCTCTTTTGTACAGAATATTCCTTTATTTTTAAACTTTATTTAAGTGATCTCTATACCCACTGTGGGGCTCGAATTCACAACCCCAAGATCAAGAGTCAGATGCTCTACTGACTAAGTCAGCCAGGTGCCCCAAGAATATTCCTCTTACATACAATATTTAGAACTCAGTATAAATAGTAATTTGGTATATACTAAAACACAGTTAAAAATACAGTATAATATATATTCTACACTAATCTCAATCATATATATTTCATTTATTAAAAATAAAAATAAAAAACTATCAGGCTGAACAAATTCCAAGCTGACTACCGCAGATACTAATGCTTAAGAGGTCAAAATAATGCTCTCAGGCAATAACTTTGCGAGGCATCCAAATATCAAACATTCAGTTTACCTAATATATTAACATCAGTAGCCAGAGAAATCATTTTCTTTGTGTTTTCATCTTATTTAAGAGGTAAAGCACTATGAGGACAGTGCACTATACACACATACTCCAACACATGTTCATTCTGGACACAAATGTGGTCTAAAATTTAAATTCCCCAATTTTGGGGGAAGATTTTATTTTAGGGGCGCCTCAGTGGCTCAGTCGGTTGAGTGTCTGACTTCAGCCTAGGTCGTGATCTCGTGGTCAGTTGAGTTTGAGCCCTATGTCAGATTCTGTGCTGACAGCTCGGAGCCTGCAGCCTGCTTCAGATTCTGTCTCCCTCTCTCTCTGCCCCTCCCCTGCTTGCACACTGTCTCTCTCTCTTAAAAATAAACATTAAAAAATTTTTTTTCTAAATAAAGGTTTTAAGTAATCTCTACACCCAACATAGGGCTTCAACCCACAACCCTAAGATCAAGAGTTGCATGCTCCCCCGACTGAGCCAGATAGGTGCCCCCAAAGCCCCAATATTGATGTAATTTTAGATAAAAGGTTTCATAATTATTTGCTTCCAGAATGTCCAGAATAGTCATCAACTTTACAGTTGTTAATCACTCACTGGCATTAAGTGATGATCAAGTTATAACTGGTGAAAAAATAAAAAATAAAGCTAACCCAGATTAAAAAAAAATTTGTTTAACATTTATTTATTTTTTAGAGACCGAGCACAAGAGGAGAAGGGGCAGAGAGAGAGAGGGAGACACAGACTCTGAAGCAGGCTCTAGGCTCTGAGCTGTCAGCACAGAGCCTGACGCGGGGCTCGAACCCACAGACCGTGAGATCATGGCCTGAGCCAAAGTCAGATGCTTAACCGACTGAGCCACCCAAGTGCCCAAAGCTAACTCAGATTTGAATACGATCAGAGGGTTTTGGATTATAACAAGGCTGAATTGGACATTCCAATTGTCTAACATCTACTGAAGATTTAGAAGTGTCGGGCTCAGGGCCAGGGTATACTATGATTAATAATACATAATACCTGTACATATTCCCTGGAGCTTCTCCTCCAGGAAGGGAAAACCACCAGGTAAAGTAATAATTACAGTGCCATGTGAGAAGGACTGTCTATAAGGGAAAAGCTTGTACAAAGTACCATCTTCAGCTTACTTGTGATCAAGTCTTGTTAGATAAGATAAATATCAGTGTCTAAAACATGACTCCAAAGCTGAACACACACTCGCTAACCTGTATCACCTTGCAATACAGTGTTATACCCTGTCCCTGCGCTATCTTGTCTCTTCCTGATTTGCATATTCAGATAAGATAGCCAAGGTTGATAGTGTGCTACCATCTGAGGTTAAGGGTAAAACTCAGACCAAACATTAAGTACTTTAAAGAATATACATCATGCCATGACCTCAGTCAACAGGTACAGCTCCTGAAGTCTTCAGGTTATGAAGTGCTTGGGAATCTTTCTCTTCAGAAGAAATGCTAAGTTTAAAAGCTCTATTAGTCAGAACTTCAATTCTGTGAATAAATATTAAGCCTATTTTTCCAAAACTGCACATTTCTGAATGTTTCATATACAGATTTTGGTAGAGAAAAGGTTATAAGGTAAAGATGCCAAATAGAGCTTTTCTCCTGCGGTGCAAGCTACTGGGCATCTTTGAAAGTTTCCCCAAAAGCAGACTGTGTCTTTCTTGCAGAGACCACTAGCAAAATTATTCTCTTCCCATATGATACAACTTAACTGGGTTAAGGACAGAACAGTTTGAGAGGTAGATCATTGTTTTGAAGTTGTAAAACCAGTTTTTATTCCTAAGGTTTGGGAAAGAGGATGTACTTGACTTTCTTTGATTACATAGCTTGGCCAATTCCACACCACTGAGGTTTCAAGATGTTGCTCTAAGAATTTGCCAGCTTTCCATATCATAAAGTACATATTAATAAACAGGAAACTCAAACTATAAGAGATACTGTCCTGAAGCACAATTCCAACTAACCTAAAAAGGAAGTTTAGAAATATAATTCCCTCCAATAGGACACACAGGTTGCAATCCAAACATCATTAAGAATTCCCTGGGAGCAGCATATTCTGCAAGAGGAAAGTCAAGTTCTATTTATTGGGTTTCAGAGCTCAACAAAACTAAAATGCAGCCTACAGAATGGGAGAAGATATTTGCAAATGACATATCTGATAAAGGGTTAGTATCCAAAATCTATAAAGAACTTATCAAACTCAACACCCAAAGCAAAGAATCCAGTGAAGAAATGGGAAGACATGAATAGACATTTTTCCAAAGAAGACATCTAGATGGTTAACACATGAAAAGATGCTAAACATCACTCATCATCAGGGAAGTACAAATTAAAACCATGATAAGAGCCACCTGTCAGAATGGCTAAAATTAACAACACAAGAGACAACAAATGTTGGCGGGAATGCAGAGAAAGGGGAGCCCTCTTGCACTGTTGGTGGGAATGCAAACTATGCAGCCACTTAGAAAGCAGTATGGAGGTTCCTCAAAAAGTTAAAACAGAACCACCCTATGATCCAGCAATAGCACTACTAGGTATTTACCCAAAAGATACAAAAATACAGATTTGCAGGGGTACGTGTATCCTGATGTTTATAGCAGCATTATCAACAATAGCTAAACTATGGAAAGAGCCCAAATGTCCATTGGCTGATGAATGGATAAGGATGTGGTATGTATGTATGTATACACACACACACACACACACACACACACACACACACACACACACACTGGAATATTACTCAGCCATTAATAGGAGTGAAATCTTGCCATTTGCAACAATGTGGATGGAGCTGGAGTATACTGTGCTAAGCGAAATAAGTCAGAAAAAGACAAACACCATATGATTCCAATAATGTGGAATTTAAGAAACAAAACAGATGGGGCACCTGGGTGGCTCAGTTGGTTAAGTCAGACTTCGGCTCAGGTCATGATCTCACAGTTCTTGAGTTTGAGCACTGCATCGGGCTCTCTGCTCTCAGCACAGAGCCTGCTTTGGATCCTCTGCCTCCCCCTCTCTCTCTCTCTGCCCCTCCCCTGCTTGTGCATGCTATTTCAAAAATAAGTTAGGGGCGCCTGGGTGGCTCAGTTGGTTAAGTATCCGACTTTGACTCAGGTCACGATCTTGCGGTTCGTGAGTTTGAGCCCCACGTCAGGCTCTGTGCTGACAGCTCAGAGCCCGGGGCCTGCTTCGGATTCTGTGTCTCCCTCTCTCTCTGCCCCTCCCCTGCTCATGCTCTGTCTCTCTCTCAAAAATAAACATTAATAAAAAATTTTTTTTAAAAGTTTGAAAAATAAAAGACAAAAAATAAGAAAGGTATAAATCCTATAACCCAGAGATTACTGTTTAATATTTTGGTGTACGTATTTCCAGTATTTTTTCTATGCATATATACTTCCTCCCAATAGATGTGATTTTAAAAAATATAGGTTTTTTTGGTTTTTTTTATTCATTAGTTTTGCATTGATTTACATATACATGCTATTCTAAAAATCTAGGACAAATTATAAGATTCATGTACAACAGTCGTTCTCAACCTTGGATACATATTAGAATTGACCTGGGGAACATGTAAAACTCCCAATGGGACCTTTCCCAGACCAAGTAAATCAGAATTTCTGGAGATGGACTGGGGTGCCTGGGTGGTTCAGTTGGTTAAGCATCTGACTTGGCCTCAGGGATCTCACAGCTTTTGAGTTCGGGTCCTGTGTCAGGCTCTGTGCTGACAGCTTGGAGCCTGGAGCCTGTTTCAGATTCTGCGTCTCCCTCCCTCTCTGCGCCTCCCCCCTCACGCTCACTCGCGCGCTCTCTCTCTCTAAAATCAACATTTAAAAAATTAAGAAAATAAAGAATTTCTGGAGATGGAGTCCAGGTATTGGTATTTTTCAAAGTTCCTCAGGTGATTCCACTGAACAGCCAGGGTTGAGAACTACATGACAGTTTCCCCTGCTTTGAACACATCATGGTTGATAGCAGTGCTTTCTTAAACTGGCATGTGCATACAAATCCTCTGGGGACCTTGTTAAAATATACATTCCAGTTCAGTAGATCTGGGGTAGGACCTGAGATGCTGCGTTGCTAACTAGCTCTCAGGTTATGCCAAGACTACTGGCTCAGGGACTGTACTTGGAGATTTAGGGTTCTGGGAAAGAACCTTTCTTTTAAGAATGTAAAGAACAACTTGTAGCCCCTGAAGCCCATATTTTACACCATAAGACAGGGAGTGGTGATCAACAGGGGATGAACAAGGAACTGACGCCGTTTGTTAAAAGATGTTTCTAGGAAGTTAAGATTTTAGAGAACTGGAAAAAAGTTCGCAATAATACATTTTTCAGAGGAAAACCAGTCATTGAAGCTTATCTATTTTGTGTGCACAAAGGAGGACAAACAAGCGGGGGGAAGAAGAGAGGTGGGCAGTGAGAAAAAAAGATCAAATGTCTAAAAAATTGTTACGGAAAAAATAAAACCCTTGGCTGCAGTGCTAGAAAGGGACAGAGAAACACTGCAAGGAGACCTGCAGAGTTTATTTCTCTGCCAAAAACATGTTTGGGAACCACTACAGCTAATAAACTGAAGGTGGTGTAGATTAAAACCGTCTTCCATCAACTCCCTCCTGGGAGCCTAAGAAGAGACCCCAAGAGTATTAAGTCTCCCTGGGCAGTGCTTTGGGAACCAACAACAAACAGTGGACTATTTGCCCAAATGTTTCTCTTTGTGCACAGAAAGAACATCAAGAAACTCAAACGTGGGGTCTCTTTGTGGCTTCTCCACAATACCCTTTGAATTTCTAAACGTCACTAGAGGTATTACAAAAAAAAAAGGGAAAAATTTCTTCTCCCTGAGGACTTCCCCATGGAAATTGGAAATGTTTAGGATATTTTTTTAGCATGACAAAGTTAATAAATACTTAATATAAAAATATTCATGTCACTACCATGCTGTTACTTTTTCCAAAGTAATTTTAAAAACAATAAAATATGAAAACTTTCATATAAGATTACCTGGAGCAGTTATAAGAATCAGTTGGTATACTTTATCAGACATTCCTTATTAAATGGGCCATTTTTTGGTAATGTCTATTTATTTTTGAGAGAGACAGAATGTGAGTAGGTGAGGAGCAGAGAGAGAGGGAGACACAGAATCCAAAGCAGGCTCTAGGCTCTGATCTGGCAGCACAGAATCCGACACGGGGCTCGAACTCATGAACCGTGAGATCATGACCTGAGCTGAAGTCAGATGCTTAAATGACTGAGCCACCCAGGTGCCCCTAAAGGGGGCCATTTCTAAGTAAATTTCTGTTTAAATGAACAGAAGAAATGAAAGGGGAAGATTTTACTAAGAAATGAAAAGAATTCTTTTGCCAGATAATTCATGTTACTCATTTCTTGAGTGTAAGGATCTTTGGCAGAAACATAGACAATCATAACAGTACCGCTGATCTTTACATTCAGCACTTATTTACTGTATAATGACAATGGCTAACATTTACTGAGTGCCAGACATGGGGCTAAGTGCCTTATCCATATCTAAATCAATCCTCACAATGCTATGAAATAGGCATTGATTATTAGAGTTGGTATATGAATGAGGAATCTATGGTTTAGGGATGGCAAGTACCTTGCTCAAAGGTCAGCAAGCCAGTAAGCAGTAAAGTTAGTTTTTGACCACCTGATTTAATGTCTATATTCTTAACATTTATGACAAGATCAGCTATCCTGCATGCCCAGTTTGTATCAGGGAGAGACTATACGTAAGACAGGGGGACAGAAGATGAGTAAGTCATGATACTTAAGCTCATGGTACAGGGTAAGCAGTCCTTCCAGGACCAGAGGCTAGAAAGGCAGTTCGAAACACTGCAGGATACAGCTGTCTTTGGTATCATAGAATGCCAGCTCGGATTATGCTTGCTAGTGTTTTCCCCAGGTCAGAATTCATTTACTCTTGGGGTCCCTGATTCTCTCTCTCTCTCTCCCTTTTTTTTTTTTTTTTTTTTTTAAGTGAGAGAGAATGTGAGTGGGGGAGAGGGGCAGGGGGAAAGAGAGAGACTCTTAAGCAGGCTCCATGTTCAGTGCAGAGCCTGATGCAAGGCCCAATCCCATGACCCTGGGATCATGACCTTAGCTGAAATCAAGAGTCAGGAAGCTCAACAGGCTAAGCCACCCAAGCACCCCTGGGGTCCCTGATTCTTGATCTTTTATATATCTTTGATGGGTAAAAAATATATTTACAAAATGACACTTTGTGTGACTAGAGACACCATATTCTAGCTTAGTCAAACTTTTTGGAAATTATCGAACCACATCAAACTATATAAAATTGATAAAGCCACAATGTCCAAGTAACAGATCTAGTACCAGTTGAGGGTTGGTCTCTTCCACGTTCAAATGCTAAGGCGTGTGGCCTAGTTAAAATTGGGAAAACAGATCAGTCTAAGATTAAGGTTCTGGTCTCTCTTCTGAGTTTCTATAAAGTCTTCCAAGGGTAAGGAAAACCTCACTCACTGCATCAGCCTAAGGATGGCTAAAAGGGTTAAGAATTCTTTTTATTTTTAAGTTTTACTTATTTAAGTAATCTCTACACCCAAAGTAGGGCTCAAACTCACCACTCAGAGATCAAGAGTCACATGTTCTTCCCACTGAGCCAACCAGATGTCTCAAAGTCAACGGATTCTTTTTTTTTTTTTTTTTTTTTTTTTTTTTTTATTTATTTTTGGGACAGAGAGAGACAGAGCATGAACGGGGGAGGGGCAGAGAGAGAGGGAGACACAGAATCGGAAACAGGCTCCAGGCTCCGAGCCATCAGCCCAGAGCCTGACGCGGGGCTCGAACTCACGGACCGCGAGATCGTGACCTGGCTGAAGTCGGACGCCTAACCGACTGCGCCACCCAGGCGCCCCAGTCAACGGATTCTTCATCAGTGCTTCATTACTAATGCAGACGAAGTCCTAACTCTTTTGCATTTCTCAGAGCTGGCTTCCTAACAGTCTTGCTCAACTTAGTAATTGCTGACAGTATAAGGCCAGGGAAAAGGTAAACAGTACCTCCAGCCTTATCTGGCAGCTGGCTACATTCATTGCTTAAAGCTAGTACTCAAAGAAAGATGAGGCAGGGTAAAAGAACTAATATTTGAGTCCCTACATTCAATATATATATATCTCAAGCACAGTAGGAAGAGCTCTTTTTCTTTTAAATTTTCCAATCTTATTTAATACTCACATTCACATGAAACAGTGGTGCTCTCAAAAGTTAAATACCTTTCTAAGCAACCCACAGCTAGTAAATAACATAGCTAGCATTCGGAGATATGTCTACATTATATACTCTTAGAAAGACAGTGGCTTCAGGCAGCTGCAGGGTCCTAGGTATTTTTTTGTGAGGACAGGTATCCAGAGCTGGAAGAGCTGAGGGAATTGATAAGAGGGTGTGAAAGGCAGCCAGATCCCCAAATATGCCATGGAAGTGATCTTTTTGGTCTGCTAACAATGTTCTCCTGGGGTACGTTTAGCAGAGAATGAGGATGATGTACTGAGTTATTGATGCTGTACTGATCCATGATGGATACAAAATTCTACTTATGATAATAAAACTCCCCTATTATAAGTTACATTCAAATATTGAGTTTGAATATTTCAAAATAACAATATCCTTCAAAAGCAGCCAAATGTCTGAATATTAAAAAACAGACCTGCTTTTCTATCTTCTGAATGATACCATGAATCCCTGTTATTTGAAAGGGATTCAAGACCTTACAATTGGCTTTTAAGAATTGAGAATTTGCAGTGTTGTAAGCAAGCTAAAATTATGTTAATTGACATTGAAGGCTAATTTGTTACAAAGTTTTTGATAAAAAGACCTTTTGGAGTGCCTGGGTGGCTCAGCTGGTTATGCATCCCATGCCTGATCTCAGCTCCAGTCTGCTCTCAGAGTCATTCATGAGTTCAAGCCCCACATTGGGCTCCATGCCTGGTGTACTTTAAAAAAAAAAAAAAAAAAAAAAGACTTCTTACCCTATTCAGACGATACCAAAGGAAGCGAAAATCTGAGGCAGGGAAAGCATTTGGCAGTATGGTCCATATTACAAAATGGAGAAATAATGCTTTGATTCAAAGAGCAGGGGTTAGTATTTGAAATCAATCCTAGCCAACTGAAGGCTTGCTCATGAGAGCTAGTTCAGAGACATGGGTTGACATCTGCAGACACTGAGTTAAGTTTTGCATAATCGGCAAGATCAAACTATCATTTCTCAGAAATCTACACAAGTGATTTACTAATATGTTTCTTCTTGCTACAGAAACAAAGGAACGACAATGTTCAGAGAGAGTGATGAGAAAGAGTTTGTTTTATATGGAGAGTAACATGCAGCATTCTTTCTCCCTTTATCATTTCCCCCAACCCTCCAAGGAGAGCTGCTACTGCTATTTTCTCTTTTCTACTGTAATCATGTAGCCGTCTCATTACAAATCAAAACATGCACTGAAGTCCTACTGTTTACCCACAAGCTGTATTGAGGATTCTATAGCTGTGCTGCCGAAAATGTGATCCACAGACCAGTGAAGCTGGTTTGTGAATAGTCTGTTACCAGTCTGCGGCAAGGTTAAGTGTTTAAAAACTTTAATAGCAATTAAGCAGAGTAATTTGTTGATTCTAATAAAATTTTTCAGCTTTTATTTTGTATGTCATTTTTCTAATAACTCATTTTTATTCATCTTATGAAAATATTGGTCTGTGAAGGATTAGAAGTAAAAGCCTGGATTTTTACCAGTAATAGTTTAAGGACTGTTCTAGATACAAAGATAAGACCTCTGGTCCTGACATGGTCTCAGTATAATCCTATGTCAATGTCCAATAAAAAAAAAGTCCTTCCATTTTCAGACATAAACCTTTCCGAGGGGCATATAAAGTTCAGGTTTTGTAAAAAACAGGGTTGGGGAATGTTGATTTTTTTTTGAAACTATTTTTTTAATGTTTATTCATTTTTGAGAGAGAGAGAGAGTGAGAGAGAGAGAGAGAGAAAGTATGAGCGGGGGTGGAGCAGACAGAGAGGGGGACAAAGGATCTGAAGCAGGCTCTGTGCTGACAGCAGCAAGCCTGATGCAGGGCTTGAACTCACAAACTCCAAGATCATGACCTGAGCCAAAGTCAACTGACTGAACCACCCAGCCGCCCGATTTTCTTTTTAAAGGGTTATGAGTTAATAGTAGGTTAAAAGAACAACAGAGAGGGGTGAGATAGGAAGGTAGTGTCAAGTAGAAAGGACAATTTGATAAAGAACAAGAACTCAGAGGGTAGCAGGTATAATTAAGTGCTATAACCCTGGGATAATGAAGTTAAGAGGGTAAATTAAGGTTTGTTGGGGGAAGAAAGACACTGAGTCTGGTCTCTGCCTTTCATTCCATTCTTGAGCCCCCAGATGCACCCTATCCTCCAGCCATGTTTAGTTGCTACATTTCCCAAAGACGGTATATTCTTGTGCTTCAGCGCTTAGCACATGCTGCTCTACTCCGCCTACAACATGCATCCCACTCCCAGCATGCTCCTTAAAGCCACAGTGCTACGCCAACTTCCTCTCTAACTGTGGTCCCCGATACACCCTGAGGCAAGGCTATTTGATCCCTTCTCAGTGCACCTGTACACGTTTACACCTGCATCACAGTACTTACCAGAATGCAAGCTAAATTCCACTGGCACAATATTATTTACCCCTTCTCAGTGCTCAGCCCATAATTGGCACTCAAATGTGTGTTGAACCACAATGAGTATCAGAGAGCAAGTCAGAGGGGTTGACTAGAATTCTCTCTCTCAGGCTGAGCAACCAGAAAGCAAGGCTCAGCGAAGAGTATCCAGGAGCCAAACATGGAGAACTGCTCACTGAGGATTCAGAAGGCTGTCGAAAGGACTACTTAGAACTGGAGCTCGGCAAAAACAAGAAGCAAACCAACCAACCAAAAAACCCCCCTTCTCCCTAAGGAGAACAGCTAAGTCAGGCAGCCGAATTGCAGGTAAAAACACATTAGAATTTAAAAACCCATTCTACTTGAAGTTGAATTCATGACTTGGCAGAGTATCTGTAAATTATATATGGGCATGTGGTTCATTACCTATAGTTTGAGGAATTTCAAGGTAAGTAGAATTTCCAGGCAAAGTGCCTGACTCAGCACATACTGATATATGCTAATGTCTACCATGGCAGGCCAGAGCAAAAGGAGGCAAAGCTTCAATACCAAGGTCACGGGCATGAAGAAAAACCTCTCTCTTCTCATTTCTCTGGGCTGGAAGCAGCTGCAATGACCAGAAATAAACAAAGGGAGTTTCTATTTGGTGGTATCCTAAACATTTTCATCATAGGAATGCCTTTCTTTGCTCTGCTTTCCTAGTTTTGGGTTGTGGCTTTTTCTTTTTCTTTCTTCTTCGTGCTTGCTTTTAACACTCTGCCTTTATGATCTCTCCCCACTCAAACTCTCTCCATGCTCACTTTCTGAACTCATTTCCTTTTCTTGCTCCCACCTTCATTCTTTTACATTTATTTATTTATTTATTTAGTAATCTCTACACCCAACATGGGGCTTGAAATCACAACCCTGAGGTCCAGAGTCGCGTGCTCTACTGACTGAGTGGGCCAGGTGCCCCAAACTTTTGTAAATTCTTTTTTTTTTTTTTTAACGTTTTTTCATTTTTGAGAGGCAGAGAGAGACAGAGCATGAGTGAGGGAAGGGCACAGAGAGAAAGGGAGACAAAGGATCTGGAGTAGCCTCCAGGCTCTGAGCTGTCAGCACAGAACCCAAAGCTGGGTTCGAACTAATGAACTGCAAATTCACGACCTGAGCCGAAGTTGGACACTTTACTGACTGAGCTATCCAGGCGCCCCGAACCTTCAATAATTCTTAAATATCACTTCTTTCAAAGCCCTTCTTGTAGGCTTTTTCTGCACTAGCACTGGTTACACAGAGCAATCTGTAGATATCCTTACATTTATAATTCACAGACATTTACACATCTTTCTCTGCCCCAAAATTTCCCAGTGATTTTCCCTGTGGCATTTTTCCTGTTTGTGGGGGACAAGGTGAGAAAATATAAATGGATCCCTGAGAAACCAGGTTTCAGTATCCTTGAAACATAATATGCAGCACTGTAATCAGTGGTGATGATATCCCTGTGAAATAATACTCTAGCCCTGGCAAAGGCGCTGTGTTTGGAAAGCATACAATCAAAATTCAAACTGGCCTGGGAAACAGTGGAGGCAAGTAATTTAGTAATGAGAAAAAGATCACTATTTGAAATATAACACAGTCTTCTCACTAGCTAAGTCAAATGAAACAAACCCTTTTTCTTCTAACAGGTCAATTACTCTACTGATGTGTGCAGTTATGTGCCTAAAACTGGTCAGAAACAAGCTAGAATAGACATAGCCCTAGAGATTCTTAGAGATCCACTTTGCATTTTTATTTGCTTCCCAGAACCTCCTGATTGAAGAAGAGATAATACAAGGTCCTTTCCCAAGGATATGTTCCTGAAAGTATCAGCCACTATTTCTTATATACTATTTGGAGGCAGAGGGATATTGCTTTGAATCTAACCAAAAGCCACATTCAGAGATCTGTGAATTTTACCTAGATTTTAAAAAATGCTAGTATTGAGAGGGAAATCAACTTCCTCAAGTTATAACCCTCTTTTTTTTTTTTTTAAAGATTTTACTTTATTTAAAATGTTTTATTTAGTTTTGAGAGAGAGAGAGGGGTAGGAGCAGACAGAGAGAGGGAGACAGAGGGGTAGGGGCAGACAGAGAGAGGGAGACAGAGGATTGGAAGCAGGCTTTGCACTGACAGCAGAGAGCCCGATGTAGGGCTTCAATTCACAAACCCCAAGATCATGACCTGAACTGAAGTCAGACACTTAATGGACTGAGCCACCCAGGTGCCTCTAAAGATTTTATTTTTTAAAGTAATCTCTATACCCAACATGGGGCTAGAACTCACAATCCTGAGATCAAGAGTTATATGCTCCATAGACTGAGCCAGCCAGGTACCCTCTTCAAGTTATAATCCTCTTAAAAAAAGAAAAGCAAAAGCAAAGATGATTTTGGTTTTCAAATAGGACATAAGTGTCATGTAGAAGGCTTCCTTTGCTATCACTCTAATAGTCACTACCTCCCAGAACTGTGAAAACAAAGCTTCAGATTTCTAAGCTGGAGTAAAAAAGAATCACTAAGACTCTGGCTTTTTATTAATACCCTGAAACATGAAACCTACACATTTACAAAAGAGAAAGCAACCCTGAACTTTAAAGCAAAAATAAATAATTGAAACAATGCTATAGTAAGCATAATGCATTTGTAGAGCTATGGTTTTTAAAGTGAGTAGGCATGTATTATTTCACTCAAATTTCCTAACATCTCTGTAAAGCAGACAAAGCATTTTCCTTGTTTTATAGATGTTAAGCAACTTGCACAAGGTTAGATAGCTTAAATAAGTGATTTCCATTTTTTTAAACTAAGTAATCTCTATGCCCAATGTGGGGCTTAAACTCACTGCCCTGAGATCAAGAGTTTCATACTGTACCAACTGAGCCAGTCAGGCACCATAGTGATTTCCATACTTTATTTGTTTAAAAAAAAATATTTTAATGTTTATTTTTGAGAGACAGACAGAGTGTCAGTGGAGGAGGGGCAGAGAGAGAGGCGGAAACACAGAATTTGAAGCAAGCTCCAAGCTGTCAGCCCAGAGCCTGATGCGGGGCTCAAATTCACGAATGGTGAGATCCCGACCTGAGCTGAAGTCGGAAGCTTAACTGACTGAGCTACCCAAGTGCCCCTCCTTTTTTTTTTTTTTTTTTAAGGTTTATTTATTTTTTAAAGAGATAGAGAGAGAGCTAGCAGGGGAGGGGCAGAGAGAGAGGGAGACACAGAATCCGAAGCAGGCTCCAGGCTCTGAGCTGTCAGCACAGAGCTCTAAAAGAGGCTGGAACTCATGAACCATAAGATCATGACCTGAGCCGAAGTCGGACACTTAACTGACTAAGCCACCTAGGCACTCCACCCCTCCATTCTTTAATAAAGATCTATCTACTAAAGCTACTTTTCATTCATTCAGCTATTCATTTAAAATTGTTAAAAAAATGTTTATCTTGACAGAGAGAAAGCACTCATGGGCAATGGAGGAGAGGGGAACGGGGAGGGAGGGATTAGGGAGAGAGGAAGAGAGGGAGAGAGAGAGATCCCAAGCAGGCTCTGTGGACGACAGCAAAGAGCCTGACAGGGGGCTCCATCTCATGAAACCATGAGGTCATGACCTGAGCCAAGATCAAGAGTCAGACACCTAATGGACTGAGCCACCCATCATTCATTTATTTTAGAGAAAGAGAAAGAGTGTGCTTGAGCAGGGGAGAGGGGCAGGGGGAGGAAGAGGGAGAGGAGAGGGGGAGGGGGAGGGGGAGGGAGAGAGAATCCCATGCTGAACATGGAGCCCAAAATGGGGCTTGATCTCATGACCCTGGGATCAGGACCTGAGCCAAAATCAAGAGCTGGACATTTAACCAACTGAGCCACCCAGGCTCTTAAAGCCACTTCTCTAATCTCTGCTTTCCTAGGTCATCAGATTCTTTATAAAGCAATTTATTCTTGGGGCGCTTGGGTGGCTCAGTTGGTTAAGCGTCTGACTCTTGATTTCAGCTCAGGTCATGATCTCAAGGTTTGTCAGTTCGAGTCCTGTGTTGGGCTCTGTGCTGACAGCACAAAGCCTGCTTAGGATTCTCTCTTTCTCCCTTTCTCTCTCTGCCCCTCCCCTGCTCACACACTCTCTCTCAAAATAAATAAACTTAAAAAAAAAAAAAAGAGTAATCTATGCTTGGTGACTTTATTTCCTCATCTATTATCCATTTTCAAATCTTGGCAGATTATAGTTAATTTGTTTCCCCAAATATCAGGTACTGTCAAAAGGATCGCCAATGATCATAAGGGATCATCAGATGTTCAGTAGAGTCTCAAATATTCATTCAGTCAATGAATAGTTTCCAGCAATTCCAAGGACTTGTTTTTAACCCTCCTTCCTCCTCCTTCTTGATCCCAAATCCCCGCTGAAACACTCTCTTTCTGAATTTTTCACATCATCATTTTTCTTCCTGTTACTCTCCAATGTCTTCAAAATTAAACTGCTCAACACCTACTCATCTTTCAAGATCCTATTCAAATGACAATTCTGAAGTCCTCCACACCTCCAGCAGCAGCCATTCTTCCTCTGAGATTCCACAGCACTTTATGCTACTAGGCACTTATCACATTGTGTTCTGCCTGTTACTGTCCCTTCCTCTCTCCCTTATACAACTTCTTTGGATATGGAAACTGGTTTATCATTTTGCATTCGGTTAACAGTTTACATGGCACTTATAGATCCTGCTAACACGAGTCTGAATGAATGGCCAGTTAAGTGGCAGCCTAAGGCCAGAGCTCCTCTGCTTTTGCTCTTTCCACAGAAGATGGCTCAAAAGCAAAGGCTTAGAGTTAAATTCCTTATTTCTTATTCCATGAAAGTGGCCGGGTTAGATTCTCAGATTTAGTCTCTCTTAAAAACCCTTTCATTTAGCAACAACCTGTCCATGAACCACCCTTTCCAAGTAGAACTGTCACCCAGGTAGCAGTGCCACATATGGTATAGTTGTGCTGTCCTACCATCTGCCCATCCACTCTCTTGCCACCATGTGAGGACACAGGGAGACGGTGGCCATCTGCAAGCCAGGAGCAGAGACCCCTCTAGAAACCAAATGAGAGAGTATCTTATCTTGGACTTTCCAGCCTCCGAACTGTTGAGAAATAAATGTCCATTGTTTAAGCTACCTAGTCTATGGTATTTTGTTATAGCAGCTCTAATAGACTAATACATGCTGCTTAAAACTTTCTGGAAGATGTCCTTTTCAAGTAACTCTAATCCCAAGCTACACCTTACTCTCTGTAACTGAGAGTTGAGGAAAAACAAAGAAGACCACAATAGAAAAGAATGATTTTCAAGTGAAAAATAAATCTGTAACTTAAACACCGAGGCAAGTTTCTAAACTCAAAATCAGTAATACAGAAAACATCTCTCTAGAGAGACATCATGGTACACTGTAGAAAAAACCAGTTTATACAAAGATAAAGCAAGGTTTAAATTAAGGTTCTGCCTTTATCTCAGTGATAACCTCATCAATCTTTAATTTCCCATCTAGAAAGTGAGGATAGTAATGTATAGAATTGTTGTCATAATGTAATAATATATCAAAGTACTTTGAAAAATTGAAAAAGACTATAGGAAGGTCAGATATTATTAGGCCACCCCTTTTCTTCTTGTCATAGTTAAAGTGTTATTTATGTTAGAGCTATTTTGTTTAGTTCTGTAGGCCGCATCTAAATTCAGAGACAATAACTGCTCTCCATGACTCTGAATCAGTGGATCCACAATGCACTGAACAGAATACTTCATCAATACTGAGTATCTAGGAAGAGTGGTCTGAAAAATAAAATGGAAATGATATCTTGTTTAATTATATCAAATTACAAAAAAATGTTTTGCCTATTTTAGGTGTAGCATATATCTGAATAGAAATACTTGCTGAAAAGAATGCTTGTTAATTAAGAATGACTGTCACCAAATCAAAGAAATGCGGTATTGGAAAAGGATTTGAGTCCTTCTGGAGACCATCTACTCTAACACCTTCTCTGATGCATGTATAATCTCCTGCTGCAATACTCTTGATGGACAGGAGCACCCATGTGCTGCTGAAAATACTTTCTGGAAAATGTGTGTGTGTGTGTGTGTGTGTGTGTGTGTGTGTGTGTGTGTATTTTTTTTTTTTCTTTTTCCCCTCAAGGTAATTCTAATTGTTAGAAACTGGGCTAAGTAAACCTTGTCCCCTATAATGTCTACCCTTGAGTCTCATACTTCTCTGAGAGCCACACAGAACATGTTTACTTCTCTTTGGAACAGTATCTTAAGCTTCAGAAGAGAACACTCACATCCTTTGCCTCATTTTTCATCTTTAGGTCAAACCTTCCCACTTCTCAGATCATTGTATGTATGACATGTTTCTAGTGCCTCTCCTCTGGGACAGCACCACTTAACCATGACCCCCTCATTGTAGACCAAACAAATTCCTCACGTGTGGGACTATTACCTTCTTTGCCAATCACTGTGATCTTTATGGACATGGGACTGTAAGAAAATAGATTTGCTTTTCCTCTCAGCTCCAAAATTATCAGCAGGTCAAAAGCAAATAAAGAACACTGCTCTTAAAAATCTTAAAAATGAAATTTTAAGTATTCAAGCAATGACTGGCCTTTAAACTACCTTCCTATGATGCTAAAGCTCAGGAATAGGGACAAGTCCATACATTCAGAAGTCAAGTTCTCCTCTGTCATGGGGATTTGAGGATGCAGAATGCTGACAAGGAAGGCTTGTGAGCCAAAAGTGAGGTCAAGTTTAATAAGAACTTAGGGCTGCCAAACCTCAGCACTGTTGCTAGCCCTTTATCAAATACATTGATAATACAGCTAGAATTTTTCATGGGAGTCTTACCATGTTCTGTTCCATTTCTCCAGAAGTTACTATAATTTTCACTATAAACCATATATAGAATCCTGAAAGAAATTTAGAAGGTCTGAAGAAGACTATAAATATCTAATTATATTCCAAAGTCTTCCCCAAAATGTGAAAGTAGGAATACCCATTTTAAAATTCTAAGTAACATGATCAATAGGACATTATATTCATTTAATCTGTTCAGGATAATAATAACAACTTCTCAGAGTCCATGCTTGAGGATCCTGGAAAACATACTAGCAATCACAATCTACTTGAAATTTATGACTAGACAATGTGTGATCCACAGTGTTCACTGGCTATATGAATGCTATGTTTTGGTTGCTTTCCCAGAGCTTCAGTTGACAAACAAAACTGTATTTTAGAAAAGCATAAACCACAAACTCATTTTTAACACTTGGCAAAGGCATCTATTAGGGAATACTGATATTCAAGAAAAGTTTGACGGTCTACTATTTTTTTTTTTTTTTTAAAGTAGGCTCTATGCCCAGCGTGGAGCCCAACGTGGGGCTTGAACTCATGACCCTGAGATCAAGACCTGAGCTGAAATCAAGAGTTGGATGCTTAACCAACTGAGCCACCCAGGTGCCCCAGTCAACTATTTTTAATAAGGAAATCTAAGTGAACAAAAGATCTAAAGCCAACTATTTTTGACTGGAAGTAAAGTCAAAGATCAAGGTGCTATGAGAAAGAGGATATGGGGGATCCAGGACCAAACTATGGACAGGAAATGCAAAAACACAAGTGAAAAATACTTTCAGAAACCTTCTGAGCCAAACTAGCTCTTTTTCTGTTGTCATAAATTGAAATGTAATTAGTTCCTAGAAAACAAGAAAACACTAGGCATACATATTTGCTTATTAACTAAATCATTTCTTCAAAGAGGCAAAACAGAAATATTATGGTTTCTCAATAAGGAGAATAACAGCATGAAGGCATTGGTTTATCTCAGGAAAAAAAAAATGGCTTTCCAGTAATACTAACATCATGGTTATTATCATAATGTTAGTAATTATTAATAAAACAAATAACAGAGTTAACATTTATTACTATGTGCCAGGCACTGTACTAAGTTCTTTATATGTGCAGTCTCATTTAAGGCTCATAACAACCCTCTGAGGAAATTAAATGGATACCGAGGTTCCGAGTTTGAATGCTCTGTGTAGGGTAACAATAGTGGAGGCATTAAGTCTGAACCCAGAGTCCACACTCTTAACCACTGCTCTATGCTCTGCTTCAGTTATGTGTAAACTTTTGTAGGTCTCAATTATTCTCCATAAAAGCTATACATACACAGCAAATGAAGCAAATGAAGTCCCTTTCCATCAAGAGTTGCCAATACTGAATATTATCAATTGATTGGTTGTTTGTTTGTTTGTTTGTTTGTTTATTTATTTATTTATTTTAGACTCCGCGCCCAATGTGGGGCCTTGAGGGGGCACCTGGGAGGTCAGTTGGTTAAGCATTCAACTTCATCTCAGATCATGATCTCATGGATTGTAGGTTTGAGCCCTGTGTCAGGCTCTGTGCTGACAGCTCAGAGCCTGGAGACTGCTTGGACTCTGTGTCTCCCTCCCTCTCTCTCTGCCCCTCCCCCACTCATGCTCTGTCTCTCTTTGTCTCTCTCTCCTCAAAAATAAATAAACATTAAAAAAATTAATAGGGGCCCCTGGATGGCTTAGTCGGTTAAATGTCTGACTTTGGCTCAGGTCATGATCTCATGGTTTGGGAGTTCAAGCCCCATGTCGAGCTCTCTGCAGACAGCTCAGAGCCTGGAGCCTGCTTTGGATTCTGTGTCTCTCTCTCTCTCTCTCTCTGTCCTTCCCTGCTCATGCTCTGTCTCTCTGTCTCAAAAATAAATAAACATTAAAAAAATTTTTTTTATTTATTAAAAATACTCCAACGTGGGGCTTGAAATCATGACCCCAAGATCAAGAGTCACAGGCTCCACCAACTGAGCCAGATAGGCACCCCTATTGACAACCTTTTAAATTTTTGTCAATTAATTGGGAAAAAGGGATAGTTTGTTGAGTTATTAAGGTTGAATATCTCTTAACTTATTCATTGGCTATTTTTCTTCTGTGAACTGTTCATAGCCTTTGTCCATTTTCAGTTAAATATCTTCTTGATTTGGAGGCAGTCATTTACATTCTAGATATTATATTAACTTCTGGAATATAAGTAAATAGGAATGATTAGCTAATCTTCAAAGAAAAAGTTAAATTACTACTTCATACCTTAGACCAAAGCAAATTCCAGATGGAGTAAAAATAATAAAATCATAAAAGCATAATTTTTCTTATGGTAGTCTGTCAGTTTCTTGATATTAATAAAGTTGTACAGTTGATTCTTGAGCAATGCAGGGGTTGAGGCATCAATTCTCCTCACAGTCAAAAATCTGTATATAAGTTTTGACTCTTCAAAACTTATTAATAGTCTATTGTTGGCTAGAAGCCTTGCTAACAACATAAACAGTCAATGCGTGCTTCATGTGTTTATATATATATATACATATACATATACACACATATATATATAAGAATATGGCATATATTCTTATATACGTATAAGAATATGGTATATACTTATATATATATATATACATATATATATACATACACATACACACACACAGCATATACACTGTATACCCATTCTTATATATATGAATATATACCATATTCTTACAATAAAGTAAGGCAAGAGGAAAAAATGTTATTAAGAAAATCGTAAGAGGGGTGCCTGGGTGGCTCAGTCAGTTAAGTGTCTGACTTCCACTCAGGTCATGATCTTGAGGTCTGTGAGTTCAAGCCCCGCATAGGGCTCTTTGCTGACAGCTCAGAGCCTAGAGCCTGCTTTGGATTCTGTCTCTCATTCTCTCTTTCTCTGCCCCTCCCCTCCCTCAAAAATAAATAAACATTAAAAAAATTTAACAAAAAAAAAGAAAGTCATAAGAGGGGCCCCTGGGTGGCTCAGTCAATTAAGGATCTGACTTCGGCTCAGGTCATGATCTCACAGTTGGTGAGTTACAGCCCCGCATTGGGCTCTATGCTGACAGCTCAGAGTCTGGAGCCTGCTTTGGATTCTGTGTGTGTGTGTGTGTGTGTGTGTGTGTGTCTCTCTCTCTCTGCCCATCCCCCACTCAAGCTCTGTCTCTCTCTCTCTCAAGAATAAACATTAAAAAAAAAAATTAAAACAAAAAGGGAAATTGTAAGAGAAAATGCAAAAAAATAAGGAAAATACATTTACAATACTGTATACTGTAGTTATTGAAAAAATTGTCGCATAAGTGAGCCCATATAGTTCAAACCCATGTTGTTCAAGGATCAATTATATTTATTTTGAGGAGGAGCAGTTTGAATAGGTAGAACAGTGCATTATACAGACTACCCTAGAAAACTAGTGTAAAAGGACTGTGATACGTTTATGTCATGGAAAGCAATTAAAAGTAATTATCTTTGGAAATACGAACATGGTAAATTTATTAAGTGAAAAAAGTAAGTTACAAAATAATGCTTGTGATTCTATTTTTATAAAAGCAAATACATTACATTAGCTACATTGGAAGGCTGTATTAAATTATCAATAAAGGTCATTTCTAGGTGGCTGGAGTTTGTAATAGAAAATTTAAATACCATTTTATTTACTTTGTAAAGATTATATATATATTAAGTAATCTCTGCACTCAATGTGGGGCTCAAACTCATAATCCCAAGATTAAGAGTTGCATGTTCCATCAACTGAGCCAGCCAGGTGTCCCTAAATATTTCTTTTTCTTTTCTTTTTCTTTTTTTTTTTTACATTTTTTTAAAAATTTATTTTTGAAAGACAGAGACAGAGCGTGAGCAGGGGAGGGGCAGAGAGAGAGAGGCAGACACAGATTCAGAAGCAGGCTCCAGGCTCTGAGCTGTCAGCACAGAGCCCCACATGGGGCTCGAACCCACGAACTGTGAGATCATGATCTGAGCCGAAGTCGGACGCTTAACCGACTAAGCCACCCAGGCGCCCCCCACTAAATATTTTTTTTAAGTGGGCTGTATGCACAGCCACCCAGGCGCTCCCCTAAATCTATTTTAAAACTGCACAAGAACTTAGAGTTCTACCACATATCATCTGTGTAAATACATTCCAGGTGGATTAAAGAGCTAAACATTAAAAAAAGATGAAAATAAAGAGTATTTAATTAATCTTGGGATAAGGAAGGTCTTGTTTTATCTGTCTGTTATAACAATTCACTTAATCTGTATGATTTTTATCAGTTTGAATATTAAAAAAATGGATGCAAAATGAGAGTTGAATGACTAGCCCAAGGTCAGGAAGATCTTCTTAAGACACAAAATGCAAAAGCCATGTGCAAAATATTGATGAATTTGAAATGATAATTTAAAATTTGCTTAACAAAAAAGGAGATGAGCAATACATTGATAAAAAATAGTTGCAATATACAGAACAGGCAAATGATTGATATTAAAATAAAAACACCTATAAACCAATAAGAAAAGTAAAAAAATCAAAAGTAAAATGGGCAAAGGGCAAATTAACAAGCAATTCACAGAAAAGAAATTGCCAAACGGAAGATTTTGCAACTTTTCTAACAATAGCTAATACATAATGCTTACTAGGGATCAGGTGTTTTTTTTAAATGCTTTTAGCTATCAACTCATTCAATCTTCACAACAATCCTATGAGATAAGTACTATTTTTATCCCTGATTACAGATGAGGAAATTGAGGCAGAGGTTAAAGGAGTTGCTCAGGGACACACAACCGAGAGTGCAAGGCTGGGATTCCAACGCAGACAGCATATAGCTCTACAGTTCGGAATCACTCTTAAGCACCATGCTATATTGCCTGTCCAGGGATCTAGGTACCCAGGGAAATACAAATTAAAACAAGATTTCATTTGTCTAAATTGGCAAAAATAAAAAAGACATAGTCAATGTGAAAAATGAGTATTGTCAACACGGTCAGTAGGAGAATATCTCGGCACTTTCTTTTTGTAGAAAAAACTATTACAGAAACAGATACAAGGAAAGTTTAGAAAAACAATTTACCCAATAAAAGGTGGGCGACAGGTCATTTGTTTTACTAAAATATTGGTTTTTTTCCTCGAAGGTACTAGCAAATATTAGAACTCTTTTCCTTTTCTCTCTTAATCCTCAGATGTCAATAAAGGGTACCAGACGATGGCATCTTATTGGTCCTATGCTAACTTTTTTATGTGGCTGCTTCCCTTGAGATTTAATCAGCTCAGGTCAAACCTTCTCTGAAAGCCTGTTTCTTGACACACTAGCGTCATCATTGAACTGATTAATTCACCTGCCCTTCTAGAGGGCTGTCGCAGGTTCTTCTTTCTACTCTCTTCCCTGTTTGTCCCTTAGCGTCTTTCTGCAAGAAAGACAAAGCTTTCTTTCTGCAAAGAAAGACAGCTGCAAGAGCCCAGAATGAGGTGAGAAGTTAAACTTTCCCCTTCTGCTTTGTCTGAAAGCCATTTAAAAAATTCTTTCTTGTTTTCGGCAATACATCAATTCCTATCGGATAAAAACGTTGCTTCTGAAATCTCCCAATTCTCCACAGTCTCTGGCTTTACTGTCTACAGCATACCTGTTAAGTAACAATACAAATTCCTTAAGGGAAAAATGAAATCTGTGTCAGAGTTCTTCTAACACGTCAGCCATCCCTATTTACTTCTAGGTGCCATTATGAAGAGAAACAAGGAAAGGTGCATGAAGCGATGAAAGAGGCTGTCACTAAACTTCACCACGTAAAAGTAGGAAAGTTTACAACGCATGGCAGTACGCATAGGTGATGATGCCCTCTGTTTTTTCAAAGGAAGCACAGCAGGTCAGTTTCCGTGTGAAACTTCTCATTTGTACATCCAAAACATCCTGCAACTTTTTTGCATTTCTGGTTCTCACATTTACTACCAAGTTGGTTTCTGACGGTGACAAAGCAATTAAAACCTGCAGGGCTGAAGTGGGCATTGTGAAAACACACAGGCGGCTCAGAGAACAGTCTCCGCCAAATCTGTTAGGGGAGGAGACCGAAAGGGACGACTACGATTTCGCTGAGAGAGGAATTTAAGAATGTTCCATATCGTAGGCACAGGATGTAAAAAAGAGATTAAGGTCAGCAGGAAGATGTGAAATTGGAATGTACGGGATTGCATTTTTTCATCCGCATCATACGGTTACCGACCAACACTCCGTTAAAACACGAGGCTTCCTCACTACGTGAAGGAGAGAGGCTGCACACGCGGCACCACAACAGGCCCGAGGCAATGATTTCTATATCCTGCTAAATCCTACCGGGTCCCCAACGTAATCAAATAATTGCTGGACAGCTCCACCCTGTCTACGCGGTAACCACACCGACGCGATCCAGCAGATACCTTTGCCGGGAGTCCCAGTGCAAAACCCAAACACCTGAAGGCATCTCACGCACGAGTTTAGGGTCCTCATTTCGCTGGACAGAAAAGTGAAAAGCTGAGAAAGCAGCAGCCACCATCCAATGCCTCAGAAGGCCAAGCCAGAATTAAGATAAGGTCGATCCCGGACTTCTCTTTCCCCACCTTCCTCGGCTCCAGTCCTGGAAGGAGCCACAAGTGAGGCAGAGAAGTTGTGGAAACAAGGCGGGGGTGGGATGGGGTGGGATGGGGTGGGATGGGGTGGGGTGGGGTGGGGTGGGGTGGGGTGGGATGGGATGGGATGGGATGGGATGGGGGAACCCGGGAGAGTTTCACACAAGCATCTGCATTTGTCCCACACAAGGTCACTCGCTCCAAGTCACTTTTTCCTGCTCGCCCGGTGCTTCCCGCCAAATGGGCTGCTGGGCTCCGAGGCCAGCCCACCGCGCCCCCTCGGCCCTCCCCTGCGGGCCGCAACCCCTTCCCGGCCTCTGAGTGCGGGCCGAAGCTCGGAGCCAAGTTGGCCTCCCCGACACCCGTGTCCGACGCTCCGCGCTTCTCCCAGCCCAATTCCGGGTCTCCTCCGCCTCCAGCCCCCGGGGCTCGCGTCAACGTCCCCTTCCTCCCTCAGGACGCCCCTTGCCCCGCCTCCAGCGCCCGGTCCCGCCGGGGGCATGGACGCCGTTCTTTCCCTCGCCTCCCGCCGCACTCCCGTCCGGTGTCCACCTGGCGCGACCCTCGCCCCCCGCCAGTCTCCTCAGCGAGCGACCGCCTCCCAAGTCCTCCCGGCCCCGCCCCGCTCCCGGGCGGATACAGTTTGAAGCCCCTCAGGATCTCCCTGGCCCGCTCGTCCTTGGCTGACATGATGCGGCGGCCGCCGCCCGCGGCTCTCCCACGCTGGCCCGGCGGAGCCTCGCAGACGGTGCCCAGGAGCCGAGGACAGAGCCGCAGCCCGGCCTGGAGACCTCGGGCGAGCAGCGGTAGCAGCCAGACCCGGACCGGCCTCTCCCTCCCCTCAGCTCCCGCTCCTGATCTCTTCTCCTTCCCCCTAGCCTCGGAGTGCCCGCCCCGAAGCCAATGGAAAGCCCGCCTCGCCGACTGGCAACCTGACCAGCCAATAGAAATACTCAGCGGCTTCGCGGAGGGGGTGGGGGGGACGACGAGCGTCAGCGGGAAGGGCCCTCCCCGGGAAGTCCCGTAGGACAAATCGTTCCTTAGGTCTTGTTGCCTAGAGTTTGCCCCAGCGGAGGGTTGGCTTCAAATCTGCAGAGGCTCGAGGGGCCCGCTCCCGCCGCTGGGCACACTAAGGTTCTGGGATGACAGCAGGTTGCACTGGGCGATGCGAAAGAGACTACATTTCCCAGCATTCCAGGAGAGTGCTCGGGGGACCACAGATCCCATCACGCAACAAAGAGGCCCGGGGACTACAAATCCCAGCATTCCCTGCACCCCGTTCCTCTGTAACTTAGACTCCAGTGTGCCGCGCAGTGTGCGCAAATTCATAAACCGTCCTCCGCCTTGGGGGTTTCTGAATTCGGAGACTTGAAACTAGGCGGGAAGACCCCGTTAACTCTCAGAAGAAGATGACAGCCCACAGAGAGGTAACATCTATTTACATGGAACTCAGAAATCTCCTGCAAATCATGGTAAGACTGCAAACAACAAACAAAAACACTGATTAAACCATGGAAGATAATGTAACAAAATGACTCCTTCAAATTGTGCTTGTTTGCTGGTCTGGGGCGCTTTTTACTTGTTTTGCAGGGGTTTCTGGTGTGCTACTGCGTTGGACTGGGAGAGATATCGATTGTATACTCAGAATATCCATACCGGAAGGGATATTAAGAGAATTTGCCAATCCAACCCCTGTCGTTTTACATATGAGGAAACTGAGGCCCAGAGAGGCTCAGAGATTGTCCACCGGCTACAGCAAGTTGGGATAGAGTTAGAATTCGGCCCTAAGTCTCCTGATCCGCAGTCTGGGCTGTTTACACCACACTAAGGTGGCGATATTTTTAGCAGCATGGCTATGTGATTATTATTCTGCTTGGTGAAGTTTCCCCATCCAGGTTGAAATACCCAGAGGTTAAGTAAGCATTTATTTGGTGAATTTCCTGCAAGTGAAGGAGTGTGATGTTTATCTTCAGTCTAGGAAGGACTTGGTGTTTTGATTTGTTCTTTGTTGCTCAAGGTGACATTTAATGTGATTTCAGTTCAGGAACTAGGTAAAATTGTACTGTAAGCTAAGGTTTCCTTAGAGATCTCCTATCTCTTTTCCTAGGCCTTCCTTCCTCTTCCTGTCCCCTTTTCACCCACCCAATTTTTCCTTCCATGTAATTCAACAAAAAGCCTTTTCAGGTTTCCGGTAAAGGGTGAAAGGCATTGTCACTGCCACAAGGAAGATAACCATCTAGTTAGGAAAAAAAGGAGACTCTGCTGAGATTTAAGATGGGCTTCAATAAATGTCATAAGGGAAAGGTCATCGGAATGCCACAGAGGTTCTGTGGAAAGATTAATTCTAGCTGACAAGACTTGATGGAGGAGGTGGCATTTGAATTTGAAGGACGGGTGGATTTTTTTTCTGCTGAAAAACTTACTCTTAAATTTTTTTGTTGTTGTTAATGAGGTATGGCATATGCAGGAAGGGCACAGGTTTTGCATATGTATACACCTGTGTCACCATCCCCCAAATCAAGATTTCTAACACCCTGTGCCCCTCCGCAATCAGCACTGCATCCTCCCACCCCCAAAACCACTCTTCTGACTTCTATTACCACAAATTAGTTTTGTCTTGAATTTCATTTAAATGTAATCATTTAGTATGTAGAGTAAGTGGCATTTTTTGTTCAGCAGTTATTTTTGTGAGATTCATCCATGTTATATGTAACAGTAGCCTTTTTTTAAAAAAAAATTGCTTACTAGTATTCCATTGTATGTATGTAGCAATATTTATCTATTCTGTTGATGGGTATTTAGGTTGTCAGCTATCAGTTTTTGGCTTTTATTAACAAAGCTGCAATGCTCATTCTTATAGGTTTCCTTTTTGTAGACTGCACTCATTTCTAGGAGAGGAGTAGCTGGCTTGTACAGTATGCATATGATCAGCAACATTAGATATTGCCAGTTTTCCTAAGGGTTTGTATCATTTTGCCTTCACCAGCAATGTAAAAAAATTCTAGTTGTCTTTCATCCTTGTCAAAACAGGGTCTTGTCAGTCTTTCTAATTTTAGCTATTTTGGCTAAATGTGGTCTCTTATAGTTTTTTCTTACATGGTCTCTGGTGTTGAACACCTTTTAATTTGTTTTTGACCATTTGAATGTCCTCTTTTGTGAAGTGCTTGTTCAAGTCTTTTGCCCACTCTTTAGTTTGGGCTTTTTGTCTTCTTATTTATTTGTAGTTCTTTATAAAGTTTGGGTATGGAGTTCTTGGTCTGATACAGGCTTTGCAAATATCTTTTCCAAGTCTGTGGCTTGCCTTTTCAGTTTCACACTGGTGTCTTTGGTAAACAGCGATTCTTAATGGAGTGCAATAGTTCAGTGTTTTATGACTAGTGCCTTTTTGCATTGAGTTTAAGAAATCTTTGCCTACAGGGTTGGTAGGATTTTTTTTTAATGTTTACTTATTTTGAGAGAGAACGTGAGCGAATGACAGAGCATGCGTGTGAGCTGGAGAGGGACAGAGAAAGAGGGAAAGAGAGAGAATCCCAGGCAGGCTCCACGCTGTCAGCACAGAGCCCGATGCTGGGCTCGATCCCACAGTGGTGACATCATGACCCGAACTAAAATCAAGAGTCAGACGCCTAACTGATTGAGCCACCGAGGCATGCCAGGGTTGGTAGGATTTTAACAGGCAAATACGAAGGAAGAGCATTGCAAAAAAGAAGAGAGAGCTGGGGCATCTGGGCACGCTGGCAGGGCAGAGCCTGCTTGGGATTCTCTCCCTCCCTCTCTCTCTGCCCCTGCTCGCTCTCGCTCTCTCTCTCTCTCTTTCAAAATAAATAAATAAAACTTTTTTAAAAAAAGAGAGAGAGCAAGTTTCAGCATAGACCCTGGTGTCAGAGGGAAGGTACACCTCTTGTGATGGGCATGGGAAGGCCTGGAGTTTGGACTGTAAGAAGGTGGGGTGAGACAAAGCTGGAAATGTTGAGGGAAGCATACTGAGAAGGGCTTTCACTGCAGCCTTGGAGTCTGGACATTATTCTGGAGGAAGTGGAGGCACTGCCAGAATATTTATGAACTCAAACAGAACTTAGTTGTTTTCCTTCCACTGCCAAATTTGCCGCTTCTTTTCTGCAGCCCTATTCACTTAACACCACCTCCAAGACAGCTCTGTCTGGCCTACTCAGCCAGAATCCTGGGTAATATCTTCCTCCCCATACCTGCATTCAGCTGGTCACCCAGTCCAATAGATTCTATGGTCTAAATGTCTCCAACAACATCCCTTCTTTTTCATGCCCAACTGCCACTGCCTTTGTTCAAGACCTCACAATATTTTATCTAGACTGTATCCCCTCAAGAGTTTCCTGGCTTCCAGCTCTTTGCATAGCCAATCCATTCCTATAGCAGCTAGTGTGATCATTCTAAAGTGGCAATCATTCACACTTCACAGGTTAAAACTAAATAGTTCCCCAGTGCCCTTAAGATAAAATAAAAACTCCTTTCCATGGCTTACACTTTTTGTGATTTTCTTGCTTATTTTTCCATGCTCAACTCAAGCCTCATCTCCTCTAGAACCCTGCCTCAAATCACCTCTTCCCAGAGCAGAGGCAGGAGAGCCTTATCTGTATCACTAGGGTGCCTATGGCAACTGTTTGTCATAGCCAGACAGGTCTGTCTGTCTCAGGGGTTGTGGGCTCCCCCAGGTAGGAACTTTGCTGTATTAAGGTTTTTGCTGGGTATAGTGCCTTGCATATGGTTTAGAAGACCCTTGATGACCTGACTCCGGGTCTGTAGCCCTCATTTCTCACCCCTGAACCTTGGGTTCCAGACACTCCGTGTTTCTTTTCTGCATTAGTGTATGCTACACAGAGCAAACCTCTGTGACTATGGTCTGCCAACTTTTTGCCTTAAAATAAATTTTTTTTTGCCTTTTTGCCTGGAAGATGCCTTTCTCTTCCCTAGCATCCTCATAACACATTGAATTTTTTTTTTTTTATAAGTAGGCTTCATGCCCAACGTGGGACTTGAACTCACCACCAGACATTGAGTGTCACATGCTGTACCTAGTGAGCCAGCCAGGCGCCCCCACATTGAAGCCGTTTGAGGGCAAGAACCTTGTCTTCTCTTTATATAAATCTTCCAGAACATAGAAATTAGAACAAGACATCTTTTGAATAGATCAGTGAGTTGGTGCTAGGTTCCTTTGCATCTGTCTGATTTCTGCACTCTATTTCACCAAAGGCAAACAGGGCTCTTCAAGTCTCGAAAGTCTGTGGTATACGCTTTAAAGGAACCAGCTTAAGTGTTCAGCTGCCTCGCATCCCTTAGCCATCTTCCGGGAGAGTTGCTGAGTACCAAATGCAACGCAACCTCTGTCATTTTGCTCACAGAACCATTGTTGGCTCAACCCGTCTCTTGCTTATTTTAAAACGTATTCTGAAGAGGTCACGAATATGGTCATTGGCTTCCGAAGCCTGGGTTCCAAAGCAACCTTTGCTACTTACTGGCTTTTGGATTTTTAAGCTTTGGTAACTCATCTGAAAAATCGGATTACTGCTACAGGCCATAGAGTTTTGATAATTCAACAAGATAATGTACGCGCCTGGCACAATAAGCCGTAGCTGTTGTTAGACTTAATAGGTCTTTGTACCCCTGGGTAGCCGCAGTCCCCATAGGGAGCTCCTGAGGGGTAGCTCGGCCGAAGAGGTGAATTTCGGGCCCAGGATGGTGATGGCGACGGTTTGGGCCCCAGTACTGCCCTAGGCTGCGCTCCTCGGACTCCTCTCCACCCGGCTCCTGGGCTACGACCCGCCTCTGACGGTCTCGCCCAGGCCCAGGCCGCACGGGAGATCTGAGGCCGCCTACGCCGCGGGGGGAACTTAGTGTGGGCGGAACTCGAGTGCAGCGGCAGGAGGCTTCCGGGGGAGCCGCAAGGGCAACGGGTCGGCGGAGGCAGAAAAGCGTCGGACGCCGGGCCGATCATGGACGCTTGACAACCTGCGGACAGGCGCCGGGAGGCCGAGCCAGCGACCGAGAGGACGGAGAGGTGGCGAGGGTAGGTAGGGGCTGGCGAGAGGGCGGAGCCCGGCGCGCCAGCCTTGTCCCAGCCGTCTGGCTTAGCGCCAGCCCTCAGGAAAGCCCGCGGCCACACCGCTCCGGCCCCGCCCCGGGGAGCGCGCCCCGCGGCCCCTCACTCCGCACCCGCGGCCCTGCCTGGAGCACGCCGTCCGCCTTGAAGTCCACCCCAGCCTGCGACCCTCAGTTCCTAACCCGCGGCTGCTCTCGCTTCCCCACCCCCACAGGCTGCCTCTTTGCCCCTCTGCTGTCCATCAAAATAGCGCCCCCCCACGACGCGAATTCTTCTCCCCTCCTCCTCCGCCCCTCCCACTTCACAAAAAAGCGACTCTGCGTCTTCTAACCTCTTTGCCCCTAAGGGCTTTGCGCCTTAGGCCGGAATTTTTTTGAGGGACTGAAGTTTCTGTCTTTTCTCCACTCCCTCTCCACCCCAGGCCTTTCCATTCAGCCTCCACACGTGTCCGCTTGGAGGGGAGGTTTTCTTTCTTTACTCTCCTAACCATCACCTCTCTCCCGCCTTCTCCCACCCTACCCCATCCCTCTCCTCTTTCCTCTTTTCTCCTCAGCAACTTTTATTCCCTTAGCACTTCACTTTTTCTGTTTCCGACGAGACGTTCTTACGTAACCCTAAGTGAGGCGACATCATTGTTTCTGTCATACTCTGAAAAGGCTGCTGCTCTCTATGCCTGCCTCCACAGGAAAACTTAGTTTCTCTTGCACCAAACAGTTCTTGGAATTGTTCTCTTCTTTTTGTCTTAGTACCCCCAAAATGTGTCATTCTTGGAGGGGTAGTCTTTTCTTATGCAGGACTCCTGCAGTGTAGGTATGCAGTGTGTGTTCACATACACCCAGCATGTAATTGGATTGTACAATTGAGGGGCCGTCCTCCCGGATATCTTCAGGATTGCAGTACAGTATCTTCATTGTTTTCTCAAACCTTTTTATTTTCTTAGGATTTTGTACAAATTCTGAAGTCATAGTTGGTAAAATCATCTGGCAGTGGGAAGTCAAATAGAGGGATTTTCCTTATGGACTTACACAGCATGTATTTTCTGAGTTTGAATATGTTGCTTATCTTTCAAT
Source organism: Neofelis nebulosa (assembly GCF_028018385.1). Classification (NCBI taxonomy): domain Eukaryota; kingdom Metazoa; phylum Chordata; class Mammalia; order Carnivora; family Felidae; genus Neofelis; species Neofelis nebulosa. The sequence continues at coordinate 8,020,298 of NC_080783.1, read as the reverse complement.
ATGATTTCCCCCCTTTTTCTATGCTTAAATGACTTCTTTGACTTAATGAGAGGTCTTGTCTACTTTTTGTGGCTTTCCTCATTTGTATCTGGCTGTAGGTGGGATTCCATTGATACACTGAAAGCTGTAACTGATTGCTTTTGCTTACATCTGCTGCCTCTGTGTACGGGCCAGATTCTCTCTTAACTAGAGTCTGTAAGTGAGGTAGATAAAACAGCTCCTGAGAAACTCCTGTGTGTTTCTTTGGGTCTGGTCAGGTTTAAGGGCTTAGAAGGTGCTGCTTGCTGTTGGGAGAGGGCCAGATGGGGATGAAGTGGTTTTTCCTAAATGTGTTTCAAACCTTTGAGCAAGGACAAAATCCCATTAACTCTAGGTGGAACCCTGTCTGTCTCACAAAGTGGCTGTAGCATACGGACTCAGGAGCTGTTTTTCTTTTTGAATTTTTAGTTGTTTATTTTTTTTTAATTATTATTATTTTTTTTAATATTTTTTTCAACGCTTTTTATTTATTTTTGGTACAGAGAGAGACAGAGCATGAATGGGGGAGGGGCAGAGAGAGAGGGACACACAGAATCGGAAACAGGCTCCAGGCTCCGAGCCATCAGCCCAGAGCCCGACGCGGGGCTCGAACTCACGGACCGCGAGATCGTGACCTGGCTGAAGTCGGACGCTTAACCGACTGCGCCACCCAGGCGCCCCTAGTTGTTTATTTTTGAGACACACACACACACACACACACACACAGAGTGCAAGTGGGGGAGGGGCAGAGAGAGAGGGAGACAGAATCTGAAGCAGGCTCTAGGCTCCTAGCTGTCAGCACAGAGCCCAATGCGGGGCTCGAACGTACAAATCATGAGATCATGACCTGAGCCGCAGTTGGACACTCAACCGACTGAGCCACCCAGGCGCCCCTCTTTTTGAATACTATAAAATTAAAGTATTACTGATGTCTGATCTGGCATTAAATAAGCATAGACTTTGCAAAGGAGAAGGAAGAATGACTGAAACACTTTTCTTTTGGACAGATCTCAAGGTCAGAGAATGGCAGGTGAACAGAAACCATCAAGTAACCTCCTAGAACAGTTTATTTTACTAGCCAAAGGTACCAGTGGCTCAGCCCTCACTGCTCTCATAAGCCAAGTCTTGGAGGCTCCTGGAGTGTATGTCTTTGGAGAACTGCTGGAGCTGACCAATGTGCAGGAGGTAAGAGCAGTTTCCAAACAATTTCTCTGTCTTCTTTGATCTAAACCTTCCTGTGATTCTCCAGGTTTCCAAGGAATTTCAGGGCTGAAGCTCTGTGGACCTGTGAGGTGTACTGTTGAGGGAGAGATGGGAATTTGGGGGATGGGGAGGAAAGGAGAGCAAGGATGATGTCTTGAGCTCCTTCTGGTCAATATTTTCGTCTCAACTTGGGGTAAAATTAGATTGGGTTACTAATAATTTGAAAGGTAGGGGAAAAATCCAATTGAACCTGATAAATAAGAAAAGTAGAGTATAAGCACCGGCTGATATTTAACAGAGGTTGTTTCAGGCATTTGCAGGGATCAAAAACCTCTAGGGCAAATATAGACAAAGATTGGTTAGGTACATACGTAGCAGAAGATGGTTGCTGTTGAATGAGCTGGGCATGAAGAAGGAATATATTGTGGAAGGAATATATTGTCCTGATGAAAAGGACAATGTTATGCTAAGTTGGTATGTAAAGAAAATATGACATGAAAAGCTGGGAAGTAGTCCTTTTTGCTTTGTTTACTTTTTTTTTTTTATTGATTGTTGTCCTTAAAACTTTGGGTATCTAATTTTGGTTATTGTGCCTTAAAAATGAGAAGACTGGTGAAGAATGACCAGGTAGAACAAAGAGTTGTGAAGCAACCTATACTTTTCAATCTCTGCTTCTCACTTTGGATACTTTTACATTTATTGATTGATAATTTTGTGTTGACTAATTGATTGAAGTCTGGTGACATCTTTATTACTTTGGGGGTTGTGCTCAGAAGCTCTTGGAGGGTGGGTGAGCTTGCTCTTCCCCATCACAACTTCCCTCTGGCTGCCTAGGATGGTGTTGGCGCTGCCAATGGCCACTGGCTCTGTGGACGGCCAGTGGCTCTACGGATGGCCGCCGTGCACAGATCTGTGTGGTGCTCGTTCTTGCGTGCGCCTTGCTGTGTGCACCATGCTGCTGAGGGCGGCATTCTTGTCGATGGTGGTCCACATATAGGAGGTAGTGGGTTCTTGCCGACTGGTTCTTCACTTCATGACCACTAGGACACCTTGGCTGGCAGTTGCTGGCTCCGTGTCCACAGCCTTGTGGTGAATCAGCCCCTCGTAGGAGAGGTGTGGGCCATCAGGCTGTGGGACTCACTGCTGCACATCTGCTGTTCCTCTTGATTAGGAAACTGGAGCGGTTCCCCGTGGCTGTCCATTGCTGATGTATGGACCTGCATCATCTTGTCTCCCTATGGCAGCCGGAGACCGAAAGAGCCGCTTTTATTTTTTAATTGTGAATTTTTATTTAATGTCAGCCTTGCTTGCTGGACTGTGAGCTCAGTAAGGGTAAGGTCTCTTGTGCTCCTCATTGTTTCCTTAGCACTTAATATATAGCTTGACACACAGTTGGCTTATAGTCAAATTTTAATTTACCAGTGATGTAAAAGGAATCCTGTGAAGAAAAATTTTTAAAGCTAGGTTGTTTTTGTTTTTTTTTTTTTAATAGATTTTATTTTTTAGAGCAGTTTTAGATTCACAACAAAATTGAGAGGAAAGTATAGAGATTTTCAATATATCCCTGCCCTCATACATGCATAGCCTCCTCCATTACCAATATCCCCAGCCAGTGTGGAACCTATAGTGACACATTATCACCCAAACACCGTAGTTTACATTAGGGTTCACTTTTGATGTTGTACATTCTGTGGATTTGGAGAAATGTGTAATGACATGTGTCCACCGTTAACAGTGTCATGCAGCGTAATTTCTCTGCCCTAAAAATCCTCTTTTTCCACCTCTTCATCCCTCCCTCCCCTCTTAATCCCTGGCAACCATTGATCTTTCTACTGTCTTCCTAGTTTTGACTTTTCCAGAATGTCGTAGAGTTGAAATCATACAGTATGTAGCTGTTTCAGATTGGCTTCTTTTACTTAGTGATATGCACTTAAATTTCCGTGTCTTTTTATGGTTTGATAGTTCATCATTTTATCAACAGAAGAGATGACAAAGGGGTAATATGTTCCTTCAGGTTCATGAAAAGCCTAAATGAATATGTCAAGTGGTGGTTTCGTAACTAAGGAAGATTGGCTAAGAGGAGATGGATGGAAATTAAAGTGAGAAAGACATTGATTTAGGCCAGTGGGAGCAGTTTTGGAGTATCTACTCTAGAGAAAATAGTCTTTTAGGGTTAGTTTTGTAATCGTCTGTCTGAAAAGTAGGGGCTACGTTTGATGATCTCTTCCTCCTCTGATTCAGGACCTCAAGAAGTTCTTGATAACCCTGATAGGGTAGACTAGGTTATTAGGATGTGAGAGTTCTCATGCGGGTGCTGAGCAAATCACCTCTATCTCTCCACAGTTTTTTTTTTTTGTTTGTTTGTTTTTCTGTATGTGAGCTGGGAACACTAGTAGTTTTTCAGTGATCTGAAATTATGGATGTAGTTCTTGGAACCTTTTTTTTTTTTTTTAAAGATGGTTAGGGGCGCCTTAGTGGCTCAGTTGGTTAGGCAGCCGACTCTTGATTTCAGCTCAGGTCATGATCTCATGGTTTTGTGAGTTTGAGCCCCACATCAGGCTCTGTGCTGACAGTGTGGAGCCTGCTTGGAATTCTTTCTCTCCCTGTCTCTCTTCCTCCCCTGCTCGCACTTTCTCTCTCAAAATAAACTTATAAAATAAAATAAAATAAACAGATAGTTTATTTTCTTTTAAAAATTTTTTTAATGTTTATTTTTGAGAGAGAGAGCAAGTTGGGGAGGAACAGAGAGAATGGAGACATAGAATCTGAAGCAGGCTCCAGGTTCTGAGCTGTCATCAGTACAGAGCCTGACGCGGGGCTTGAACTCAAGAACTGAGAGATCATGGCCTGAGCCAAAGTCGGACACTTAACTGACTGAGCCACCCAGGCGTCCCAATAAAAAGATAGGTCAAATTAAGTAGTATTACTGTCAGTATCCACAGAATACTCCTTGGGTACTACTTTATGGAGTTTGGTATATGGAGTTTATGGAGTAACAGGTACACATTTGTAAGTAAAAGAAACACCCAGTTAACCAACAACAGAGCAGAGCAGTTCCAGACAGATTAGTATCTCTGTTTTACTTCCACAGATGACTCTTTGCCATTTTAGTGAGGAATAAGTAATTTTAGTGAATGTTTTTATTTGAAGCTGCCTGATATTGTGGTTTCCTGTCCCGCCTGGGCTCTTGTGTTACATTTTATGCTGTGCTAATCTTTCCTAGCGCTCCTTCTACTTGCGTGGTCCCGAACCTCGGAACCTGCCCTACACCTTGTTCAGGTTGGACTGATAGTGGCTAGTGTTGTACCCACCAACCTGGTATGTAGACAAGGCTGCTCCACTCTTTGTTTTAATGGCAAGGAAATCCTGAGAAAACCTGCACTGCTTCCAGTACTAACTACTGTGTGTGTGTGTGTGTGTGAGAGAGAGAGAGAGAGAGAGAGAGAGAGAGAGATGGACAGACAGAAGTAGTTACTTGGGCATGCTGTGCAGTGCGTAAAACACGTATTGCTAAGAGAGAAGAATTAAATTTAAAATTAAATTTTATTTTTTTCCAAAGAATCAGAGTTGGAAGGAACCTCAGGGACCATGTAGTGAAACAGTCAACTGAGGCACACGATCATCATCCTTTGCTTGAACCCTGCAGTGACTGGTAGATGTCTGTGAACTTTTTTTTTTTTCTTCCTCAGCTTGCAGAAGGAGCTAATGCTGCATATTTGCAGTTGCTGAACCTGTTTGCCTATGGAACATACCCAGATTACATAGGTGAGTTGGTTAAGATCTTCCAAAGACTTTTCTTATGTCACTCTATTTGGTTTCCAAGGAATTTCAGGGCTGAAGCTTTGTGGACTTGTGAGGTGCACTGGTGAGCAGGAATGGGAAGTTGGGGGAGGGAGAGGGAAAGAGAGCAAGGATGATGTCTTGGGCGCCTTCTAGTCAATATTTTTATCTCAACTTCGGGTAAAATTAGATTGGGTTACTAATAATTTGAAAGATCGGGGAAAAATCCAATTGAACATGCACTCCTTGGGCTAGATGTTTCAGAATTTAGAATTTTGGGGACTCTAAAGAGGTAATATGATACATATATACCTTTTTATGTAACACGCTTCAAGACGTGGACAGCACCTGTAGTCAAAACACATTCAGTTTTTCAGCTAAACAAATGGATACTTACAACAAGTAGGATTAAAAGCCTGCATCAATTCAGGTCAGGAATTGCCACCAGATGGATTTCAGCACCATGCTCAAGAAAAAAATTAGTTTGGATTCACCTTTTTGGAATCCAGGATTACAGATAAGGAATTGAAGGCATTTGGGAACTATCTTGTGAGGTCGTTGTGAAGGATTAACTGCATGTGTGTGTGTACACATGGTCTTTGCTGCTGCCTTTGCTGCTGTTATTATTATTACTAAAATTTTGCCCAGTCTTCAAAGCTCATCTCAAACTCCATCTTTGTTTTCCTTTCCTGTACCTCCTCAATGTGATTGCACTCACTTGCTCTCTCCCTTTCTGTTTCTTTCCTTTTCTCCCCTGCCTGCCTCTCTCTCCCTTTCTGCCTCTCCTCCTCTTCCTCACTCTCTGGCTCTCTTCTGGTGGTTTGTACCTTTCTTCTAGTATTTCTGTCTTGGACTTGTAGCTGTTGAAATACCTGATTGTAAGACCGAGGACAAGTCCAAGGCCATTGAGTTGCACGAGTCTGGTGGTTATTATCCCTGGGGTTGTATAGCGCAGCAGCCCTGACAAAGCCCATCTAATTTATCCTTGACGTCTCTGAATCACTTAGGACAGTGCATTGCACGTAACAGATTCCCAGTGAAGACATGTTGAGCTTGGTTGAATGTCACAAAGGGCACAGATAGATTAAGATGATTGTCCTGTCATTTTGTGCATTCATGCCTGGCTTTTCAGGAGCACATGGTCCTTCAAAGAAGACAGGAGGTGCTCGTGGAACATTTGTCTCATGAATAAGTGCAGAGTCATGACAGTGACTCAATAGTAGATTTCATGTGGGGAGTTGGTAAGCTTGTTCGGTAAAGAAATTCTAATTTTATTTTGTGTCTTGATTTTTGTGGTGGGTGGGACTGAGCAGCCAACAAGGAGAGCCTGCCAGAATTGAGCACAGCTCAGCAGAACAAGCTGAAGCACCTAACCATCGTGAGCTTGGCGTCGAGAATGAAGGTACAGTCCTGAACTCTTTCCTGTCTTGCTCCTCACCCTCAGGCGGGTGTCGCACTGGCATCAGTGTGCGAGCTGCTAGCTGTGCACGGTAGTCATGTCATAAATGCATAAAATTTGCTTGGCAAAGGACAAAAGAAGAAAAGATAACAATTAGACAACTACTCACCGTTTCATTCAGGAAAAGTATGCCCAGGAGACATTGTGAATCAGCAGGTCTCAGTTCTGGCATGCTGTGGTGACTCACTCCGTGTGAGCATTTTGCTGTACTAAAGGGAGACGTAGTTTTTCAAACAGCAGGACATCTCAAGGCAGGTTAACCACTTCCATCTGTTGCTCAGTGCACAGTGAATTGTGCCAGTGCTGGAGGAAAAACTGGCTTTGTTGGACTTACCGAGACTAGGTTTTTAATATGTGGCCTTCTGGGGATTGTCAAGGTTAATTATACTAAGCTGGATTTTTGCGTTATATGCTATCTTTAGACCCTAACTTTCTATAAGAAAACTACTTCATCATCTCTCTGAGGTCTCTGCCCCACTCAATTTAGAAAAGGCCTTGCAGCCAGCTTCTCATAGCCGTTAACAAAGAAGATCCAGATTCCATTAATTTATAGTTGATTTTGGCTCTCTGCCCAACCTTGGCATAACTGTCAAAGTTTTTGTAGTGCTTTGCCATCGGAAGAGGTTTGCCCTTTACATTTCCCCTTTGTGATTGAGCTTGAGAGATGTAGATTTGTTCTTGCATTGCCATTTCAGTTGCTGAGATCATTTTCCCTGGTCTAGTCACAAATTTCTGATTCTCAGCCTGGCATTTCAGGTGGGATGGCTGTTTTGTTAGGAAATGAGGACCTGATCTTTCTTTTTGTCCTGATCATGGACTTCCCAAGTGTAGCAAATTTTAGGGGTAGCTTTTTTTTCCTCTTTCTGCAACCTGTCATTATAAACCTTTAGTTATTAAAAATCTCCCTAGCAGTGTTTGCTGTTACTCTCTTTTTTGTATACCTCTTCCTCCTGTCTGATTTTGCAGATTTGATTGTTGTGTTAATTTCTACACTAGTAGTGATGTGTCCACAAAATATTTAGATATTTAGTGGATATTTAGATATACAGTTGTCTTGGAGAAATGCAAGATGTTGGTGTACCCCAGTAAGGGACTGTTGTTGGGGCACTGACATTGGTTGCAAGTCTGAGAAAACAGATGCAGTACCCACTGGCTACCTGTAGGTGGATATGTTAGCTTGCAAATGTTTTTTGCTTGTGCTTTCCTGGGCAGGCAGCCAGTTCTCTCCAGTGTCTGAAATTGTTTGGAGTTTTTTGATGATCTGGCATTTTATGTCAAGTCTGCAAGCTTCCAGAAGGTGGCAGAGTGGCACACACTGAGTATTTCCCTTTCTTGTTTCGGACACTTTCTAAGAGTGCTTCACAACATGAAAGCTAAAGTCTGGGTGAAGTCCAGGGGTAGAGAATCTAGGAGAATGCATTCCTAGAGGCTCTGGGTCTTGTTTGGATCCTATAGGTCTCACAGCTCATTTATCCATGTCTTATTGCCATAGATGTTAATAACTACAACCAGACTGCATTTCCCAAAGCCCCGAGGCAGGTGTACACCTGCATTTTCTTTAGTGCTTGTCAGCAGTTTTTGTAAATATCACATGGCTTTATCTACAGTGTATCCCCTACTCCGTGCTGCTGAAGGACCTGGAGATGCGGAATCTCCGGGAACTGGAAGACCTCATCATTGAGGCTGTCTATACTGACATCATCCAGGGCAAGCTGGACCAGAGAAACCAGCTGCTGGAAGTGGATTTTTGCATTGGCCGTGACATCCGAAAGAAGGATATCAATAATATTGTCAAGACCTTGCATGAATGGTGAGGCTGAAAGAAGGAGGGGTGTGCCATTCGTGCCTCCGCTTGGGGAAATGTCTTCCAGTGTCAGCTGGGGCTGCCTGGGAGCTGGAGCCTTGGGACAGTAAGCCAGGGGGTTGGGCTGCATTTGTGACTAAAGCTGTGTGGCGGCAGGAGTCACTGCAGGCCTCCCAGGGCCTTGGTTGTCCTGTTGCAGTGGGGGGACTATTGAATGGTAGTCTTGGCAGCTGGAGTCTCTGAGACCTGGCTTCTGACGTGGATCCAGTGCTTTGCAAACTCAGCCTCTGAGCTTGATGAAGCTCAGGAAGTTAGTGTTGATCAGATTCCTTGGATAAGAGAACCCATGTTCAGCATCAGTAACCTTGGGCTAGTGTTGGCAAAACATTGTGAGGGATCATGAAGACAAGGAATGGGTTATTCTAAGTTGGAACACAAGCTGTACACATAGACTGTTTGATAACTTCTGGTATGTAAAAAGAAGGGGGGCATTTGCATGTTCTGTATTTTATTTTGTTTTTGCATGTTCTCTATGTTAATAGGATTTGATGTTTGCAATAGCTTTGCATGTTCTAGAAGGATTTGTTATGGAGTTATTGAAATGATTTGGAGCTTACAAAGCTACATGGGACTAGTTGGAGAAGAGGTTCTAGCTGAGTTTTGAAGGAGGGCAGGGTTAGGGCGTAGTTGGAGGTCAGGAGAGCATGTCCCCAAGCAGGCACGTGGTGTTGTTGGAGATCATGAAGCAGAGCACTCAAGCTTTGTGCAAGGGGTAGGGAAATTGTCCTCTTTATTTTTTATTTTTTCATTTAAAAAAAAAATTTTTTTTTTAATGTTTATTTATTTATGAGAGAGAGAGACACAGAGACAGAGCACGAGCCAGAGAGGGTCAGAGAGAGAGGAAGACCCAGAATCCAAAGCAGGCTCCAGGCTCCACACTGTCAGCACAGAGCCTAACACGGGGCTCGAACTCATGAACTGTGAGATCGTGACCTGAGCTGAAGTTGGATGCTTAACTGACTGAGCCACCCAGGCACCCCTGAAATTGTCTTCTTTAAAACAGACTGAAACTTTCCAGGCATGAATGGCTCAGCTTTGACTTCCCACCCCCACCCCACATTCAGAGCCCCCCAAGTTTCCCTCCTTCAGCTACTATTGGACCCCAGGGTATGTGTTGTCTACCCTTTACCCCAGGTTCTGTCCCAGGTATGACCCCAAACACCTTTCTGACACAGGCAGGAACTTTCAAAATACTGTAAAAGTCTTCAATCAGAGTAAATGGGGGAAAAAAACTTAGAAAACGTCCCTTGTGTGGAAGTGCTCTAGCTGGAGTACAATCCAGGCCTCTAGCCCTACTGGTGTTGGCTCTTACTCCATCTTTGAGATGGCTGACACTGTTCTCACATCCATAGTCTGGCTTCACTGTGTTTCCACCTAGAGGTGCCATCCTAACCCCATCCCAAGATGTTTGCCAGTCCAGGTTCTTTTTTTTTTTAATTTTTTTTTTTAACATTTATTTATTTTTGAGACAGACAGAGAGAGAGCATGAACAGGGGAGGGTCAGAGGAAGAGGGAGACATAGAATCTGAAACAGGCTCCAGGCTCTGAGCTGTCAGCACAGAGCCCGACGCGGGGCTCGAACCCACAGACTGCGAGATCATGACCTGAGCCGAAGTCGGACGCTTAACCGACTGAGCCACCCAGGCGCCCCTGCCAGTCCAGGTTCTTAAAGCTTATGTTAAAGCACTGAGTTAGATTTAAAACAAAATTGTTAGGTAGAACAGTACCCCAAATATGGCAGAATGTTTGCACCTGTTGACTTTTAGGTAGAGGGTAAATGGGTATTGTACTGTTCTTTCAAGTTTTTTTTAGGTTTTAACATTTTCAAAATAAAAAGTTGGGAAATGAAATAAGGGGGATGGCAATTAGGAAGTAACAAACTTCTGAGGAAAGGGGCAATCTTTAAAATGGGAGGCTTTTAGAAAATCATTATTTCCTTTGAGAAAAGCGGTGAATCTGTTCTACCTGTAAGGGCTGTCCTAGTCTCTTTAAGGGCACATTCTGTAAACCTTTCCCATTGGAGACAAAGGTTGAAATTCAAGCTGTGTTCTAGGAAACCATCCCACATCCTCCGTGTTTGTCTCCAGGTGCCTTGTGTTTTGTATTCAGAAACACTGGTCTTGGAAGGAGTGAAGCACAAGAGCCCTCCTTGGCAGACAGGGTGTTAAAGGAAGTCCCCATAAGGGGTTAGGGAGGGAGATTTGGGAGAGGTGGAGAGCTCCCAGACCTTTCTGTGGCTCAGAGCCCATTATCTCCTTTGTAGGTGTGATGGCTGCGAAGCAGTTCTGCTGGGCATCGAGCAGCAAGTTCTGAGAGCCAACCAGTACAAGGAGAACCACAGCCGAACTCAGCAGCAGGTAGAGGCCGAGGTAAGGAAGAGAACATTTGTTACTTGCTCCAGGGTATCCCTGTTTGCTCCTTCATCTTGCGATTCTTGGAGCAGGTGAAACAGTCACCAACAGATAGGTACTGGGCTAGTGGGGTAGAGATGAGTATGACATGGTCCCTGCTTTTGATGCTCTCTGTCTCCTTTCTGATTCCTGGTTACCAGAGGGTGAGCAGGCTTGGGAGAGTGGAGAATGCTGTCCTTCCGCAGTACACATGCATTCTGCAGCTGTGGAGTAAAAGAAACGAGTTTGGGGATAGGTCTTCGAGATGGGTGAGGGGATGGTGGTTAGCTGGCGGGATGGAGGAGGGGGGCAGGGGGCAGGGGCGCATGGAGCTTCAAGGCCCTGGTTCTGTTCTGCTTCTTAAAGCCGTGTGATAGGCTCACAGTGTCCATTTTATTCTTTAAACTATACGTGTGATAACCTTTTGACATGCATGATAGATTTCATATTGAAAAAAGGAAGAAAGGGAAAACATTTGGCAGGTGAAAAGCAGGTGAAGTTAAAAGTGTGTGATTGTGGTTTTAGTGACACCTAGTTGTTCCTGACACTTTTAACCTGTCCAAAAGACATAGGCTCTAGCCTTTGGATTAATGGGAGTTTGTGTGCCTGTGGCCGGGACACCTGTAGGGAGACCTCAGAATTTGGAGCCCATAAGATAAACATTTTAGCATTGAAAGTCCTTTTCTAGTGTGATGGAGCTTGAAGTGTTAATGTTGTTTAATGGGTTTTATAAATCAGGTGGCCAAGAGTATGGCAGAATGGGACCCAGAGTTATACTTAAGAAACATAAGAAATATGTAGATGTAGATGTGCTTTTCTTTCTTTCTTTCTTTCTTTCTTTCTTTCTTTCTTTCTTTCTTTCTTTCTTTCTTTCTTTCTTTCTTTCTTTATTATTATTTTTGAGAGAGAGAGAGAGCACAGACGGAGGAGGGGCAGAGAGAGAGGGAGACACAGATCCGAAGTAGGATCCAGGCTCTGAGCTGTTAGCACATAGCATGATGTGGGTCTCGAACTCATAGACTGTGAGATCATAACCCGAGCAGAAGTCGGACCCTTAACTGACTCAGCCCCCCTCAGGCGCTCCTCTTTGTTTTTTTAATTTTATTTAAGTTTATTTATTTATTTTGAGAGAGAGAAAGTGTGAGTGGGTGAGGGGCAGAGAGAGAAGGAGAGAGAGAGAATCCCAAGCAAGCTGTGTACTGTCAGCACAGAGCCTGACATGGGGCTTGAACCCACAAAGTGTGAGATCATGCACCTGAGCCGAAGTCGAATGCTTAACCAACTGAGCCACCCAGTCTCAGTCAGGTTTCAAAGGGGGACTCGTGGAATTTGAAGATTTCCCTTACTCTGTCATATGTATTCCTTGAAAATAAAACCTCTCTTGTCTATGTAAGACCATCTCTTTGTCACATGCCTGACCCGTAGTAGGTGCTGAAATGTTTGTTGTACTGAATATTTCTGGTACACCCTATGTGTCGGTGGACTGCTGAACTAGACTTTTCATGAACTAGAACAAATTTATTTTGGATACACACAGCCCCCTACATGCTTGTAGGTACATACCTACCAAGTCTGTGAATTGGTTCAGTGCATTAATTTTTTAAAATATATTTTTTTTAATGTTTATTTATTTTTGAGACAGAGAGAGACAGAGCATGAACGGGGGAGGGGCAGAGAGAGAGGGAGACACAGAATCGGAAGCAGGCTCCAGGCTCTGAGCCATCAGCCCAGAGCCCGATGCAGGGCTCAAACTCATAGACCGTGAGATCGTGACCTGAGCTGAAGTCGGATGCTTAACCAACTGAGCCACCCAGACGCCCCCAGTGCATTAATTTTTAACCCTACTTCTAGCCATAGAAGTATGAACTACATTTAATTTAGCACTAGCCAACAACATATACAATTAGGATAGAAAGCCTGCTGTTTCTCTAATCTGTATAATTCCCCTCTTAAATATGGTGACCTCTTCTCTGAGCTGAGATTGATGTCTCAGCAAAGTAGGAAGGGCTGAGCACTCTCTCCTATCCTTGATACTTCTCTGTAAATCAAACCGTGGAAACATGAGGTTTGGAGGTGAACCGTGCCCACCTGACTTGGGGTGGCCTGTGTGAAGCAAACCATATTGTAACCTGGTTAGTAGCTGGCTGCCCCATTGTGCCCAGACTGTTGCTCATAGTGTGGTAGGTGGTGGGCTTGGAGTGTGGTCACTAGCAAAAATGAATGATATTAATTTTAGAATTTTGAGTGGTTCAAGTTTATTTCTGTGACAAATGGCATCTGATGAAAGAAGGCACTGACTAATGTTGAGCCATGACCAATACTTGAGAACAGTGTGGGTTCCTTAAATTACAGATATTAAAACAAAAAAGAGAGGGGCGCCTGGGTGGCTAGGTAGGTGAATCGTCTGGCTCTTGATTCTGGCTCAGGTTACGATCTCACGGTTTGCAAAGATGTAGCCTGCGTCAGGATGTGCACTGGCAGCATGGAGCCTGCTTGGGATTCTCCCCCCTCTCCCCCCTGCTCTCTCCCACTCATGTTCTCTGTTTTTGTCTCAAAATAAATAAACATTAAAAAAAAAAAAGGGCCTGTGCACATGGATTTGTTGGAAAACCACAGCTGAGGTTACTCCTGCTGCCAGAGCCTGATGCTGCCACCAGGTGGTGGTGATAATTTAATTAAATTTTGAGAGAAGGAAATTTGAGAAAAATACCAAGGCCACTTCCACCACCAATTAAAACAGTCTACTGACTTAACAGTCTTTTAGAAAACCTGGAACAGACCAGTATGAGAAGAGAAGGAACATGGTCAAAACCCAGAGCCTTGTCAGTTTTCCATTCAGTACATGCATACTCTGTGTAGGATACTTACTGACCATTCCCCAGCTTAAGGCACATGGAAGGCTAGCTGTTTTTTGTTTGTTTTTATTTTGAGAGAGAGAGTGGGCGAGCGTGCACATCCAAGAATGAGCAGAGGAGGGACAGAGAGAGGGAGAGAGAGAATCCCAAGCAGGCTCCATGCTGTCAGTGCAGAGCCTGATAGGGCTCAATCCCAGGAACCATGAGATCATGACCTGAGCCGAAATCAAAAGTCGGACGCTGAGCCACCCAGGCATCCCAGTTTGTTGACTTGAAAACAAATCTATTAAGAATGAATGTGTAATTCTGTCATATTCTGCTTGTACTTATGCTTCTGTTACCCTCAACCCAACTTTTTTTTGGCATTTTTTTCAACTAAGTTGATCTTTTATTTCTCCTTAAATTAGATTGCTTGTTCTCAGAGGGAAAAACTTGATGTTTTTTTTCCCCCCAAATCTTATAACAGCAGCTTTTTTCTGGTGAATATTAGTTTTGAGAGCCTTCCCTATTAGTGAAGTCAGTCCCATCATAAACTGCTTAGGAGTCTTCTCTCCTTTCTGCCTTTCACAGAAGTGATACATATTAGTTACAATTCCAGCATACCCGGGGGAGATAGAACATTAACATTGTGAGCTATTTCCTTATCTCGCAGCCAACAATCTGGAGGGGAGGTAATGATTAGCTGAAACAATATGAAACACCTTTTCATTTATATTTGATTTTGGAATGTATTTTTCTTTACATTTGAATGTGCTTATGTCTGATGTTCTATGGAATGTCAGCGTATAGCTCTTGCTACATTCACAAAATAGGCTGTGTTCCAGGCATGTAGGTGAAAAACCATAACTGGGCAAAGTAAGCTGCTTTCCATTCTGTAGAGAATCCCAGGGGGTTAAGTTAGTGATGGATATTGAGTCTGGCGGCTGCCAGAGTACGGGGTGCCCCTGCTTCCTCCTGGAGGCTCATTCTCACCACTCGCTGCTCTCCTCATCTTTGACCTTCCCAGCTGTGACTCTGCTTCCTCTCGTCCACCTTTGCCCCACAGCCAAAAGTTTTCCTCCCCCAGGAAGCTCTTCTCCCTCCTTTGGCTTGAATCTTTAAGGTCTCTGATGGAGTTAGGCTGCAGTCTTGTTAGCGGGTACAGTCCCATTTGAAAGTTCCTGAGGCCCATGGTTTGTAGGGCTTGACAAACTCTAGGTCATCTGGTAAATGAGATGTGATGGCCTGCCAGCTAGCTACTCAAAGAAAATTGGAAGGGGCCAGGGACACTTAGGCCAAAAAAGACAAGTCATTGGGGATGTTTGCCATCATTTGAAGGGTGGCTCTGTGAAAGAGGAAGTGGACTTGTCCTGATTGTTCCACGCGGCCACAACAGGTTTAATTGGTGGACCTACCTTGGCAGCCAAAATACGCCTTGAAATAAAACAGACAAAACCTAAATATCTCTTTTACAAGATGAAAGTGGCAAGCCATCCATTTGCTTCAGGTTCTTCTCTACTCTATCCCCAAGTAACTCTCCTGAACAAGAGATCCCAAAGCAGGCAGTGACGCCCTGGGAGGTGTGCCGCCTGGGGTTCGAGATGGCATGTCTTGGACTGACTGGACACAGGACGAAGCCACACTTGACTTAGGCTGCCCTGTGTCTTCAGTGTCCCAGCCCACAGCCCTGTGTTCACCCTCCTTTCAGAAAGGTTATAATGTTGATCAAGGTGACATCAGTTTAGGGCGTGGCTGTTCCTTCATCACAAAACAACAACAAAAACCAAAATAAATGATGAGCTTTAATCTAGTCAAGGCTCATTCTGCAGATGATAGATCTGCAAGAGCCTGGTGTTGGCCTCAGTCACAGCATTGTTTCGTCTCTGGGTTGAACTGCCTCTTATTCCAGCTCCTGGTAGTCTAACTGCTGAGAACTTTTGACCCCACAATTCCCTTCTTTATAGCAAGCCAGGCCTGCTTCCCAGAAAACATGGGGGCCGTCAAACTGGGGAAACATCTTTACTTTCTCTTCTTCCTTCCAATGCTTTTCCTCCCATTTTTCTTCCTCTCATCTGGCTGAAGGGCAAAAGCATAAAAGATCTTTTTTTTTTTTTTAATTTTTTTTTAACGTTTATTTATTTTTGAGACAGAGAGAGACAGAGCATGAACAGGGGAGGGGCAGAGAGAGAGAGAGAGGGAGACACAGAATCGGAAACAGGCTCCAAGGCTCTGAGCTGTCAGCACAGAGCCTGACGTGGGACTCGAACTCACCATGAGATCATGACCTGAGCCGAAGTCAGACGCTTCACCGACCAAGCCACCCAGGCGCCCATAAAAGATCTTTTAGAACGGCTGTTGGGGAATGTGTATATAAACAGGCACAGGAGGACACAGTTGGTGGAAGTACAGGGTGGTGCAATCAGTTTCCACAAGATAATGATAGTTGTTAAAATGTAAAATGTGCCAACCCTTTGATCTGGAAAGCTCACTTCTAGGAATATGCCCTCCAGAGCTGGTCACACAAGTACGAACAGGTAAACATAGGAGACGGTTCATAGCAGCACTATACCTAAGTGCAAAGCAAACTGGGAACTAATTTAAAAATTGTAGAACATTCTTAATAACAATACGCAGATGTTACCAAGGACATAGATTCCGATGTGGAAAATGTTCAGAAGTTGCTTAAATATTTTTGAGCCCTCCTTTGTTAAGTGAAGAAAGGTATGCTGAAACCTAGCGTAATCTTGTCTGTCGGTCCTTTTGCTGTGTTTTCGTCATTTGTCACTTGGTTGGCTAAATTTCATCCACTAGTTGTTTATTCCAGAAGGCTCGTGGAGCTGTATTCCCAAAGTTCCTATGAAAGCATTTTTAGTTTCATACATGAGCCAGTGGTTAGCTGACTATTGCATTCTTGGGACCTCCTTTTTGTTTCTAAGGCCATTTTAACCTGGTGTGTTGTACCTCTTTGTCAGATGGTCCACTTCCACTGGTTTATCCTCTCTCTCTCTCTCTCTAAGTTTGTTTATTTTGAGAGAGCGAGCGAGCAGGGGGAGGGGCAGAAAGACAGGAGAGAGAGAATCCCAAGCAGGCTCCGTGCTGTCCGCATGATCATGACCTGAACCAAAATCAAGAGTTGGATGCTTAACTGACTGAGCTGCCCAGGCGCCCCATATTCACTCTTTTCAACCAAGAAAGTGTTAGTTCCTTTTTTTTGCGTGATTCATTTCCACGTATCTTCTATGAGTGGCCCCTGCTTGTTTCTCCTCATCTGGGTTTCTGAAGATAATCTCAGATTTTCTTGCAGAGGATTCTGATTTCTTCCCTGGGTGGCCCCCAGTACAATGAGAACAGGTTTCAGTGAGTTTCTGGCACTTAGAGGCTGAGCACCTTAATCCTGTGTCTCCCTCCAGGTTACCAACATTAAGAAGACACTCAAAGCCACCGCCTCCTCCTCGGCTCAGGAGATGGAGCAGCAGTTGGCTGAACGGGAGTGTCCCCCTCACGCTGAGCAGAGGCAGCCCACCAAGAAGATGTCCAAAGTGAAAGGTCTGGTCTCCAGCCGCCACTAGGGCCGGCTGGGGCAGCTGGCACTCACCAGGCCTGGGTCAGGTGGGGAGGGGACACCAAGGGCCTATTTCCTCCCCTCTCTACCTTCAGTGAGTTCCAGACCTGCCCGTCCCCTCACCAGCGCCTCCCACCCTGTTGGTACTGTTCCAGAAGAACCGTTAATCCTTCCCTCACCCACTCCCTCCTCCCCCAGTTCCTTCAGACTCAGGGGCTCCACTGATGCCATCCCAACAGGGTCAGACACTGCCCAGCTTTCCTCCAGGAGGTTCTCGTCTCTGTGTAAGGGCTTGTCTCCCTCCCAGTTTTTCTTTTGCTCCATGTCATTTTGTCAGGCTGGTCATAAGCCGGAGGCAGCTTTAGCCGGCCCACAGGGATGACTGCGGAGGAGGCCCCTCTCTGCGTGAGGAGGGGGGTGTGCCTTCTCCAGCCCATGTACCACAGTTCCCACACTGGTGCAGGTGATCTCTAGCCAGGTATCAAATGCTTTGTTTCCCCTCTCCTGCCTTATCCCTTGTTGGCAGCTCCGATCAGGCCACGGAGGGATGTGATGCTGGGCTATGTTTACTAAACCTGCGGGTTTTCAGCCTCTTAAGCCCAGCTCCAATCTCTCATCCATTGGGAGCACTAACCTCTGGAATCTGAGCACCAGTGGAGGGCGCTGTGGGTCTGCTGGGTGGCAGAAGTTTCTTCCGGGTTGGTGTTCTCTGCTGGCCTCGCTTCCTGCTGCCCCTGACCACTCAGACTGGTTTTCGGTGCGAAGGCCCCAGCTGCCGCCCGGGACTGTCTGCCGACACTTGCTCCCTGCGCCCCCCCCCCCCCCCCCCAAGATCTTTAATCCCTCCCGGCTGTGTCCGTGCTGGGGATGGCAGTGCCCAGGCCCCTCTGTCTGGTGAAGGACCTGTTGCTGCTTCTGTTTCTCTCTTCCTGCCCCTCCTTGGCTGATGACCCAGGGCCCTCTGATGACGACATTCTCCTGGCAAGAGAAAAGGACTTGACTGGCCTTTCTGAACTTGACTGTTTCAGGTTATATTTTAATTTTTTTTTTTTTTTGTACAGGTTCTGATTCTAATACATTTCAACATGCTTTTTTTCCCCTTCGTGTCAATATTTGTTACAGACTAATCGCCGGGGATTTTTCACCTGGTTGGAGGGTGGCATGTGTGTATGTGTGCGTGTGTTGTAGTTGTTGTTGTTGTTTTTAAAGGGGAGGTGGTGGTCCTGGACCGACTTATTCAAGTTCATTGGGAGTAAAAGCACATTTTAGAACAAAAAATAAAAGTGTAGATTTAACGTATGTGACTGTGGAGTGCGGGGTTGCATGGCTGGTGGATCTTGAGGGTCTGGAGTTAGGGTGGTTCAGGGAAAATGTGACACTGTTTCAGTACCATGGTGAAAAAATGGGTTTCTCCTTTTTCCAAACTGTCCAGCAGGTGTCGACTGTTGGATTGAATGTCAGCGAAGTATTCTCGTTTCCCTTTTCAGCTAGTCTGTGTGCCCATCTAACCTTGTGCCCGACTGGAGAGTTTAATTCTCAAAGTATGTTCCATGAAACCCCTGACAGATGCTCTGTGGAAAAGGGGTTCCATTATTAAATAAATACGGCACATCCTCTATCCCACATCCACATTGGAAATTCATTTTTAAGGTCTCAGAAGAGGCCTGAGTGAGGAAACCTACTCCCACACTGATCTCTCCAAATTCTTGGTAATAGCTAGTGGAACACATTTTGAGGAAATCTTTGGAAACATTATCTGTTTCTCAGAAACACCTTCCAGCCTCTTAGGTTTTTACAGATACTCTTTCGATACCTGAAACAGGCACGTTGCTCTTGGCAGGTGGTCTTTCATCCTTGTCTTTCCCACCGGCAAGTAGACCAGGAAGCTGGCTTGACTTGTGTGAAATGTTTGCCCCAGGGCCCTGAGGAGCTCTAGATTCATCTTTACAAGTCTGCTGTTTGCTTCCTTAAAGATGGTAACGGCAGCACTTAGAACACATTTGTCAAGTGCTCTGTAAAGTGTCTCCATGTACAATAAGCCATTGAATACTTTCCACTCAGTCTCCTCCAGCCGGTAAAGGGTAAGTAAGTAAGTATTACCACAGTCATCCTCACTTTCCATTTGAGAAAGTGGCGACTCAGAGACTCGAAGTACCCTGATGTAAGTGGCAGACAGACTCCTAGATCTGAGTCGTCCATCCCGCCATCTTCTCTCTGGTACATTCTAATTTAGCGTCTGCTCCCCAGTGCTTGTGTCAGCAGCACATGTACTAAAATTTGTCCGCTCCCCAGACAGACCCTTGGCATCCTTTTCCTCCTTGTTCCTCCGAGGGCTCATCTTGTTTTAAGTGACACCCCACACACCACAGCCTCTGCTTCCCAAACCCACTTAGCCACTTTGCAAGGACGCAGAGAGGTTGGTGGTGGGTCTTCAGGCATGGTGGGAAGAGCTAGGATGTTCACTGCTCTGTTGGGTGTCCCACTTGCCATGCTGTGATGGCTTGGGCTTCGGACTGAAATCACCAGAAGGTTTTAACGTATGGTGTTAGAAGGAGTGTCGTCATCAACAGGGCAACATCTTAGGCGGGAGACGCTACAGCATTAAGTGGGATCAGCTTGGCAGCAGTGCCTCTAACCACCTTCTTTAAGCCTCAGCTGTTTGCTTCCTGAAGTCCTCTGGTCTTTACTGTCCAAACGAGACACATTCTGGTTCCTACTTGGGAAGCAGTAGGGAGGTGGTCAAAGCCCCCAGTACAGGCTGTTCATATGTTGTAAGTCTGAGATGACCACCACTGATGGTAGATTTCTTTTTCACCCTGTGCTTCTCAGCCTTAGAAAATGGGGTGATGACCAAAGAACTAAGGTGATCAACAGCTTGTGATGTACGATGTATTTGCTGTCTTCTCTGTCTGATGTGCTGGTTGCTGGAAACCAAACCACCTTCTGGTTGTTAGAATTAGAGTCGTATTCTAACAGCCTGAGATTTCAAACATTTTTTTGAAAATTGATTGATGTTTACTGGACCTGAAGGACTGTCGCATACTCATGTATTTTGAATTTTGAGTATAGCATACTTTGGTCATTCTGTGATTATACCGGTATCTTCCTGGGGATCCTGTATACAGCTGTGAGCATCTGACTGCTTCATTAAGTCTTTTCTTGTAGTTATGCTTGAGATTTACAGATTGAAATCTATTTTTTTATTAGAAATTTCACTTTGTGTCTCCTTTACGTTACCCTGAGGACCTTAAAAAGGATCTTTTAAACTTTATGTTTGTTAGGCAGATTGTGTATGACTTGACCTCAGGACGGTAAAGGTGGGTGGTAACTGTTTATTATCAAAAGGGAATGTTGGGTCTTTTAGGGATAAGAACTGTTCTTAGTTAAGGTTGAAACCCACAAGGAGGTAAGTGATGGGGAAAGGAAAGATAGGGTGCAGCCTAACTCTTCTTGGGGTCATTTATGCCTGTCTTTATACTGCTTTTCCCTACCCAGACCCCACTATGCATTCATCTAGTTACCTTCCCAGACTATCGAGTGAATCATAGGACTTATGGAGAGGGTATGTAAGTAAATAAGAAGGTCACCACAGAACCCTAGCAACACTCCCAGCTAGACTCTAAAGGAAGAGAGAGGGGCTCCCAGGTGGCTCAGTCATTTAAGCGTCCAGCTCTTGATTTTGGCTCAGGTCACGATCTCACAGTTTCCATGAATTCGAGCCCTACCCACATTGGTCTCTGCACTGATAGCACGGAGCCTGCTTGAGATTCTCCCTGTCTCTCTGCCCTGCCCCTGCTCACATACGCTGTCTTTCTCAAAAATAAATAATAAGTTAAGAACTTTTAAAAATGTTAAAAAAAACAAAAAACAAAAAACTAAAGGAAGAGAGGGATGCCCCTGAAGAAATCTTAGCATGGGCAGAGAAACACAGGAAAATCTGAAGAGATTGAGAACTCATGTAGCACCTCCTATTGCTGCTGGAGAAGTCCCACGACTGCAAGGTGGTGCCACTGCACGATTGTTTCTAAATGTAACTGAGTCCTCAGAGCTGTTGGGCCATCCCAACATCTGTCCTTAGGCAGCACACGCTCATGGCCTACAGCTGTTCGAGCTTCACCATCCTCTTGAAGCAGCTTATTCCATCACCCGTCACTCTCAGCGGGTGACTGTATTTTCCGGCTTTGTAGTGGAAAGAAAACACTAGGGTCTCCCCACCTTCCAGCCTTACATCCTTTGTTCTTACCACAGTGGAAAGGATGACCCTCCTTCCATGTGAGTGTAATTCATCCACCTGTGCTGTATCGATCCGCCTCTCTTGTCCCTGGAGTTTTCTGCCTCTGTCGCCTTTCATCTTAATGGCTGTGTGTGTTGAGGAATTGTATACTTTCAGAGACTCTCCCTGAACCTCATGTCCCCAGCCACCACCTTTTTTCTATTTGACAGTCAGGCTGGAGAGTTGCCTACCCTGTCTCTACTTCCTTCCTCACACCTACGTTTGTTTGCCACGTGATGCCTACTGCGAACCACCTGCTGATGAATTTCTTGTCAAGGAGACCATTGATCTCCAGCTCCCTGATCACTTCAGTCTTTATCTGCCTTCATCTTTATGTTACAGTTCACACTGTTGAGCTCACTTATTTAAGTGTTCTCTTAGTGTTCATGGCCTGTCTCTAGATTTGTCTTGTGTTTTCCTGTCTGTTCTAAATGTCTTTCAGGGGCATCTCTTCCTTTGGTTTTAGTTGTAGGCGTTTGCTAGGGTTCCATGGTGACCTTCTTATTTTACTTCTGTACGTTCTCCATAAGTTCTGTGACTCATTCCCATGGTTCCGTGTCTATTGCCTAACACCCCAATCTACTTCCACTCGTTCTGCCAACCTGTGTGGTCAGCGGCCAAGTGGGCATCTGTACGTGCTGTTTTCCGGCTCTACTCAGGTAGGCCATAAATGGTGTCTACCATTGTCTACCATAAATGGTGTCAGCCCTATTTTGTAGGGCTGACATAACAGAATACCACAGACTGGGGGCTAAAAGAACAGAAACGTATTCCCTCACAGTTCTGGAGGCTGGAAGTCCAAGATCAAGGTGTTGGCAAACTTGGCGTCTCCTGAGGCCTCTCTCCTCAGCTTGCAGATGGGCCCCTTCTCACTGTGGCCTCGTGTGGCCTCATGTGGACTTTTCTCTGTGCATGTATATCCCTGTTGTCTCTGTCTCTTCTTATAAGGACACGAGTCATATTGGATTAGGGCCTCACTTTTATGACTTCATTTAACCTTAATTACCTCTTTAAAGCCTATCCCCGAGTACAGTCACATTAGGGTTAGGGCTTCAAGACAGATTTGGGGAGAACATAAATTTCAGCCTCTCCATCCTTCCCTGTTTGTGGCAGCAGTTTCTCCTGCCATCAGTGCAGCGTCTCGCCACCTCCCTCGTCATCTTTCAAGTAAGTAGTCCCTGTTGCAGACTACATGGCATCCCCTCCATAAAATCCAAGTTTCTGTCTGGTCTTGAGAAGCCCCCTCACGCTGTGGACCCAGACCCTGTCACGTGTCCCTCCTCTCCTCACCCAGTATGTTCCAGTCTTCCTGAACTTCTGTGGCTCAGAAAGCGCCATGCCCGTCTGCACCGTTGGACCTCTTTACCTTTGTGCTTTTTGCTCTGTCTGGGTTTCCTCCCTCCCCTGCCCCTCTCCACCTGGCAAACGCTCATCCACAAAAGCTCCCATTGCCAGGGGTAATCCCCAGTTGCACCATTTGGTACCCTACTCCTTTTTTTGGTGTTCCTACCTATTTCTTGCATTATAGTCCTTTGTGATTGATTTGCCCCCCCCCCCCCCCCCCCCCCCCCCCGCCAACTAGACCATGAGCTTCTTCAGAGCAGGGGCTGTGCTCCCTTCTCATGCCTCCGTGGTGCTCAGTTAGGGAGAGGCCTTCCCCAGCCCACAGTGCTTGTGCCACAGGAACTGGCAGAGGCACGGTCTCGGGCAGGTGTGGGTGGAGGCGGCTGCTGTGATTACCTGGAGCCCCGGAAGGTGGAGGCGCGCTGCACTGTCACAGGGAGCCAGCGGAACGTAGAATGGCATCCTGTCGCTGCCCCAAAACGTTCAGCAGGATCTTGGCTCCCGGCGCACAGGCCTGCATCAGTCTAGGCTTGTCCAGGTGGGGCAGCTAGCGCCCGTGTTCTGGGTGCTGAGGTGAGCGCTCCTCACGGGTAGCTCGCTGGATCCTCACAGGAACTGTAAGGTGAGCACTACTGGTTTTACTACTCTGGTTTTACTGGTTTTACTCTGGTTTTACTACTGAGGAAAGAGCTCTGAGTTCCCATGTGGCAGAGCTGGGATTTATATATCCAGACCTGACACTCAGACGGCACCTGAAATTAAGGCATGGCTGTACCTCTGGGAGGCTGGGGGAGGTCAGCTTCAGGCCCCAGGACTGGGTGTACATAGACGGCAAAGGGGCTCTTGCTCTCCCAGGCTGTTCCTATTCTTCTGTAATTTTTTTTCTCTTAATGTATTGTAAACATCTTTCCATGTTGTGGTGGTTTTAAAGTATGTCTACAAAGTCTTTGCTACTCCTCCCACAAAAGGTGGAGCCTGATTTTCGTCCTCTTGAAAATGGGTCCATCTCAGTGACACATTGCTGTTGAATAGACTGTGGCAGAAGTGATGGCCGAGTGTCTTTTGAGGCTAGATGAGAAAAGGCAATACAGCTTCCCCCTGCCTCTTTCTTGGGATGCATGCCTTGGAATCCTTGGCTTTGCTGATGCTGCCCTGCTGGGAGATCACCCCTAGGGGCAGGGGCAGGAGGAGGGAGGGCAGAAGGGAGAGAGAGAGACGCCAAGGCATCTGCCTAGTACAGGTGCTACCTAAGAATGAGCAAGTCTTCAGGTAATTCCAGTGCCTAACTTTGGAGGCTGGTGTCAACTGGAGCAGAGACCAGCTCTCCCTGCCAAGCCCTCACAGATTGCAGACTGGTGAGGAAAATACGGTACAGATCTTTCTTGACTTACATTGAGGTTATGTCCTGATAAACCCATTGTAAGTTGAAAATATAAATTGAAAATGCATTTAAAACACCTGACCTACTGGGGCGCCTGGGTGGCTCAGTCGGTTAAACGTCCGACTTTGGCTCAGGTCATGATCTCACAGTTGGTGAGTTCGAGCCCCATATTGGGCTGTGTGCTGACAGCTCGGAGCTTGGAGCCTGCTTCGGATTCTGTGTCTCCCTCTCTCTGTGTTCCTCCCCTGCTCACACTCTGTGTCTCTCTCAAAAACAAAGATTAAAAAAAAAAAAAAAACCTACCAAACATCATAGCTTAACCTAGTGTACCTTGAACGTGCTCAGAACACTCACATTAACTGTAGTTGGGCAAAGTCATCTGACACAAAGCCTATTTTATAATAAAGTGTTGACTATGTCATGTAATTCATTAAATACTGTAGTGAAAATGACAAACATAATGGTTGTATATATCAGTTGTTGGCTCTTCTTTTTTTAAAATTTTTTTTAATGTTTGTTTATTTTTGATAGACTGAACACAAGGGGTGGGGAGGAGCTGTCAGCACAGAGTCTGATAGGGGGCTCGAACCCACAGACCATGAGATCATGACCTGAGCTGAAGTTGGTCACCCAACCAACTGAGCCACCCAGGCGCCCCTTAGCTCTTCTGATTGGGTGGCTGACTGGGACCTGCAGCTCTCTGCCGCCGCTCAGCATTATGAGAGGATCATAGTGCACATCACTAGCCGTGGGTAAAGATCCAAATCAAAAATTTGGAATATGGCTTCCACTGAGAGTGTATTGTTTTTGCACCATTGTAAAATCAAAAGAATCGTAAGTTGAATTATCACATATCGAGTACTGTCTGTAAATGCTGCTATTGTTTAGGCTTCTGGCTTGGGAGTGGCTTGTTACTCAGCATTAGCTAATTGGAAGAGATATCAGCAAGAATAGTGCTAGGCCCTAGTTTTGTCCATGATGTAAATGCATCAATTTGTATAGCCATTGGACAATTGGTCATACAGTATTTATGTGAAAAATCTCCCTATTCATGTAGAGTTTTATAGGCATGTAACAGATACTAGCCCTTTGTCTTTGACGATTGTCCCCTTCACCTAGCATTTCGGGATGGTGGGGTGTTGTCTCATATCCGCCTGGGTCAGTTCCTCCATGCTGCTTTGGCTCCCTTGGGCCTCAGCTCCCTTCTACCCACGGAACTCCTAGCCTGCCTTCATCCATGTGGTAATGCTCTCCTTGGGGACCTCTTCCTTGGACATTCAATGATCCCCTCTTTCTCTTCACCCCTCTGCGGAGAACTTGGCCTTGCCTACCTGAGTACAGTGCTGAGGCCTCGATCTTCTTGGCTGTTCTCTCCGCATCTCTCAAGGAAAAATACAAATTCTCAGCAGTAAGGAAGACTACTAACAAATAACATTTATTGAATAACTTTTCTGTTCGGGGCACTTGGTTTGGCACTTTGCATGGATCACATAATTCAATTCTGACATTAACTTTTTGAAGCATGCATCATTATCTTTTTATTAAGATGATGAAACTGAAGGTCAGAGAGGTGACACGACCCGAGGTCATACAGCTAGAAAATGGTGCGGTCTCTGCTCTCAGCAGGTCTGTAGAACTGCCTTCCTAGATCTCTGTTAAAGAAAAGAATTCCCTGAACTCAACACAATTCCAGGGTGGGTGGCACTTGCCATTGTTAAAGAGCAGCGAGTCCCCTTTATTCACCTTCTTGCTTCCAGACCGTGCCTGATGCCTGTAGATTCATTCATTCGACAAGTATTGTTTGTCTACAGTGTGTCAGGCACGTTCTGAGTGCTGTGAAGGAACCAGAGGATACATCTGACTTCACAGAGCTTTTGTTCTCGTGCAGAGATAGACAGTAAAGGAGTAAAAGAGGTAAAAACCGGCCCCATTACTGTGAGTGTGGGGAAAGGTTTCACGCAACAGCTTCTTGGGGTTGGCTTCAAAGGAACCACAGGCTTGGTTCTAGTTTTGTGTGTGGGGGGGGGAGGGGGGTGGGTTGGGTGAGCAGTGTTTAAATTTGAAATGGTTGCCTGGTTCACTTCTGGGAGAAGAATGAGGGCATCTTGTCTGAGAACGTGGCAATATGAAGACTGGCTCCTCTGGTTATAATTTCTTCACTCGATTGTCTGATGACTTCTTTAGGAGAAATTCCTAGAGGTGAAATGTTTGAGAGAGTAGTTGGAATTTTTAAGGTCATTGGTACATAGAACCAAACTCCCCCAAAAGGCCTTGCTGACTTACCTCTGTCCAGCTATGCGAGCCAGAGCTTCACCACAGGGTGCCAGGGTGCCCGAGCCCTGGTGGTTTCAGAGGGTGCCCTGCAGGTGTTGAGTACTTTCTGTGTGTGCCTCGTGGGACAAGCCCTGAACAGCACAAGACCTTGCCATTGTTTTCCATTATAGCCAATCTGATTAAGAGGGAATAGTATCCTTTTGACGTTATAGTTTGAATTTCTTTAATTACCAGTGAAGGTAAATATTTTTTATATGCTGATTATCCCATTGCATTTCTTCTTTTGTGACTTTCTTGTTCTTGTCCCTTATTTCATTTCTCCACTGGGGCCATTGCTTTTTTAGGATTTCTAAGTACTACCTAGAAGTCACCAGCAGAGTGCAGCAGTGCACCAGGGTGCTGAAGACATGGTGTTGAAACCGAACCTTAACAGTGTTATTTTTGACAGTCAGATCCTGGGTCCTGGGGTGTTGGCGTCAATGGGTTCAGGGGGAACTTAGACAAGATGGTTACTTTCCTATCCAAAGTGAATGATTTGTCTGAAAGTGTATGGGTGGGTTTGGAACAAGATGATGACTTTTAAAGGCCAAGACTGTAGGTCCCAGAGTGGTAGATGAATTCTGTCTGGTAGGAGACATCCAGGAGCCCTTAGGCGGAAGGCACTTTTCCTGTCATTGTGGCACTGTGAGTCCCAGGTTGTTGCCAGAGTAAGGGTGTGTATATGCACACACGCGTGGTTGAATACACTGTCGTGTGTGCCAGGCACTCTCTTTGAGCTGTCTTGTTCTTAGTCTCACTGAGAAATTGAAACAGCATAATAGGGATGGCCTGGTGACGATTGTGGAAAGTGGGATTATGAAGGGCAGGGGACTTGTGAATGCTGCTCCAGGAGCTAGATGAGCCTCCGGGAGATAGGAAGCCCTGAAATCTTATGCAGAATTATCTATGAACTTACATGTCTTCTTTTGAAAAACATTTAATTTTGAGATAATTACAAATACCGCTGTAGAAGTAGTTGCAAAAAGTAGAGACCCCATGTACCTTTCACCCAGTTGCCCCCAGTGCTGGCATCTCCCATAACGTTAGCACAGTATCTAAACTAGGAAAGTGATATTGGTACAATCCAGGCCTTATTCAGATGCCATGACTTTTACATGCATTCATGTGTGTGCATGGCATTGCTGAGCTATATGAATAGTCCTAGACACCATCTTTTGGACTTCTTGTTTTGTGCAATAGTATACCTATATTTGTTTAAGTCAAATGTTAGTAGCATTTTCTGTTACTTTCAGCCATAACATTCCTAACATACACACCATTACAAAGTGCAGAGAATCTGTTGCAAACCAGGCCAGTTTGCGCGTGGGTGGCATTGAGCATCTGACAAGGGGCAGAGAAAGAGGGAGACACAGAATCCGAAGTAGGCTCCAGGCTCTGAGCTGTCAGCACAGAGACTGACGCGGGGCTCGAACTCACGAACCACCAGATCGTGACCTGAGCCAAAGTGGGATACTTAACTGAGCCACCCAGGCGCCTCAAGCATCCAACTCCTGATTTCAGCTCAGGTTATGACCCCAGGGTCGTGGGAT
This sequence comes from Neofelis nebulosa, assembly GCF_028018385.1. NCBI lineage: Eukaryota > Metazoa > Chordata > Mammalia > Carnivora > Felidae > Neofelis > Neofelis nebulosa. The sequence continues at coordinate 7,992,327 of NC_080783.1, read as the reverse complement.
CGAGCTCCAAGTTGAGCTCTGTGCTGAGTGTGGAGTCTGAGATTCTGTCTCCCTCTCTCTCTCTCTCTACCCCATGCTCCCTCTCCCCCACTCTCATGCTCTCTTTCTCAAAAAAAAAAAAAGGAAAGGGAGGAATAATGGTTCATGTAATAAAATCCAGAGGAATGACTGAACTGGTCCCGGAGGCTCAAAGTGCCATCAGAAATCTTGCTCCGTTTCTCTGGAATGTCCATGGCTCTGCATACTTTTGAGTTTTGGCTTTATTCTCAGGCACCTTCCTTCAAGATCAACAGAAGCTGTAGCAGTCCTGGACCTTTCATCCTCACTGCATGTGACACAGAAGTGAGGGACTGGGGGGATTTCATCATTTCCTACAGGAGTTGTAAGGTTCATTCTAACTGGACCAGCTTCAGTGCCTATCCCTCAACCAATCACAGGGCCAAGGGAATGACATTCACTGACTGGCTTGTGCCTGGACTCCTAACTGCTCCTTGAACACTTGGATATAGGGATATTTTATTGGTTTAATTTAAACTTAAACTAGAGATAAGATCATCCCATCCCCTGACCACATGGGAGACAGGAGGTGTCTGAAAAGAATTGAGGGGCTGCTGTGAGTGGGAGGGGAAATAAATGCTGGACAGTAAAACCACAGGGGTCTACTGCCTCCAGCACGGGGCGTTCCTCTCTGGTCAAATCAGCTGTGATGGGGAGGACAGGATCATATAGTTCAGGCATGTCTACTGGGATGGGGATGCAGTTCTTGCATAAACGGGGATGACAGCTGGACAGATATCTTAGGTTTCTACCACAATAGTGGTCCATGCCTCCGAGTCCCTGTTCTGCGGGTCTCCACGTGCCTCAAGATTTTAAGCTGGGGGTGGCATCTCTGGCCGTCCCCACTGGCCTGGTACAGGTCTGCATGAGCCCGGTGGGCCGCTTAGGAGATGCTGTGGTTGAGACAGGGTCTTGGGTTTCAGCTGCATCTGCTAGGCACGGCTTAGGATGTATTTAGGTGGGAGCCCTCCCTCCCTGCCCCACCCCACCTACACTGCGTTCACTGGACAGTTGCTCAGGCTGTCCAGTACGGACGTCACTTTCCTGCTGTACTCTTCCCTACCCCCACCATGAAGTCCACCCAGTCCAGATGGGCACAGAGAGCTTTGAGAGGGACTTTCCTGTGGCAAGGTGGCTTTTAGTGCCTCTCAGTACCCGAGCTTATGGAAAAGCTCAACATTTCTCAAAGCGCACTATTTTGTACCATGGTGTTATGTGATGTGACACGTGCATCAGTTTTTTAATATTCCTTTTTAAATCTTTGTACTTACAACTTTTTTTTGGAATAGAGATACAGAAAAATACACAAAACAAAGAGCTTCACGAAGTATAAGGCAAACACCCCAAATGCTTTTGTAACCCAAGAGGTGGAATGTTGCAGCCACCCCAGAAACGCCTTCATGTTCCCTGTCCAAGTCACAGTCATACCCCCCGCCAGGAGTAACCACTGCCTGGCTTCTGTAGTAATCACTTCCTTATGTTTATGGTCTTAGCGTCCAAGTGTGCATCTTTAGAAATGATGGCTCTGTCTTGCCCACTTTTAAAAATGTATCTTTATTTACCTCCTTTTCATGTTTCGAGTCCCCTCTCATCTTTTTCCTTTCATTTTGTCTGTTGAATCCAGGCCATCTGACTGTAGCATTTCCCACAGTGCGGGGTTTGTTTGCTGCCCACGCATGGGACATTTCAGCATGCTCCGTTGCCCTTTGCCTGTGCCGCATGCATTGTCAGCTGGATTGAGAAGCTTGATCAGACTCAGCTTCTGTCTTCTGGCAAGACTCTAGGTGGTGATGTGTTCCTTCATCAGGGGCCACATAATGTCAGGCTGTCTCTCCTTTGGTGGTGTTCGTAGCTATGGATGCTCAGTCCCTAGATCCTTAATTCCCTGGGGGTCCAAAATGGTGGCATATATCGTTTTCATTGTGGTATGATTCACATTTTATTGCTTATTAATTTTGTCATTCCACACAATTTATAAGTAAATAGGCTTTGAGAAAATACCTTGAGAATGTTAAACAGATGATGGCAACGTTGATGAGACTGTTCCAGTGTTTTACATGAGGTAATGAGAAGAACCACAGCTGCCACCACTACAAAATGATGATATTTTAATTCCATCATTTCTTTTTCATTTATTTGCTGGAATTCTTTATAAACAGATGCTTCCTTTCATCTACCATGAGGTTACCCAGTGGTATAGCTCATGTAGAAGAGGCAGGATAAATGCCTTTATTCCTTGTGTTTATCAGTTTGCAAAATAATAAACTGGTTCCTTATCCTCTGGAGGTGACCAGTTCACTTTTTCATTATCATTATGAGTTCACGGACTTAAATAAACCTGGTGAGTTTCAGTTCGTTGCCATTGGTACTATGTTCGAAGCTCAAATTGTCCTGTCTTTGGCCAGTGGGAACCCTTGTGAACTGGCTTCGGTGTTCTTTTGACGCTACCCTGGGCTCGATGAGCCTGTCTGTGATGGCGTGTGTGCTGTCGTGTATGTCAAGATGTTCTAGACTTCGTTTGTATTTCCTCTTCTGACCTGCAGTCAGTCATTTCTCCATGCAGCTCTGACTTTCAGTGGGAAATGGCATTTTATGACCACAGTGTGGACTCCAGGGATACTAGCTGCTATGAGTTGGTCATTGTTTCCAGGCCTTTGCAACGGACAGAGCTATTCGATATAGATAAAATGATAGATTGAAAACGTCATAAGTTCATACTGTTTTTCCAATTAAGTTTCAGGACTATAGATTTTTTTTAATTTAATCTTTGAAAAAATTACAGCTGTCTCTTCTTTCTTCCACACTGAGAATCTTGATTTTTAGGACACGGGGGATGATAGTTAAAATAGCTCATAATTACTCACTTGTTTTAGGCTACATTACACACACAACAGGGAATATCAATACTAATGCTGCTACCACCAGAATGATAACGGAGAAGAGTCTGAAAGTTCTCGTGCTCATTCTTGCAGCACATATGCTAAAATTGGAATGATACAGAGAAGATTAGCATGGCCTCTGTGCAAGGGTGACATACAAAATTTGTGAAGCATTCCATATTAAAAAAAAGTTCTCACCCTAATTTTTATAGCTGTTGTGTATTAAAAAATTTTTTTAATGATTATTTTTGAGAGAGAGAGAGAGAGAGAGAGGGAGATGGAGTGCGAGTGTCGGAGGGACAGAGAGAGAGGGAAACATAGAATCCAAAGCAGGTTCCAGGTTCTGAGCTGTCAGCACAGACCCAACATGGGGCTTGAATTCACAAGCTATGAGATCATGACCTGAGCTGAAGTCGGACGCTTAACCAACTGAGCCACCCCGGCACCCCCCTGTGTTTTTAAATACAATATTCATTTATTTATTCTGAGAGAGAGAGAGAGAGAAAGAGAGTGCAAGTGGGGAAGGGGCAGAGAGAGAGAGAGAGATCCCAAGTAGGCTCCATGCTCAGCATGGAGCCTGATGCGTTTGATCCTACAACCCTGGGATCATGACCTGAGACAAAATCGGGAGTCGGGTCACTTAAACAACTGAACCACCCAGGCACCCCTAGCTGTTGTTCTGTATTTACATCAATAGAGCGTATAGCTTTCATATACCATATCCTCTCTGAAATGTCATACAGTTTTGGTTCTACAAGTAATTATGTATTTAATGCTCTCTGCTAGTTCTTCTGCTGATATAGCTAGTAATTTTGGCAGTCTGAGGCTTGTTCTCTAGTAAATTCTTCAGGAAATGCTCATGGGAACAATATTCCCTGAGTTCTTGTACATTGATTACAGTTCGTACCTTTTATACTTGAAGGTCAGTTTTCTTGAATATAAGATCCTTGGCTCAGACTTTTGCCTTAGATAGGTCACACCATTTTTTTTCTCATACAAAGAAGTGCTGTTGAAAAGTCTGATGATAATCTAATTTTCTTTCCTTTGTGAGTCACTTGTTCTTTTTCACTTCCATGATTAAAGGATCCCCTCCATCTCTTAATATCCAGTAAATTTACTAAAATATGTCTTGGTGTTGCTCATTCTGAGTCAGTTTTCTCAGGCATATTGTGTTCTTTTTTAATATATAGGCACCAGTTATTAATCTATAGTGTCTCAGCTTCCAAAGCCATCTTCACTGTCCGCTCTGCAATAATGGAGCTAAACCGGATAGCTAGTTCCCCTTTGTGAGTTGGCCTAGTGTTGAGCTTTGTCAGTAGAGGGCGCTGTAGGGGCACTGGAGGAGGAAGGGGTTTCTCTTCTTGATAGGGTCCCTCTTGCACCAGGCTCATGCAGTGTCTGCAGCTCCTGGAGCTAGCTCCAGCAGAGCCTGGTGGTCAGCATTACAGGGCGCCACCCCTGGAAAGCTTCCCTTGGCATCCCCTTGGGTGGTTTCAGGCCACCATCCAGTGAGTCACAGCTGTGTCTCCTACCAGGGTCTTGGTACCAACCCTGAGGAAGGAGGCCCTTTTCTTGGTTCCTCTGTCTCAGCCCTAGGTGTAGAGGCTTTACTACTTCCGTGTTCTTTAAAGTTCCTTTTAATCTTTACTGGTCATTCCTCCATTATTCCAGCCTCCTGTTACAGTTAGTAATCCTTTATATAAGACTTTTCCTACTCAGATTCCTTTGTGATTTCTTTTTTCTTTCTTTTTTAATTTTTTTTTAATGTTCATTCATTTTTGAGAGAGAGAGAGAGAGAGAGAGAGAGAGAGAGCGAGCAGGGGAGGAGCACAGAGAGAGAGGGAGACACAGAATCCGAATCAGGCTCCAGGCTCAGAGCTGTCAGCATAGAGCCCAACTCAGGACCCAAACTCACGAACCACGAGATCATGACCTGAGCTGAAGTCAGACACCCAACCGACTGAGCCACCCAGGTGTCCCCCTTTGTGGTTTCTTTCTTCTAAGTGGATCCCGACTAATGCAATGTAATATCAAATCTCTGCCATGCTCTTTATTTTTAATTTAATTTTTATTGTTTTTAGTATTATGTTCCCTTGTTATGAGTTTCATTTTCAGGGACTTCTTTGCATACTTCCAGTATTTGTCATTTTCTCTTGAACTCCTTTATGTGTGCTTTTCTTTTTTGATTTAAAAAATTCCTACTTTTCACATTTTATGTCTCATGAGGCATCATCTGATTTGCTCTTGAATTTCTTCTAATTTAGACTTCATATCTGAAATTATTGTTTCTTTTATTTCTAAATCTATCCTAAGTGCTGTGCTCTCACTTCTGAGTTTTTCTAACTCTGACTTTTGTAATGTTTTTTTTCTTGACTTGGAATATTTGGTATAGTTTCACTTACTGTCTGTATGGATGTTCTGCTTATCTTTTTTTTCTTACAGATACTTTGGGTGGGACTTTTACATTGATACTCTGTGTTCCTCTTTTTTTTTTTTTTTTTTTTTTAATGTGAAATTAGTTCTCTGAACTTTTGGAATGAAATGGTTTGAGGAAGAGTTCCTAACTTCTGTCATTTTAGTATACAGTGTTTTTTAAAAAGAATTATTAGAGCTAATAAATTCAACAAGGTTGCAGGATACAAGATTAATATAAAAAATCAGTTGAATTTCTATATACTTATAATGCATAATCTAAAAATGAAATTAAGAAAACAATTTCAGGGGCACCTGGGTGGTTCAGTTGGTTAAGCCTCCGACTTCAGCTCAGGTCGTGATCTCACAGTTTGTGAGTCTGAGCCCCATGTCAGGCTCTGTGCTGACAACTCAGAGCCTGGAACTTGCTTCGGATTCTGTGTCTCCCTCTCTCTTTTCCCCTCACCTGCTCACACTCTGTCTCTCTATCTCTCTCAAAAATAAACAAACATTAAAGAAAAATTTTCATTTGCAGTAACACCAAAAGGAATGAAATGAATAACTTTGACAATGGAAGTGTAAAACTTACAGTCTTAAAACCGCAAAATGTTAAATTTAAAAATCCCAAACAAATGGAAAGACATCCTGTTTATGAATCAAAAGGCTTAATATTATTAAACTGGTAATACTCCCCAAATTGATCTATAGACTCAATGTGATCTATGTCAGAATTCCAGCTGGCTTCTTTGCAGAAATTGACAAACTGATCCTAAAATTCGTAGGGAACTCAAGAGGCCAGGAACACCAAAAATATCTTGAAAAAGAAGAAATTTGGAGGACTTTATAATTTCAGAATTTACTAAAAAAGAAAGAAAAAAACGTGATTAAGACAATGTGGTAGTGGCACAAAGATAGACACATTGATCAATGGAATAGATTTCAGAGTCCAGGAATAAACCTCTCATTTGTAGTCAAACTGATTTTTAACAAGGGTGCCAAGACAATCCATGGGGGAAAGAATAGTGTGGCGCTGTGTGTGTGTGTGTGTGTGTGTGTGTGTGTGTTCGTGTTCGTTGGTTTGTTTTGAAGATCTTAATTGGCTTTATTAAGTGATTCATGAATCAGGCAGCATCCCGTTTAGCAAGTAGAAGGGTTCCCCCAGAATAGGGTTTTTAACAAACGACACTGGGACAACTGGATATCCACCTGCAAAAAAATTGAAGTTGTGGATGTGTCTCACATTAGATAGATTAGCCCCATATGAATCTTAGACCTAAATATAAGGGCTAAAACTATAAAATTCTTAGAAGAAAATAAGGATAAATCTTGTCACCTCGGATGTGGTAATGGCATCTTAGATATGATACCAAAAGCGTAAGAAACTAAGACAAAAAACAGGTAAATTGGACTTCATCAAAATTGAATCTTTTGCGCTAAAGACACCAACAAGAAAGTTAAAAGACAGCCTACTGAATGGGAGAAATTATACATCTGATAAGGAACTGATATCTAGATTGTGTACAGAACTCATAACTCAATAACAAAAAGGCAAATAATTGTGGTATAACACGGAAGATATTTGGTCCTTGTTTTTAGTTCCTGGCACAGAGCTCCTAAAACCCTTGGGATTTCCTGAGTGATAAGTGTGACAGGAGCCTCTTTTGTTCTAATGGGGTGACTCTTCATCCACCTCTAGGTATCTTTTTTTTCCCCTACTCCACTGAGCGATTCTGTTGGTTTAAGATGAGCTGCATATGAGGTAATAAAGCCATCTGGAGGGGTAGGGGGTGGGGAGACACAGGGTTTGTGGCCCATGTCCTCTGTCCGGAAGGTGTGTCTGCAGTTTTGGCATCTCTGGTCAGGCAGGGCTGGCTTCTCCACAGATCCCAGAGCAGATAGGCAGATAAGGTTGGGGAGGGAGAGTGGGGGAGAGAGAGAGAGAGAGAGAGAGAGAGAGAGAGAGAGAGAGAGAGAAATGGAATATGGTTTGGGGTTGGGGGACAGGAAGAAGGGAAAGGGATCTGAACAATGGGATTCTGGGTATTTGTGAGAGAAAGAGAAAAAGACTTGACAAAAGGAGACAACAGACCCCACTCTCCCCTTAGGGGAGCCCATTCTCCCTGCCACGTAGTCAGCACAGCACCCCCAGCACTGAGAGAGTCTGATTGGGGAAGGGATGACCCCTTTCTCCCTTCTCTGTCTTGTGCTTCTCCTGTGTTTGGGGTTTGTCCTCTGGATGCCTGTGTCCTCTTCAAAAGTCGTTTTGTGAGCCCCCACCCCCGTGGGCCTGAGGGCAAGATCAATTGGAGGTGTCAGAGTGAATGCTCCCTGGTCCCCCTGTTGGGGACATCACTGAGGATGGGCTTACAGCCTCCTGCCAGCCACCATTTGCCCTTACTTGCTGAGGGCTGTACATCTGGCCTCCCCCAAGGTTATCCCTGTAGCCCCCTGACCCCACTGAGTGCCGGAGTGATTCCACTGGGAAGCAGAGTAGAAATCTCCGTTGAGCCCAGGCATCCCCGGAAACATGTCTCTGGATCCTGAGAGATTGAAAGAGCCACCAGAGCCTGCAGAGGAAGGGGGTATCTGGGAGCTGGTGTGGCTGTGGACCTCCTGGGTGACTGACGTGGGAGTCTTTTTTTTTTTTTTTTTTAATTTTTTTTTTCAACGTTTTTTTTTTTTATTTATTTTTGGGACAGAGAGAGACAGAGCATGAACGGGGGAGGGGCAGAGAGAGAGAGGGAGACACAGAATCGGAAACAGGCTCCAGGCTCCGAGCCGTCAGCCCAGAGCCCGACGCGGGGCTCGAACTCACGGACCGCGAGATCGTGACCCGGCTGAAGTCGGACGCTCGACCGACTGCGCCACCCAGGCGCCCCTTGACGTGGGAGTCTTGACAGCATAGGTGTTGGCCTCCTCTTGGAACTTCCCAGTATTTTTCTCATACCGAATCCGCTTGTTGCCAAACCAGTTGGAGACCCGAGACACCTCCACACTTCTTGGCAAGCTCCTCCTCAGCCTCATCACTAGGCTCTGGGTTACTCAGATGCCAGTAGAAATACTCACTGAGACCTCGGTAGCCTGTGTGCTCAAGTTGCAGCCTTTTCTTCTGCCATCCATCCAAGAAGCGGGAACGTGGGGCCATGACAGCCTCACAGGTGCTCTGCCTGAGTTGCATCTGGATGGCGTGGAACTTTCCATGGATGACACGTGCTCCATCTCCTTGGGTGCCACAGGCCGAGTGCGTCTCTGTTCCCTCAGCAGGTTTGTGACGTGGTTGTGAACTCGATTCATGCCTGCCGCTCACGTTTCTCCAGCTCCCAATGGCAGATGTGGCAGATCTGAGCAGGTTTGCTGCCATAGCCCGAGTGTTGGATGGAGTTGTAGGGGGACACTGCTGCTGCTGAGCCCCCTCCTTTCTCAGGCCCAGCCACACCCATGCCAGAAGCATGTTGTCTGGGCGCATCCAATGTGGGCCCACCGGCTCCTCTGGGAGCTTCGAATGCCGAGGCTGGTTTTCTCCTTGGTTCCACACAGGACACTAAAGAGCAGGCTTCATGTGGTGGCAGGTGAGGGTGTGTTTCTTGGCCTGGGCCTTGTCCAGGCTCTGGTCGGTTATGGTCATTATCTGCTGCAGAAAGTCCCTGATGTCTTGCTTCCATTGACCTCCCGGGACCCCCTCCCTCCCCGCACCAGGGTCTCTGCCACTAGGAGGCTCATCAGGGTCCCCAGGCTCCCCACCCACCAATCCCAGGCGCTCCCAGCCCCCACCTGGAGGGGGAGGCCCCAGCAGCTGCTCTTCCATAGTTGTGGGGGGGGGCCCTGAGGCCTCCTCCCTGCTCCTCCCCTCCCCCTGCCTGATTACTGCCCCCTCCCCCGTCTGATTACCGCCCCCCCCCAAACTTGGTGGGCTCGCTGCTCCCTCTGCCCCAACCCTCTCCCATCTCTCCCCTCCTGGCTCTCCCGGAGGTTCACCCCAGCCCTGAAGGGAGACCTGGGGTACCGGCTGGGCTCCCCACAGGAGACCCTGGCCCCTGGCGGCAGCAGAGAAAATGGAGTCATAGAAAGGAGGCCCAAAGGGGGGTGTATGTGAGAGAGGGAGGAGGGAGAAGGGGGGAAGCAAGGGAGGAAACTGGAAGAGGGGCCCACCTCTTGGTATCTAGGACAGGGACTGGTTTCCAGGAAGTCCAAGCCTTGTTTAGAAGCTTGGAACTTTCAACCCTATCCCCCAACCTCGAGGGAGGGGAGAGGGGCTAGAGATTGTGATAATCACCAATGGCACCGTCATGCCTACGTAATAAAACCTCCACGAGAACCCCTAAATGACAGGGTTTGGAGAGCTTCTGAGTAGGCCAACGCATCCATATGTCAGGAGGGTGGCACAGCCCAACTCCATGAGGACCGAGGCGTCTATGCTCAGGACTCATTGGAGTTTTTCTGACCTTTATGAGTTGTCCTAGCAAATTATTGAGCCTGGGGTGGGTGGGAACCCCTGACTTTTAGCCAAGTTGGACAGACGTGTAGGTAACCTGGGGACCTAATACTTGCAGGTGGCTTCTGAAGTGGAGGCACTCTTGTGGGACTGAGCTCTTAAACCTGTGGAGTCTGGTGCTAACTCCAGGCAGTGTTAGAATAGGATTAATTGTTGGACACCCAGTTGGCGATGGAGAGTTGAAGAAATGAAGTTGGAAAAGATACCATGTATCTGGTGTCAGGAGGGGGGAAAATAGCCTCTCACCAATTAAAAAATGGGCAAAGGATCCAAATAGATATTTTTCAAAGAGATCTACAAAGGCCAATACATGTGAAAAGATGCTCGACATCGTTTACCAGGGAAAGGCACATCAAAACCACAGTGGGATACCACTCCATACCCACTAAAATTGTTATAATCAAAAAGACCGAAAAAACAGTGTTGGTAAGAATGTGGAGAAACTGGAGCCCTCGTACATTGCTAGTAGCAAATGTAAAATGGTGCAGCCACTTTGGAAAATGGTCTGGTCGTTCCTCAAGAAGTTCAACATAGAGTTACCATTTGACCCGGCAATTTCACTCCTAGGTATATACCGAGAGAATGGGAATCATGTCCACACAGAAGCCTAACACAAATATAAGCCATTCTTTCTGTGGGGGAGGGTGGTGGTCAGACATAGGTCAGGTGGAGTCCTAACTGGGTATTCTTACAAGCCTCTTTTTGATCACTCTTGGAGGGCAATCTTTTCTCCCCTTCTTGCACATTTTTGGAGAGTTGGAAGAAGCCTTATTGTAAGCCCCAAGGAGTACCATCAAACACGAATCTATAATCAATCTACCTCTACAGCAGGGCCTCTGGGTATGGGGCCTGCAGAGTGACTATGATCCTATGAAATCAATAAGTATGGCCACAGGCATGTGCACTTCTCACTGGTCAAGCATCCCAAAGAGACAGGAGGGTGGTGATCAGTCATTCTCTGCCCTGAAGAATGAGTCCATGGCCTCCACATTGCAAAGTAAGTTTTTTAGCAAGTGCTCTAACACAGGAATGGCAGATCATAGGTGGCTGTCCGGCCGTTTGGGCTTTCCTTTGCGAGGGAGCTGGGAGAGGATTAAGTTCCATGCATGAGATACTTATTCAGAAACATTAGTCAGTCCTGACATTCCATGACCTCATAAAAATGCTAACACCCTTTTTCTCATCCATATATAACCTTTGGAAAAATTAACCCGGCCTCAGCCATAATTTATATGGGCAAATAATACTCCACTTATACTTCAACATTGTCATCGAGAAACTTCCTTATCTTTGTCACTGAATGACACTCTAAAGTTTATCTGCCACTGAAGGTTTCTTTTTATGGCTCTTAGAAGATACATGGCCCTCCAACACGAACAGAAGAGTCAGAGCGCTACACAACAAAACAGCCAATTTCACCAAGAGTATGCTTGCTCCCTTTGCAGCCTGATGCTCAGTAAATATTTTTGGAACTGCGTCTTCCTCAGTGGGAAATGCCTGAAGTCACGTCTGGGAGTTAACAACTGGGACCACTTTCAAAGCTCAGGGATTGTAAGGCCTGGTAGTGGCCACTGCCCTGTCCCTACCTGCCTCCCACCCCTGCCATTTATGCCCAACTCTCCCAGCCCAGACCTTCTCCTCCCCAGGAGGAGACCTGGGGGGAGTTGTGTCTCTTTAGTTTTCCAGATGTGCTTCAGAATCATTTGGGCACTTTTCCTAAAAATTTCCATTGATATTTTGATTGACATTATACAGTCAATTTGAAAAGATTCAAATCATTACAACATTGAGTTTTACCATGAACATGGCATGCATTTTTACTTTCTTGTTTTGTAACTCTCAGTTTTTATATAGTTTCTGCACATTTGTTGTTAAACTAATTTTAGGGTATATTATTACAGTTGCCATAGTGTATGTACTTTTACTGTTCCCCCACCCTTTTGCCTTCTGATTATTAGTATAGAGGAAAGGAATTGATTTGTGAATTATTTGGTATCCATTCACTTTAAGTAAACTATTATTAGTCCTAAGAATTTTTCATCTGGTAATTTTAGCAATAAAATCACATTATCAACAAATGATCATTCTATCTCCGGCCTTTCCCTTCCTCTAGCTGAACCTCTTTTTCAGCTGTTTCTTATTGTGTTCAGCAGAGCAGATCCTTTCTTAAATAAACCTTTCGTTAGGGAAGACATTTAGGACTCTACAGAATATTTAAAGAACAAAACCATGGAAGTGACATATCTCAATTTCTGGGATGCTGCCAATGCAGTACTTAGAGGAGATTTATTGCTCCCAGGGCTTATATTATGGAGAGAAAAAAAGAGAAACAATAAATCAAGTCCATACCTGATGAACTTTGTTCCCTTTAAGTTACAAACCAAGAGAAAGGAGAAAAAGGAAGTAATAAATTTAAACAAAATGGAGGAAGAAGAGAGAGAATTGATAAACTTAATCAATAGCACGTGGAAGGAAATGACCCTTCTGCAGAGTGGGGCAAAGTGGGACAGGATGGAGGAAGGGGCCTGGCTTCTCCAGGCAGTCCACTCTTCCTTCCCATCAGATGCCTGGGGGCAAGTGGGCTTGGGGAAGGGCGTTCGGTTAGCCCTGTGGCCACCCACTGGCCGTGGATCCTGACGGCAGTTCTCGCCCTAATCAGTATCAGAAGTACTTGGGGTGGAATAGAGAATGCTCAAAATCAGGAAAGCGCCCAGCAGACCCTGCAGCCAGGGAGAGGGAGGCACACAACTTGAGGCAAGTGCACCCTATCGTGGGCCTTACACCCCTTCTTCATAAATCCATGTGGTCCTACGCTGCTTAAGGGTCCTCCTTTTCCTCTGTCTTATCTTGTTTTTAATTTTAAGAAGAAATTGAATTTCATCTTGAGTGAGAAAAGGACAAGTTCTTGGTTTTGCCTGCCCTCAGGACAGAGCATTTGGGGATCAGATACCACAGGCTGGTGAAGTCACCCCAGTCACAGGTGGCAAATGCGGGCACAGAGCGGGGAGACTGGCTATGCTGGGCTCACAAATTCTTTTTGGGCTGGTTCTTTAGAGGATTTAATACTATGGTTATTTGAAGGGAAAGTTCCTTTATAGACAGTCTTAAAAAAATTAATAAGCCATTAGCCAAATTCTAAGAAGGAGCGAATGCAAATTAATATACTCTGGAAAAAAGCATGAACTAATATAAAACATGTTTTACAAGCAAAATGAGGGGATCAGATTCTCAGCAGTCTGCTTGGATGTTTTTGTAACAAAATAGAAATTAATATCTTCCCAGGGGCTCATCATCTATTCCCTTCAACTCAATGTAATAAGCAGCAATTTTTTTTTTTTTTAATAGAGAAGAAAAAGCTCCCAGCTGCTTTTTTGAACAAGCCGAAACAGAAGGACATCTTAGAGTCGATCTGGATCTGTTGAGAGTCACTGGGTGGCCCCTTTGTTTTGCAATGGAAGGAGAGTGGGCTCTCATTTTCCAGGTGGGGGTCAGTGAAGAACAGGCTTAGCAGGTGCTGGCCTCCCTGGCGTGCAGAGTTCTGGCACACGCAAACCAAGAGCCTCCGGGGAGGAAAGAACTGAGACCCGAGCCCCTTCTCCCTGAGATTCGAAGCTAGGCAGGCCCGTGGGGTCATCTAGCGGACTCTGGCCAAGGTTGCTATGCTGACAGGGCCGTGCTGCTCTGTGCACAGTGTGGGCTGAGGCTGGCAGTCCCCCACTCAGCCACCCTGCTGGCATGGCGGTTTGGGCAGAGTCCCAAGCTCATGAAGATGACCCAAACAAACTGAGGCCTTGGAGCTCAGACGAGGGTCAGCATAAGCAGGGGCATCACTGCAGCGGTCCAAAGCATCCTGCAGATTTGGGGACCCTTTGTTAGCAGTGACAGTGGGTGGTAGCATCAGAGGCAAAGACGGCAGTGATTCTCTGCCTGGTGTCAGATATGTGTTGGGGAGGCCTCAAGATGGACATACTGAACTTCCTGCTAATAAAAGCTGTAGACATGTAACTAGAAATTCAGTAGAGACGTGACTCCCTTTTTATCCTAAGCTGTTGAAGCAGGTCTTGCTGTTCCTCTCCATGCGTTTAGCACCGTATATTGATTTTTGGTATTTGACAAAATCAAGTTCGTTTGTGCAGCTTTAAGAAAGGAAGCAGATACCACAAACACATCTAAGTTTCCAAGTTTCAGAACAGGACAACATTTTCCCTAATGGTCACATAGATCTTCCAGTTGGCTTTACTTAAGGGAATGCTAGCTGCTGTAACAAAGAAACATGATATATGGGGCTCAAACATGATGGAAAGTCCAAAGTGGGTGTTGTGCTTGGCAGGCTGGCTCTCCTCTAGGCACTGATTCTTGGGCCCAGGACCCTGCCGTCTTATGGCCTTGCTGTCTTCAACATGTCACTTCCAGGGTCGCCATGCTTGTCCTCATCAAGCTGACTGGGGGGGGGGGGGGGGGGATGAAGAGCACAGAGGATCACACGTGGGAGATTTCCATGGGCCAGCCTGGAAGTGGCACATGTCACTGCTGCCCACATTCCTTTGATCTGAACTGTCACATGGCCACACCTAACTGCAAAGGAGGCTGGGAAGTGAAGTCCAGATGAGGTGGAAATCATCTAGTGAACAGATAACAGTTTGTGTCCCAGACAGGACACAGATTATTACAAGAGACCCAGAGTGCCCCTCACAAAAGTTAGATTGGAGATGCCAAGTTCAATGTGAAAATGTCCAAGTCCTTGGAACACGTGGGGGTTGGTTTGCTTTTGTTTTTGTTTTCGATGACCGAATACGTGAACAGTACATTTCTCTTGTAGGGAAATGAGTTTATGTTGTGATCCTTGGACCAAACTCACTAGCAGTATGAAAGCTTGCTCCCTCATGCCCTGCCTTGACAGCCTTTCATCTTAGTTGTCCTGAGAGCTGAGGTCAAAGAGCATGAGCTTCAACACTCAGCTCTGAACAGTGGCTCAGAGCTTTGGGCCCTCGAGATGTACGGGGCATCGACGGCCATGCTGAGAGATGCCGGTGGTAGGTACAAGTGGGGAGGCCGTCACACACCCTGCAGGAGCTGAATGGGGTTGTCCAGGAGCTCATGTGTGACTACCTCTGTGGCCTCCCAGAAAACGGCCTCAGGGAACTGTGCAAAGGGAGAGGGTCCTTGGGAGTAAATGGAGGTTGTCCCCATGGTAGCACAGGTTACTTCCATGCCTGTGATGAGGGCTGGTGAGACTGGGAAGCTTGGGCCACACAAAATCCAGAGCTCATTTGTCTTTCAGGTGATACTGTGGTCCCTTCAAGGCATTTATCACCTGATGAAGCTGCCTCCGGGCCATTTCATTTTCTCCTGACAAATGCCTGTGTCCCCTCAGCCCTTGGATCAACAAGGCTGTGGCTGTCAGCCCAACAGGAAGTCCTGTCTCTGTTTCCGTCTTTGCTGCGTGTTCCACCCAGTGGGCACTTGGGGGTGGGTGCCGATTAGCTTCTGTGTGATGCTATGGGCTGCACCCCTCCCCGCGCCAGGCACCGTGCTGGGCACTCCGTGCACCCCACGCCCCAGTCCTTGTGACCTGCTGCAGGAAATGTTCTGTAGCAGACTTTTCTGGTTCTAGAAACAAGAGGCTCACCCCAGGTCCTCGAGCAGTGGGTGTTCATTGAGGGATCCAGAAACCCCCAGGCACTCTTGTCTTCTGGGGTATTTTCTTAATGGATATTTTGTGCTATTTTACTGAACGTGCTGGATGGTAAAAGGTGTTTACCTCACAGGAATGCAAACTGTTTGACTCAATATTTTTATTGTCTTAAAAATCTTCTAGGTGTCCGTCATCAGGAACTTCCCCTGTATACCTCTCTTGGCAGCCTGCAGCCTCCTGGACATTTGGAGAGGCGCTCCCAACACACCCTGATTCCATTTTGGGAGTCTTTTCTGTGCCTCCTCCAAACTCCTCCTCCACATCGTGCCGAGAAGTTTAATTTCCTCTCTCACTGGGGTCCGGGCCTCCCCAGGCAGCCCCAACCCCAATAATACTCTGCTAAGCAGAGTATCTGCTGAGCACACACGTTGGAAGGGGACTGAAGAACTACCAGAGGCGTCTCTTTCTTCCCTGATTTTCTTTATCCCTTCCCCACAAGCCCCCACGAGGGGAGGAGAGCTGTGTAAAGGTTTCTTTCCCCACCGACATGAGTGGGCTGCCTCCTCCCTCCCCTCCCCTCCCGGGCAAACATGGCTGCAGCCTCCTGTTTTCATTTATAATCAGATGGAGAGGTGCCCCCCAACATTCTAACACAGAGACCGTTGTGTCCCCGCACCCTGGAGATGAGCTGTGGATTTAAGGTAGCTCTAGGACCAGGTATTCTGTCATCTGATAAAAAGATGGTCTAAGGGGCACCCGGGAGGCTCAGTCGGTTAAGCGTCCAACTTAAGCTCAGGTCATGATCTCCTGGTTGGTGAGTTCAAGCCCCGTGTGAGGCTCTATGCTGACAGCTCAGAGCCTGGAGCCTGCTCTGGATTCTGTGTCTCCCTCTCTCTCTCTACCCCTCCCCTGCTTGAGCTCTGTTGCTCCCTCCCCAAAATAAATTAAACATTAAAAAAAAAAAAAAGATCTAAGGGGCACCTGGGTGGCTCAGTTAGTTAAGCATCCAACTTCAGCTCAGCTCATGGTCTCACGGTCTGTGAGTACGAGCCCTGCGTCAGGCTCTGTGCTGACAGCTTAGAGCCTGGAGCCTGTTTCAGATTCTGTGTCTCCCTCTCTCTCTGCCCTTCCCCCACTCACGCTCTGTCTCTCTCCCTCTCTCAAAAATGGATAAACATTAAAAAGAAATTAAAAGATGATCTGGGGCTTCCCTGCCAGGTTTCACCACTGCCCACTGAGACCCAGCGGCTGTGATTAAAGCTGCTTCTTTATCCCAGTTTAGGTTTCTTTTTTTTTCCTTTTTATTTTTATTTTAATGTTCATTCATTTTTGAGAGACAGAGTATGAGCAGGGAAGGCAGAGAGAGGGAGATACAGAATCCGAAACGGGCTCCAGGCCCTGAGCTGTCAGCACAGAGCCCCCACATGGGCTTGAACTCACCAACCTAGAGATCATGACTTGAGCCCAAGTTGGACGCTCAACCTACTGAGTCACCCAGGTGCCTCTCCCAATTTAGGTTTCTGAAAGGGAATCTGATTGGCCTCATTCGTTTCCACTCACTTTTCATGCCAGACATTCATAGGTCAGATGCCTACCCTGGCCCATCAGCTGTGGTCAGGGCAGTACAGAGTACCGCTGCCTTAGGAGGGACAGAAGGGACCGAGGGAGCGGGTATTTCCTGCTGCTGCTGGGATAGACCATGTGGTATAGTCCCCTGTTTTGCCCAAAGTCATACAGCTAAATGTCAGAGGCAAGGTACAGAGCTGTTCATGCCAAAGCCACTTAACCATCACCCCTTTGTTCTACATTCACCTGTCAAAGGTAGAGGTGGGAGACACAGGATGATGGGAAGGAGTTCCTTGGCCAGGACTAAAATATAGCGAGTATGGTGGAAATAAAGTGATCACTCCTGTAGTAGATACATTTACAATCCTCCTATCAAGAACAGTTATCAAGCCCTTACACACACACAAAACCTCACACTGCAGGATAATAGCAAGAAAAGAAGCCAATAAATCGTTACCCCAATTTTTGAAAAATGGCGTGAATTGCATATTAAAAAGTCAAGGGAATGGAGTGAGGTCATCTTCAAATGGCAGAAGGCCCCTCAAATTAGAGCCAGCTGTGCTCAGGCTCCACACCTGGCTGCACACACGGGCCAGTCCGCGTGACAGACGAGTTCGGAATGGAATAGAAACCATCCCGGGAACCCGCAGGAAATGCAAGTCCCTCGCCAGGTAGGAGCCGAAGTAGGAACGCGAGGATATTAGCAGCCATTTCGACTCTCCACACAGTTCAACGCTTCAGAGAAATCCTCCAGGGTTTTTAAAGCTTTCCATCCTTGTGTTTTATTTTATGGATTTTAAGAACTGCCTTCTCCCACCCAGTCTCTTTCTCCTCCTTGGGCCTCATGATTACTTCCTGTTGCAGGCGCCTGCAAAATAGCCCCAGTTTCCCCTGATTAAGACCTCTCTTTGTCCTGAGTCCCTCTGGCAAGCTTGTACCCAGGGCATCCTCTTTGAAGGATTGTTCATGGAAGGATTAAATGATTCCAACCAAGACTACCCGGGTTTAGATCCTGATTCTAATTTTTGCCAGCCTAGTGAGCTAGCATCTGTGCCTTGGTTTTCTCGTCTATAAAATGGGGATAAGTATAGTAATCACCTAATAAGGATTGTTGTGGGGATTATATGAGATGATTTATGTTAATTATTGGAAGAGTGCCCAGCACATAGTAACTGCCCTGTAAATATTAGCTATTTTTACTGTAAAGTAGAAGATGGGAGAGGAGTTAAATGACATTTTTTGGGATAACAAACCTTAGCAATTTTGGCCATTCCAGAGAAAGTCACAGAAAGGAATGCCATGGGATTGCCTGGTCTGGGGCTTAGGATATCCACACTGGCATCCCCTTGTGGGTCTTAGTCCTCTCCAAACATTATGGCTGAGAGCAATTCTATGAATTGTTGTCTTTCTACCACTGCAATGGTACATTTTTCAGTGCTTTTCCATACATTTGTCATGGGCACTTGTTTATGGCCATCCAATGTCCATTTCCCTTGATCTCTTTGGGGGAAAACACCCCTGTCCCACTGGGTGCAGTCTTTGGGAAGCAGTAAATCAGAAAGTTCTCAACCTGATTGCTGGGGAAACCAAAGAGGTCTTCATATCCCATCACTGAACTCAGACTGCCCATGACTCCTTGGGTCATAGGACCTATGCTCCATCCATCAGACTCTCGTGGGACTCTGAGATACGAGGACAAGTAGAGGGACACAGGACAGAAAAGAATCAATGTTGGCTCATTGCAGGTGCAGTGCCACCCTGTCCCCTGCTGTTTTCGAGCTTGTTTCTTTTGCTTTTCCATCAGCCTTCTGAGTTATCTGATAGCCTTCCTACATACTTTCTTCTGTCCAGACACACAGACTCCCTTGTTTGCAACCAGAGACCTCCAACATTCATTTGCTGAATTTCACCCGCTGAGAGCTGTTCAGTTTCACAACTCTGACAGATTAAAGGTATGAAGGCCACTATTGGTTTCAAAATAGCTCCTGACCTACGAATTGGAATCCAGATGGAAGGTTGGTGGAATGAGGAAAAGGTCACAGAACTTATGTTTGTATCCTGATTCTTCTTCATCTCAGAATGCATAGAAGTGATCTCTCGGGCCTGCTTTCTCTCTACAAACCTTCCACATATCACATAATCCTGGTTAGGAATCATTGGGCCTGTCAGGCAGAGTGTGGAAAACTGGCCCATGGAACAGGAATCAAATGTGTGACCTTGCTTACCAACACCAGAATCTCCTTAACACCCAGCTTTCTTCTTCTTTGCAAACTCACTCCCCTCTTTCCACTCCAGGCCTGCAGTCTTACATGCTCATCTCCTGATGAGTCTCCAGCCTCTGGTCTTCACCCCTAGCAAATCCATCATGCTTATGGCAGTTGGAACCATCTGAGCATCGAAGACTCATGATGGCTGGAGCTGGAGGAGATCTTGAAAAGCAGGCAGAAAAAACTTTTATGTGGAAGAGGGGGACATTGAGGGTCTTTAATACTAAATGCTTTGCAGAGTTGGGGTTAGAGCCCAGGACCCCAGACCTTATTCAGCACTCCTGTTATGCCACGTGGACACTCATGAACCAGGAGCTAAAGTTGTTGAAGAGGTTAGTTGGTGTTGGTGGTAATCAAATCATTGTTTCCAAACTTACATCCGTGCTCTTGCTTTGAGATGCTGAGTTGCTTTCCACTGGAGTAAGCAAAGTGAATTTCTCTGCTCTGTGAATGTTGGGCTGGGCAAAGGGACCTGCTCAGATAATTCAATTGGAATCTGAGCAGAAATGACAGATATTCCAGTTCCAAAGAGGATGTGTGATGCTACCCACCTCTCTTGCACTTCCTGCTGTTCACCATGGGAAGAACATACTTCAGGTGGCCATAGGCCCCAGAATGAGAAACACGGAGGGACACTAAATGGAACCCAGAGCCTGAAGTAGAGCTGTTTCAGCCAACCTGCAGATCTATGAATGTGAAATAGTTGATTGCTGCTCTAAGCCACTTGGGTTTCTGAGTTCATTTGTTACCCAGTACAACTCATCAGGAACCTGCCTGATACATTGTTCTCAAGCTCAAGGATAAGCAGAGTGTGAAGAGCAGAGTTCATGGCTCCAGACATCCTGCAAGCTGTTGCCCAAATAGACTTCTTAAGTTACTCCTGTTCCCCAGTGCCTGATAATTAAGTCCATTCGCCTTGGCTCAGCATTGAGGGTTCTTCCCACCTGAACTGCAACCAGTACTTCAGCCCCATCTTCCTCTTCTTCCCTCTACTAACCTTCCATTCCACATGCACCCCATGTACATTCGTATGCCTAACTCCTCTGTTCCACCTAATGAAGTCCTAAACTTCATGAAGACAGCCAACCCAGGACCATTGATCCCTCCTCTCTCCCAACACAGATCATTAGAGACAGAGCTCAGCGGTGCTCCCCCACTCTCCCTGACTCTCCCTCACCCCGGTGCCCCACCCTGGTACCCTATCCTGTGTCTTCCCTCCCTCTGTGTTAGAAGTAGTGTCGGCACAGCCCTACCTGCTCCTAACCTAGGCTCTTTGACATGCAGTCCTGACAACCCTGTGTCACCCCAAGCCACCTCTGGGCACTTTCCATGGTCCATCCTCATGCGAACAGGACCCAGGTGCCTCCTGATACAGAGAAGAGGATGTTGGAAGCCAAGGGAAAAAGACCTCACAGGGTGACTGAGACAAAGAGAAGAGACCAGGCAGCCTTGGGGCTTTGGCAAGACTGACTTGGATGCCAGGCTGAGTCTGTTAACTGAACCTGAGAACCTGCTGAAGAAGGCCTGGTAAAGCCTGGTAAACTTGATACCTGGGATGGCTTAAAGCTCAGGAAGGCCCTTCTGTCCCTGGAAGGTGGACCTCAAGAAGTCAGTCCTTTGAACACAAAGGATGGGGGAGACAGAACCTGCCGGATCACAGCAAAAGAAAGCAGCCACCTGTTTTTTGTTTTGTTTTTTGTTTTTTTGCCCAATGGTTCACTGGACATATTTTACCAAACGACATTTTTCCTAACTGGCAAGAGTGGTCTACAAGTGGATCACTGAAATCATGGAGGGAGTCCTTTGGAGGCCAGTGCGGTTCCTGCTGCCCTGACTCAGAACATCAAATACACCACCGGAAAACCTGAACACGCAAGACCACAGTCTCCAGTTTAGTTGAGAAAACCTGCAGCCCGTGGGGCCCAAAGCCAGAGAATGTGCCGGAGGGGAGTTTTATTGCAGGGGCCTGAATTTAACCAGCTGGAGCTCTTTTTAAACAATCATCCTATTCATATATTTAAAATAAATTGTGCATCTTTTAGCAAGCAGTCAGCGTTTCATTATGAAGATGGAAGAAGGAACAGAGTGTTCTTGGCCGGGTTGGTCCCAGAGTCCCAGGCTCCTTTTCAGGACTTCTCAGCATGTGGTAAAGACATTTATTAAGGTGAATGTGTTTCAGGCCTGACAGATTGGAGGCCCACATACCTACACGGCAAGCATCTGCCAGCCAACAGAGTGGTACACGGTGAACCCTTTCCGAAGTGATGTCACATCTCCTGACGTTCTACCAGACTCCTGGAGGGAGCGACCAACTTAGAGACAAAAGGGAGGTTTTAGAATGCTCAATGGATTTACCAAAGTCTCTTGGTAAGAGATACAAAAATACTGCCCAGAGCTACAACAATTAAAATAGCGTGAAATGAGGGCACCTGGGTGGCTCGGTTGGTTAAGTGGCCGACTCTTGACCTTGGCTCAGGTCGTGGTCTCGTGGTTTGTGAGACTGAGTGCCGAGTGGGGCTCTGTGCTGACAGCACGGAGCCTGTTTGGGATTCTCTCTCTCTCTCCTCCTCTCTGAGTCCCTCCTCCACTCTCGTGCGCTGCACGCACACACTCTCCCTCTCAAAATAAATACACTTTAAAAAATAAATTAAAAAAAATTAAATAGTGTCAAAGGGTTAAAAAAGAATTTCTCAAAAATAGACTTTGGGATATATGGGAAGTCAACATATATTAAAGGGGGGAAAAAAGAAGCTCATTCCTTGAAAAGATCAACAAATCATGAAACCTTCTGGCAAGTTTTACAAAGAAAAAGTACATACAATGAGGCATGAATATGGAAGAATAACCCTTGAGTCAGCCCCTGATACCAAAAACTGACAAATCAGCACAAAAAGATAATACGGATCAATCTCTCTTTTGAATATTGATGTAAAATATTAAATAAAATATTAGAAAATCTGATTCATCAGCATATCAAGCCAGTTTTATTACAGGAGTGCAATAGTAGTTAAAATTTTGGGAAATTTGGTCTTCTAGTTTATTACATTAATAGGATAAAAGTAAAAAAAAACCTTATACATAATTATCTTCAGTGCCTCTCAAACTTTAATACACGCAAGATTTACCTGAAGCTCCATTCAAGATGCAGGTTCTGATCCAGTATGTCTGGGATGGGCTGAGTGTGTGCATTTCTAGAAAGCTCCTGGATGATGCCCATGCTGGTGGTTTAAGGATGCCACTTTTAGTACAAGAAACGCAAAATCTCAAGTTCCAGACCTCCTGAATCTCAATCTGCATTTTATCAAGATTATCTGGCGATTTTTATGCACATTAAAGTATGAGAAACAGGGGTCCCTGGGTGGCTCGGTCAGTTAAATGTCTGTTCATTTTGTTTCAGGTCATGATCTCACGCTCTTGAGATCAAGCCCCATGTCATGTTCCGTCCTGATGCTTGAAGCCTGCTTGAGATTCTTCCTCTCTCTCTTTCTCTCTCTCTCTCTCTCTTTCTCTCCACCCCTCCCCTGCTCACACACATATGCTATCTCTCTCAAAATAAATAAATATTAGGAAAAAAAAATTGGGGGCGCCTGGGTGGCTTAGTCGGTTGGGCGGCCGACTTTGGCCCAGGTCATGATCTCGTGGTTCGTGGATTTGAACCCCGCATCGGGCTCTGTGCTGACAGCTCAGAGCCTGGAGCCTGCTTCGGATTCTGTGTCTCCCTCTCTCTCTGCCCCTCCCCTGATCTCTCTCTCAAAAATAAATAAACATTAAAAAAAAAATAAAGATTGAGAAGCAAAGCTCTAGATCGATCGTTCTCACCTGTGGGTAGATGGAATAATTGCGAGAAGAGCTAAAAATGCTGATCCCTAGGCTCCACTCTGAACCAATTAAATCAGAATCTAGGCAAGAGGGCACACAGACAACAGTATTTTTAAAGATTCCAGGTGATTCTAATGTGAAGCCAATATTGAGCCACTGACTTAAGTAAATGCTGAAAAGACACTGGATATAATTCAACATCCATTTCTGACCAAAATGCTGGGAACTCTAAAAACAGGAGTGTGAGTCCTTAGCATGGTTGAAAGTATTTATCAGAAATCAACAGCAAACACTGTACTCCAAGGAAAAACAGAAGCAACTTTCATTATATCAAGAATAAACAGAAATGCCCATTATCATAGCAACTATTCAAAAGCTCTAGATGTTTCAGATGATTAAATTTGGTTAAAAAAGAAAAGTTGAGGATAAATTGGAAAATAAAAGGCAAACCATCATATGTCCAGATGACATGATTATCCACCTAAAAAGTAAAATCAACTTAACAGAATATGAAAACAATAAGAAACTGGGGCACCTGGGTGGCTCGGTTGAGCGTCTGACTTACTTTTTTTTTTTTTACGTTTATTTATTTTTGAGGGGGGGGGGGGCGGGGAGAGGGGCACAGAGTGTGAGCAGGGGAGAGACAGAGAGGGAGACACAGAATCCGAAGAAGCTCCAGGATCTGAGCTGTCAGCACAGAGCCCAATGTGGGTGCTTGAACTCACAAACCATGAGATCATGACCTGATCTGAAGTCAGATGCTTGACTGGCTGAGCCACGTAGGTGCCCCAAGTGTCTGACTTTTGATCTCGGCTCAGGTCATGCTCTCACAGTTTGTGATATTGAGCCCCATATGGGGCTCTGCACTGACACCGTGGAGCCTGCTTGAGATCCTCTCTGTCTCCCTGTCTCTCTGCTCCTCCTCCACTCATGCTGTCTCTCTGTCTCTCTCAAAATAAATAAATAAACTTAAAAAAAAACAATAAGAAACTTATATAATGTGTCCAGAAACAAGGTAAATACATAAAAATCAAGAGCCTTTTCATATGTCAGAAATGAGTTGGGAAATACAATTTTTAAAATAACCCTTTGACAATAGCAACCACACATAAAATATATCCTAAAATAACTTCATAAAAATGTGCATGGCCTACATGTGCCATACATGACAAAGCTTTACCAAAATGACAAAAGTGTATCAAAGAAGGCTTGGACAAATGAAGAGATACATCCTCTTTGTGGATGGAAGGTCTTAATATAGAAATGTCAGTTGTACCCCAAATTAATAAACACATTGGACACAATTCCTATCACAAGTCTGATGAATTTTTTTTAACTTTATAAAGGTGTTCTAAAATTCATCTGGAAGAATAATTGTATAAGCAGAGAAAAGCAATTTTTGGGAACAGCGACAAAACGAGGAAACTTGCCTTATTAGAAATTTTTAGATGAGGTATAATTTACATACAATATAATGCATTTTAAGTTACAATTAGATAAGTTTTGACAAATGTATGTACTCTTGTAACCACCAACCCAGTCAAAATATAGAACATCTCCACAGAAGGTTCCCATATGCCCCTTTAAGATTACCCTCCCTAGTCCCCCGCCCAACACTGGGCCTGATGGAGGCAACCACTGATTTTCTGTCATGGTAGATTTGTTTCACCTGTTCTAGGATTTCATCGACGTGGAATCTTCCACAATGTTCTCTTCTGTGTCCAGCTTCTTTCACCCAGCGTGATGTCTTGAGAGTTACCCTCTATCAGATATTTAACTACTCTGTTGAGCCTATGGTAATCAAAATGGTGTCATGCTGGCATAGAGATAGACGGATGAACAGATTAAAACAGAGTCCAGATCTGACTTCAAGTTCAAATGGGAATTTAGTAGCTGAAAAAAAAGGCAATTAATACCAGTCTGGAAGAAAAAAAAAAA
Organism: Neofelis nebulosa; assembly: GCF_028018385.1. Lineage (NCBI taxonomy): Eukaryota > Metazoa > Chordata > Mammalia > Carnivora > Felidae > Neofelis > Neofelis nebulosa. The sequence continues at coordinate 7,967,262 of NC_080783.1, read as the reverse complement.
AGATCAGTGTGGAAAGTACAGGTTAGCCAATAAATGGCCTTGGGGCAACTGGCTCATCATTGGGGGGAAATGAGTTATTTAGATTCCCTGCTGTTTATCTTAAATGCTGAAATAGGGGCGCCTGGGTGGCTCAGTCGGTTAAGCGGCCGACTTCGGCTCAGGTCACAATCTCGCGGTCTGTGAGTTGGAGCCCCGCGTCGGGCTCTGTGCTGACAGCTCAGAGCCTGGAGCCTGTTTCGGATTCTGTGTCTCCCTCTCTCTGACCCTCCCCCGTTCATGCTCTGTCTCTCTCTGTCTCAAAAATAAATAAACGGTAAAAAAAAAAAAAAATTTAAATGCTGAAATAAATGACAGATAGATTAATTAAATATAAAAATAAATCTATCAAAAAAGAAAAATACAGGTAAAATATTTTATAATCTTAAGGTCAGAGAGCTCTCTTTAAGCACTGATCAAAAGCCAATGCATACATATATATGTTTACATAACTTTATGTATATAAGCAGTGGGGTTTAGGAAATACAAATGACAACTGTCTGAGCAACTTTTGTTTATCCGATTGACTTTTTAAAAATTAAGATACTCATTTTTGGTATGTGTAATCAGGCACCCATACCTATTTTTTAGGATCGCTTAATTTTGAGTGGTGTTTTACAAAATGCTCCCATGTGTGATTCCATTTGATGTTCATGGCAACTGCATGAAGTGAGAGGATGAGCTGTTATATTAATTTTGCAAACGAGAAGTCCTGGGTTTAGTGAACTTTCTTGATGTCACAGAGATACTAAGTGGTAAAATCAGG